>NW_015546049.1:420607-425384 GCF_001515605.1 Sinocyclocheilus anshuiensis | reverse complement strand
TATATATATATATATATATATATATTTTTTTTTTTATATATATATAAAAATATATAAAAAATGTTATTTGTTATTTTCCTTTCAAGACAGAAAGATACTCTTGTTCTTACTTTTGTTTACCACTTGTAAAATTTTGCAATGCTTTATCTTTTTATTTTATTTTATATTATATTTTATGTAACTTCCAAGACAGAAAGCCATATGGACAGACACTTTCTCTTTTCTCATAGCACATGTACAAAAATGTGTTGACACAGCATTTAGCCAATCACTCAAGCTGTACTGTTTAGCGGTATGCTCTCTCTCTTTCTCTTTCTCTCTCTCTCTCTGAACATAAGAAGCCAGGAGAGATGAATAAATGACTGATTGTTGCATTATTCAGGCCCCTATTGTGGAAAAAAGCCCAGTCTCTGGCACATTCCAGGTCTCTCTGGCATATTGAATATGAGGTTAAAGTTTCAATCAACCTTGAAAGGGAGAGGCATTTTTCATCGGCTAGCTGGCGTATCAAGTTGATGCACTCAGAGTTAGTGTACAGTTCTGTCCAGACAATACTTTATCTGCTATACATATACTAAAATTGACAACACTAGACCAAAAAAACACTGCATTATCAGCTCGCTCTGACAAGATCGGTAGTATATTTATTGTGGGGATCCTTCAACCTGTGACTGGCAGGCTTGAATTTACACTTAATTGCAGTCATATACAATCAACACTAGTTGTTGTTTTCCCCTATGGTGATCACTTGTATCTATTTCTATAAATCTTACATTCCTGTATGGGTCTGTTATGAACCACAATGACTCTAACAAGACAGATCCAGGCCTGTTGAATGGCTCGTCGCAGTCTGTAATAGATCCAGCCACGTCGGAGTAGTGTAAATGTAATCTAATCAGAGAGTGCCTATTATACATTAGCACAGACAGCGGTAGAGGTGCAGGACAAGTTATCCAAATGAGTGTTAGAGCAGGATGAGAGTCAGGCCATGGACGGGTAATGAAAGGGCAAGAGAGTAGAGCTCAGCTTTTCAAACCTTTCACTGTCATTACTAATTCATGTTGCTCCTTCTCGCTCCTAATGAGCGAGAGAGTTGGGGGAAAGGGAGAATGGTGCGGGATAATGTGCCGTGAAATTGACTCATTCGCGAGAGGAGGAAAGGGAGAAGAGATCAACTTTTGATTTGAAACTGTCCTCCGAGGAAATGATGGTGATTTTAGTGATCCTGACAAAAAGAGGGGACTGTTTATTTAGTTCCGTTTTTTTCATGACAGAGGAAGAAGGAATGAAGGTAACTGACAAACCGTATGCCTACAGCAGCCCCAAAAAAGCCTCTGGACACTTAAAGGGTTAGTTCACCCAAAAATGAAAATTCTGTCATTAATTACTCACCCTCATGCCGTTCTAAACCCCTAAGACCTCCGTTCATCTTCGGAACACAAATTAAGATATTTTTGGATGAATTCTGACAGCTCTCTGACCCTCCCATAGACAGCAATGCAATTACCACAATCAAGGTCCAGAAACGTAACAAGGAGATTGGTAAAATAATCCATGTGACATCAGGGGTTCAACCGTAATTTTACGAAGCTACGAGAATACTTTGTGTGCAAAGAAAACAAAAATAACGACTTTATTCAACAATTCGTCTCCTCCGCATCACCCTGCATGGTGCCATTTTGGAGAATATCCACTGACTGTTACTGTAAATGCTGTATGCTAGTAATTACCACGATCAAGGTCCAGAAACATAGCAAGGAGATCGGTAAAATAATACATGTGACATCAGGGGTTCAACCGTAATTTTACGAAGCTACGAGAATACTTTGTGTGCAAAGAAAACAAAAATAACGACTTTATTCAACAATTCGTCTCCTCCGCATCACCCTGCATGGTGCCATTTTGGAGAATATCCACTGACTGTTACTGTAAATGCTGTATGCTATTCTGTGTCAGCTGAGTCACCCGGATACGTTGTTTTCGTTCAAATCAAAGCGTAAACAACGTAGAAAACGTATCTGCGTGACGCAGCTGACACAGAATAGCATACGCTGTTTACGCTCAGTGGATACTCTCCAAAATGGCTCCAGGCTGACGCAGAGGAGACGAATTGTTGAATAAAGTCATTATTTTTGTTTTCTTTGCACACAAAGTATTCTCGTAGCTTCGTAAGATCTCCTTGCTACGTTTCTGGACCTTGATCGTGGTAATTGCAATGCTGTCTATGGGAGGGTCAGACAGCTCTCAGAATTCATCAAAAATATCTTAATTTGTGTTCCGAAGATGAACGAAGGTCTTAGGGGTTTAGAACGACATGAGGGTGAGTAATTAATGACAGAATTTTCATTTTTGGGTGAACTATCCCTTTAAACCACACTGAAAAATGCATTAATGACTTTGCATTATCAAAATAGCAAACCGGAAATAGTACAAACATTTGAAGGAAAACACTTCAGAAAAATAAGTGTGTTTGGTTTCAAATTATAGAAGACACATGTTCAAATTAAGACACAAAGTATTAGGACACTTTGTAAAATGTCAGTGCATGTTCCTAGTTAATGTGATTAACTGCACCTGTGCTTCCTCTGCTCAAACACCTGTGTGAACCTGAAGATAAATTACTTCATTCATCTACTAAAAATTACCTTGGGACTGGCTGGAGAAAGGTAATTTTACAGTAAGATTCAATTTGTTAACATCATGGACTTACAAAGAACAGCATTTATTAATCTTGGTTAATGTTCATTTCTACACATAATAGTTTTAACATTGAAAGCAAAATTAACATTAGTTAATGTATTATGAATGCATTAATTTAACATAAATTAACATTTTATTTAAAAAATAAAATAAAGGAATCAATTTAATTTAAACAAAAAATAAGTCTTATTTTAAACTATTTAATCGATCCTTTTAATCTAGATAAATTAAAAGTTATTTTTAAATGTATCTTTTACATTTTTATCTTGTAACACAATACATTTTTAAATGAATACATAATAGCATAATAAATAATAAATGCTGTAAAAATGATTTTGTTCATGGTTAGATCATGATCCATTAATAAATGATAAAACATTAAATCTTATGGTACATTTTTACTGGTAATGGCAAAAATGGCTCAAAGTTCACAGAAAGAATCTAGCAGATGACACTTGATTTGATATTTTGTATCAGATTCAATAACATTGGTCCAAAAATACTTTTTGGTGCTATATTATGTAGGTGTCATTTAAACTACACATTTAAGTATTTTTATAGGCCTGTGTAAGTACACACAGAATCTGAAATCATATATGCTAACCATATTATTAGAGAATGATATAAAGCAGTGGTTCTTCCTGCAGAATTTTAATTGCGAGATGCAATGTCCAAACATCAGGAAATTATCATAAAAGAAATACAATAGAATTGTAAGAAATATAGTTTTTACAAGTATTAGTATAGTACAAGTATAGTATTTACAAGAATGAACATGTTTAACAAATTTCAACATTGATGTGATAATGATTTCAGAAGCCACTATTTATGCTGAGGTGCCTGGACTGGGATAAATAACATTTCTCGTTTCCTTATTTATTTCACATTGTGCCAACAGTCACTGGCACACATTCAAGTTTGTCGGTCGATATCATTTTGACTTTGGCAGTGCTTTGTTTGTGTGCGTTGGGTGAATACAGGCCTCTAAGCTCAAGGCCCTGGGGCCTCTGACAACTTTATTGTTGACCATTGTTTAAAATGCATCAAACTTTTGAGTGTCAGGCTACTGTATGTTTTGTTCTCAACCTTTTTGACTCCAAGGCTCCCCACTGTCCATAACAACATTCAAAGGCCTGACACTAAATTAAATTGCAGGATTCCGGATGTTTTAAGAGCTGGATGTTCTTCACAGTTCCCACTCGTTGTAACCAGTGCTTATACATGAATTGTCTAGTTTTTCATGATTTACTGGACAAGTATTAAGGATTTAAGGATTTTTATTCACAATTTCTACCCAATCAAATATTTTAGAGCTTTGCAAATGTAATAATTTGATCCTATTCCATCTCATCTCCTTCAAGCCATTTCTCCTGTAGTTGTACCTGCACTCACTCACATCATTAGCACATCCCTTCACACTGGTGTTTTTCCCTCAGCATTTAGACAGGCTCGTATAACCCCACTACTTAAGAAACCCACCCTTAACCCATCTCTTTTAGAGAACTACAGACCGGTTTCCCTTCTTCCTTTCATTGCAAAAACACTTGAACGAGCTGTGTTCAACCACGTCTCTGCCTTTCTCACACAGAACAACCTCCTTGACAGCAACCAGTCTGGTTTCAGAAGTGGACATTCCACCGAGACTGCCTTGACTGGCAAGAGCGGATTCCAAATCTTCAATACTTGCTAAAACTGTCCGGTCCTGCATATTTGCTTTATTCAACATCAAGAAGATCAGGCCCTTTCTTTCGGAACATGCTTCACAACTCCTTGTTCAAGCTCTTGTTCTGTCCAGACTGGACTATTGCAATGCTCTCTTGGCAGGTCTTCCAGCCAGTTCTATCAAACCTTTACAATTAATCCAGAATGCGGCAGCAAGATACATTTTTTATTGAGCTGAAAATAATGCACGTCACACCTCTGTTTGTCAATTTGCACTGGCTACCAATAGCTGCTCGCATTAAAATTCAAGGCATTGATGTTTGCCTACAAAACCACCACTGACTCTGCACCCCTTTACCTAAATTCATTACTTCAGAGTTATGTGCCTCTAGAAGCTTGCGTTCTGCAAGTGAAC
>NW_015546049.1:410957-420572 GCF_001515605.1 Sinocyclocheilus anshuiensis | reverse complement strand
CTTGCTTTCTAATCTTTCTAATCTGTTTTCTTTTCATTTATTATACAATTAACAAAAGCAAAAAGACCTCTAACACTAGCTTGCATTCTTTTTCTATTCTATTTCTTTTTATTTATTATATTATTTAAAAAACCCTTGCTACGTGTACTGCGTTAAGCTAACTGAGACTTGTTATAGCACTTGTATGTCATTCTTTTGTTGATTTTGATTGCTTCCATTGTCCTCATTTGTAAGTCGCTTTGGATAAAAGCGTCTGCTAAATGACTAAATGTAAATGTAATAATGTATTTATTATAAAAATGCCTTTCATGACTTTTCCAGGTCTAGAGATCACTAGGCTTCAATCTGTTATGCTTCCTCAAGGTGTTTTCAAGTGAATGAGTTCATTCATTGAATGAATGAATGATGAATTGTCTAATTAATATTTAAAACAAATCTTGAGCTTTGTTTATTTTAATGCTTGTTTTGTCTTATTTTAAATCCCTTTTAGTCATCTTGAGACCTTCTTGGAAGTTTGCTGAAAAATCTGAATTTCAATGTTTTTTTGTGGTTTCGTGGTGAAAACTGCAATAAGAGTGGGCCTCAAAAGACCATACGATCAGTTCTTGGTCAAGATGAAAACCTGGACAACAACCCACTCCAAGACATTTCTCACATTCCCTTTAGCGGTAAGGATTTGTGTGTAATAAGAATGTATTGTTTTGTTTGTTTATTTGGTCTGTTTTTGCCATTGCCTTGTCACTAGATATGTGTGAGTGTGCTTTCACTCAAGCTGTCTGACAGGGGCACTGGGTGCTTGAGAGGACTTATGTCCCTTCTCTGGACTTCTGACAGCTGGATTGGCTTGTTTTCCCTCTCTCTCCCTGGAGGCTTCGCTGTCAGCTCTATACTCAGGCAGATTGTGAAGAGAGAGATTAATGGACAATGAGGATGGTGGAAAGGGAGAGACATTGAGAGAAAGAGAAGAGAAAAAAGGACGAGAGGAGGCCAAATGCCATCTGCTCATTTCATTTTAATGGACAGAGCAAACAGCAGGAGACTGCTGCCGACAAATCTGGATTTTCTTTATTACATGAACACACGCTCTAATTTGTTGAGGTTGACAAAGACAGAAACATGGCTACTTTTTCTTCTATTCAGGCTTTACCCTCCATTCTTCAGTTCGTTTTTTATAGAACAAGTGAGATTTGGTCATTATCTGTCTGGCTTTCAGGCAAAATGTTAGTTGGTTTCTATTTAGTTTCCATGCATGTTACATGAGCAGACTATTCAAAAAGTTATTTAATAAAAATATACAATGAGTACATCAAAAAAATATGACTACTAGTTTCATATTCAGTGAATCTGAATTTGACATAGGATGTTACGTATATACAATTTGCTACTTCTAGTAAAAGATTAGGGCTGTTTCTCCTCTTTATGACTCGCACATAATGTCCTTTCATGAATCTGTTGGCCCTCACCACCGGCTGTGAAAGCCATACTTCCTGTTTAAATTTCATATTGTAAAGCCTATGAATACAGCCATGGAAAAGTCTAAATAGTTCTATTTAGCATTAGCAGCTAATCGCTAAATTAGAGAGGGGAAAAAGGGAAGAAAAAAAAACAAGACATAAGAATTAATTCAAAAGGCCTATTGTTTAGCTTTCCATTATCACACATTTTAATACTAAAATGATACACGAGTGAACAGAATAAAACAAGGTGTTGGCTGATGAATTCAAGACTGATCTGGAATCCATTTTCCATTTCTTCCACTCACATGTGAGATTTAACTGCTCTGAGATTATGATCAAAGAGCAGTTTGTACTTCTACAAAGTCCTTGCATGACACACCCATGCAATTCAGGCTGGTCATAAAAATTAATTAGACTTACCTACTTTAATTTGAGGCATCAGCGATTGGTTTCCCATCATCTCATTGCGGGTTATATCCTATCTAATGATACAGTCCTGTAATGGATACTGACATGATTAAAATGATGCTAAAGCAGTAACAGGGAAAGAATGTATGTTGTAATGTTAATGTTTTATTTGTTGCCTGTTGTTAATTCTAGCCAAATTAGCAAAGACCTTTTGACTTTAGTTAGCACCTTCATTTATTCATGTAATGTTTAATATCAATCGTTCAGCTTACGAAACAAATTTCTAAAGAAGAAGCCCTGTTGAACAAAAAAAACAGCATATGCTGGTTATGTATGTTTTGTTATGTTAAACAGCATATGCTGGTTTTTTCAACAGGGAGAAGAAAACATGCATTTTGAAGTGCGATATTTAGTACTTTACACAATACATTTTAAAGTCGTTTCGTCTTTGTTTTCTTTCACTTTAAAATCAATATTGCGTGTCTAACCTGACCACGGTCTGTGGCACTTTTATGTTACTTGTTAGCTCAAAATGGGCATGCTTGCTGATACAGATTAGCTATTTCTTACACCTTTCAGACAACTGAAGCACCCCAGGAACCTCCATTGCTTGGAGATAGTTGGGACACAGAAGCTGGATGTCTTCTATAATCTTTATTAGTCATGACTGCTGTGTCTTATTTCATAATTATCTTATGAAAACCAGCAACTCCCCATAAGCATTGCCACTGCCAGCCTGTGCAACACGTCTAAAACACCCAACAGATGGTCATTACACAAACAAGCTAATTTATCTCAAAGCCAGCAGTGGGGAACAAAGAAAAGTATTTGACTTAATGTAGCAGCTTGACGTTGACTTGCAGCTGAGCTTTCAAACCGGCTCAAATGAAAGATGTCTTGTTTTCATTAATTCTCCAGCAGAGAAAGCTCTTGTTTGTGAAATTGAAGTCAGACGATAGCACTGATCATTTATCAAAAGCCAAACGGCCTGTTTCATGATTGGAAACTATTTAAAGCCATATTGGCTCCATTTCTTGCATAATGGCATAGCTACCTCTTCCACATTCATTTAGCTAATCAGTTCAAAGTTAGGCTAGAATTGTATGTGCGCGTAGGCTACTTTATGGACAGACAATTCATGGTAAGTGATAGACAACCTCAAATTTTATGAATCTTGGTTTGGTAAAACAAACAAACAAACTTGACTCTATTAACACGATAGGCCTACCTGTTGTTCGGGGTTTTGGTAATCGTTACTCGGGCCAGTCAATCAAACCAGTTGTCTGTGCTGCCACCGTGAGGTCATAAAACCACAGTGCAGTAGAATAGAATCTGTTCAAAGAATAGAACTTTGTCTCCATTGGACCAATAACATATTTCCAGTGTTTGTAGAACAAATGTCGATAGGTTCGTTTCAGTTTTTTTTTTCCCCCGAGAGAGAGAGAGAGGACACTTGTATCACAGTGTTCCACTTATTTACATTTCATCTCATTAAATAATTCGCATCTGAAAGTGAAAATAAATAAATATGAATCATCATCATCATCATCATCATCATCATCATCATATCAGTTTTTAAAAAAGCTCCGTATGATGCACCTAAATAAAATTCTCAACCAGAAAATGTTTATTTATTTATTTATTTATTTTGCACAATTTGTCACAAACTTTGGTAATTTTTTTCCCATATTTATCTTTTTCAAAGTAAAGTTTGTTGAGGAATCTAATAATGTCAAGTACAAAAGATCTTTGTTGTTAAACATACGCTTGGACATTTAATAAAAAATGTTTTCGAATTTATAATAATAAAAACAGTAATATATTGTGCCATCTCCCATTACCACCCCATCCACATTTTAAGAATTTTGATTAAAAACGTAAACAAAATAGGCCGTTTAGAAAAAAAAATTAAAAAAGAAGAAAATAACAAATATAGTTAGAACAAATAGGCTAAACACAGGCTAAAAACAATGCTTTATTTACAACAACAAAAATTTATCTTAGCAAGAGGTGTTTTAGGATGTTAAAGTATGTTCTCTTATATTACAACAGAAACTATTAGAATTAATGCCATAGTGAGGGGTTACAAACATAACGGTAATCTAGATTTCCACTTTTTCAAAAACAAAGTTCTAGGATAAGCAGCTATGCTTATAATAAGACCATTGTAATCAACGATAAAACCATGGATGATTATGAACATGGTTAAAAACATAGATACTAGCTTCATTTCCATGGTTGAAAATGACAATAAAATAAATGTCATAACAAATTTTGTTATGAAAAACAGTTGGCTAAAATTATGGAAGCCCATTTCTGCCAAATGAGAAAAAAAAAATCATGCTTTGGTAAATCCTAATTATGACATAAAAAGTTGAATCTTTGACATACTAAATCATATTTATGAGATTAAATGAGATGTGGTCAAAAACAGTTTCAAACCTTCACCTGTAGTAAAGTTACTATCTTACGGCCTCTAGTGGCTCATTACTGTAAAAGAAAACGCTAATTTCGTAAGAGTGACGCGGATGAAGTTTGTCCCCTGCGAGGCGCCATTCACAATACCCTTTCCCCTTTCCCTCTGTCCTAGCGAGATTTCCCTCTAACTGTTGCTGTTTTTAAGTTTTAAGTCCAGTGCCTTTGATTCGTCATCTTTTTAGGCGTCTTAGTTATATTCTGCGAGTAAGTGGCATGATGTTCACGTCCACCGGTTCGAGGGGATTGTGTAAGTACAGCTTAACATCATCATGTCATGTAGATCAAACCCTGCTGTCATTCATTCAGATTAAAGCGTAGTCATCACGACCTTCATCTGATTATTATCGCTCTTCACACATCATCTTCGACTTCAAAACCTTTTGCTTTGGCTCATGATGTAAGACAGGAAGTGCTTAGGTTTTTATAGGGAAATGCGACATAACACACCGCTGGACAGATAGAGACCGCATAAACTTTTCTTGAAAGCACCATAATTAACACCTTCCTGATAAAGACCTCCCAAGAGCTACAGTTCACCACTGACTGATTATTATTAATGTAATAATGACAATTCATTTACTTTCAAGCCTGTATGACTTTATTTCTTCTGTGGAATACTATTTTTTATTTTAACTTGGTTTACATTTTTAAATGACAGTTGCTCTATGACAGGGGTCTCAAACTGCCGGCCCGCGGGCCATTTACGGCCCCCCCTCCCCCTCCACCCGGCCCGCAACTGATGTCAAAAATGCGCGCTCAAAGACAGTTGGACATAGTGGTGTATTAGAGGTAAAATATGATATAAATACTGTTCGGTTTCTGGCGCAAACCGATTGTTTCGTGTCTTAGGACATCAACGTGTCGTCACGAGCCGCAGGGTTTAATTTGGATTTGTCTGTGCATGTTTTTTTTACTCTCATAGATTTTGTTACCATTGCCATGCATTATACGACTGATAGACTGCAACGGTTGGACTTAAAAATCATCATATGTGTTCTACTCAAGGAACAAAGTCACCTACATCTTGGATGCCCTGGGGGTAAGCAGATAAACATCTAATTTTCATGTTTGGGTGAACTATCCCTTTAAGGTCTTGTGAAGTGAAAAGTTGCATGTTTGTAAGAAACAAATCCAACTTTAAGATGTTTTTAACATCTTAAACATTATTATGGATTATGGACATTTGAAGTCAACATGTGTATTTGTATTTGTTTTCTTTTACAAAAACTCAAGAAATTAATTGATGTACTGAAGTCGTATGGATTACTTGTGCATTATTGTGATGTTTTTATCAGCTCTTTCGACTCTCATTCTTACAGCACCCATTCACCCATGGCCTGAGTGTGAGTACTTTTTCAGCAAATTTTCATTTTTGGGTGAACTTTTTAATTAAATTTAACTGTTCCTCTAATTTTTATTTATTATTTTTTTAAGAAATTGTAGGTACCGTGGTGACATAAACCAGTATGTCTGACTGAACTTAGTGTACTCATATAATCACGGACTAATAGGTCCCCCATTTGTAATATTAACTTTTATCCTCTGACATGACCGACGGTGGAAGTTATAATTTCCTTGGCAACACATTTAACAGTACAACTTCCATGCTGTGTCTTATAGATAAAGCACCCCTGTCCAAGAGCTTACTGCTGCTTCCTACAGTCCTCACTGTGCTGCTGACTGTGCTTCTGCCTCAGTACCAGGATCTGCTCATATACAACCTCCAGGCTGTCAGGCACGGCAAGCAGGTGAGATATTACACCAGTTCACCCGAAGAATTCAGTGCACAATATCAGATGTATGCATTTAACACTGTGTATTGATTTAGAATGTTTGCCTATTATTAAATAACTTTTATTGCTATAATTAGAAATAATAATAAAATATTCATAATGCATGTTTTCTTAGTTGTAGTATAATGATAATTGATTTATCAATTATGGCAAAAACTTGAAATCAAACGGTAAAAAATTGTTTCTGTATACTATATTGGTGATTAGATGGTTTAAAATGATCAGATTGGTGATAAAAGAGCATTATCAGTCATTCTCTAGCCCAAGCATCTGGAAAAATTTAACATATAATGGTGAAATTTGATCATTTTATAGGATTGTTATTTTTATAGGATTGTTATTTTTAACTAATAGCATTATTTGAAATATTTCTAAACACCATTATTCTGTGTGTGTTCCGTGGCTCTCTTGTAGTTCTGGAGGCTGGTGAGTGGACGGCTCATCTGCTTGGACCTGAAAGACACTTTCTGCAGTAGTTTGCTTATCTACAATTTTCGGAATTTTGAGAAAAGGTTTGGCAGCCACAAATTTGCTGTAAGTTTCAAGTGTGAATAGCAGCACGGTTGTGTGTCTTCCTGTTGTTGATTTTTTCCCACAATGTTTATTTTTTATATATATATTACATTGCAAAATGTATTCTAGACGAGTGACCTTTTCAATACACTGAGTTTATGAAGTACTGAAATAACATGCTTCTGCTTTGTTATACCATAGACCAGTGGTTCTCAAATCCAATTATCGCATTCCACCACTCTGCACATTTTGTGTGTATCTCTTATCACTTCAGATGTTTGTTCTATTCGACCGTAAATGCCCTGCGAAGTGGACATCACAGGATATTCCACCATGATTCCAGTTCGAAGGGAGCGTCTAAGTTCCATTTAAAGGGCATTGAAGCGCACGAGACGTGAATTTAAATTGTATTTATTTACAGAGGTGTATTATGTCACACTTCACACTTCTCTAGTAAGTTTCGTCTGTGTGTGAAGACGCTGCAGGAAGTGGCGTAGCGCAAATCCGTGAATGAATGTTCCCGAAGTGAAGTAAACTTCAACTGATTTCCCGTGCTCAGGGAGTAGGTAGCAGTGAACACTGTGTAGGGACCATGTCAATCGGAACACAGTTCATGCATGGAGCTCTCTTCTAACAAGCTGGTTTTCTGAATCAGGTGTGTTAATTAAATAAGAGAGCCGTGCAAAATATGCAGAGCGGTGGTATGCGAGGACTGGAATTGAGAACCATAGACAATGAAAATAAAATAATTGTAATAATTTTATCCTTAAATAATTTATGATTTCCACCCATTTACTAAAAAACATTCTCTACATAAAATTGAAGAGCATATAAATAAAAAAAGCTGTATATAATTTTCCAATATTCCAAAACCAATATAGTGCTGCAACCAGTTCCAACCAGTTTAAGATAAGGTGCATGAAGGTCACATGGAAACTTGGAACGCCTTAATCTTATCTGGCAATCAGTTGACTCATTTTTTTTTTTAAAGCTGTTTAAGGGGGTGAGGTGTTGCTCTCTAAGCCTAGTATTTATGATGTGTGTCCTGCTAAAATGTTATAAACAAAAATAATCTTTTTTTTTTTATTAAATCAAAAGCCCTTTCATATGTTACCAAACATTTCCTTCCATATGCCTGCCTACTATACATTCAAATGCTGATGATTTTTTTTTTTGTTAAAATCCCATGATGATATATGTATTTTATATATATATATATATATATATATCGAGGTCAAGGTTTTTTTTTAATTTATATAGCACCTTAAAACAGCATAATTGCTGACCGAGGTTATTCACAGAAACCAAAAAATGAAATGATATATGTATTTTATATATATATATATATATATATCGAGGTCAAGGTTTTTTTTTAATTTATATAGCACCTTAAAACAGCATAAT
Source organism: Sinocyclocheilus anshuiensis (assembly GCF_001515605.1). Lineage (NCBI taxonomy): Eukaryota > Metazoa > Chordata > Actinopteri > Cypriniformes > Cyprinidae > Sinocyclocheilus > Sinocyclocheilus anshuiensis. The sequence continues at coordinate 412,519 of NW_015546049.1, read as the reverse complement.
TGCTGACCGAGGTTATTCACAGAAACCAAAAAATGAAGACAGTCATAAAGAAATACAGAGTTAAAATATATATCAAACAGCTTAAACCATAAAACCAAATAAGAATCAAGACTAGGAATTTAACATAGCTAAATTATAAGTAGGCCTGAAAAAAGAGATGTTTTCAAGGATGATTTGAATGCAGATAAAGAAGGGGATAATATAACAGATTGAGGATATATAAATCTAAAACATTGTCATATTTTTGATTATGATGTTTAGTCCTTCCTTTTTGGAGCATGGATTCTCTCTGCTTTTGTGGACTTGCTGCTGACAGAGGCTCTTCGCTTCATGTTTGAACTTAAAGTGGATGTTCTTCCAGCTGGACTGTGAGTTTCTATACCATTTTCACAGCAGTTCTTTACAAACCGTTAGGCCTAGATGTTTTCAACAGTTTTGCCACATGTATTTGCTGTATGCTGCAAGCACAGAATTTATTACTGTTAATTCCTGCAACACTTTATGTTTGTGAAAGTGCAGCTCTTGTGTTTCCTGTGGAACAAGCATCAACTTCCCTTTTTGACATTGTCTTTTAGATGAACTTTCTTCTCTCAATGTATTGTTGTGAAACTATTCTTTACTAACATTATAACAACATTTCACCAATATATGTAAGCAATCTGTGTTGAAATGGCAAGGTCTTATAAGAAGTAAAGTACCCTCTAATTTCAAGTTATTTCCTTTTAACTACTAGCTTTCAGACTCTTCTAAATGAGAGACTGGCATAGAGTGGTTTCCTTTTTTGATGAGAAAAATCTATTTGTCTTCTTAATAATCTTGCCCTTTATCTAAGATCTCATGCACCCGTCAATAAAAAAAAAATTGTGTTAAAACTTTGATAAAATCCACAAAGTACATGTTTTAAGTGTCGTCATCTCTTGACGTGACTTTTGATATCTTGGTTGGTTCATCCACACTCACTTTTTTTCCACAATCAAATCAGCTGTTTGATAGTTCAACTGCTTTATTTGCAATTTTCAAAACTTGAGGATGATTAATTTATTTATGTGTGAACCATTAACTGTTCTTCATTAAAGGGATAATCCACCCAAAAATGAAACCGTACTCAACCTTTATGACTTTCCATCTTCTGTGAAAAACAAAATAAGATGTTTTGAAGAATATTGGGAAACCAAATCACTTTGATGACTTTGACTAGGGATGCACCGAATGTTCGGCAACCGAAATTATTCGCGAATAAGCGAAAAGACCGAATAAATTTTACCGAACAATGATATGACGCGATCAAATAGCAACCAGCGCAGAGTGAGAGGCGCGCACTCTTTATTATGCAGCACACACGTCAGCAGTGTAGAAGCATTTAAACTGTCGGAGAAAGACGCAAAAATCATTACAAGCACCGACAGCGAGAGACTGTTTAGGACTGCATCGCATGTCTTCGATGAGAAGAGGAAGGGGTGATTGTTGCTGGTTACTGTATGATGATTTAAATCGCAAAATGTCCTTAAACAATTAGTAAATAAACTGCAAAACGTCATGTTTTCTAAAACACGCGCGCATTG
>NW_015546049.1:404968-410879 GCF_001515605.1 Sinocyclocheilus anshuiensis | reverse complement strand
GTTGTTCCTGAAACCACGCCTTCTTTCTTTGCGTGCACATTTGGGCGGCATTATGCTAATATTTTCACATAGTGACGTAGATATGTGGGGGCGTGTTAGAACGAGCCGTTTTAGGTAGGTGTGGTTGACTCTTAACTTTTATAAAGAATATCTCTTTGGATTTGAGACTTTAGTCTTTGCAACTTTACAGATCTTCTTTATGCACCAAGAGCTTGTAACACTCCAAAGAGAAAGGAAAACTTGAAATCGCATCATATGACCCCTTTAAAAGAAGTCTCTTCTCAGCAAGGCTGCTTTTAATTGTACAGTAAAAAAATATATATATACATGCCTGATTCAAGAAGGGGGTTTGATGGCCAAAAATTATTATTTTACTAACTTATTAATTTTAAGTTAAGTTGTGCTTTGTTGTAGTGTCTGCTAGAATGTTAAAAATGTTCAGTGTTAAATATTTTTAAATTGTTGTTTTGTAATTTATTTTTTTATTTGAAAAGCAAGAAAAAACAGTAAAAAGTACATTTTGGCTTTTTAATTTATGCGATGTTGAAAAAAAAATGGGCAAAATACATGGGGAAAAAAACTCAAAACCATGGGGAAAAAACCTTCGGCCTAGTGTTTAATTTTGTTCGGTTTTGGCTTCGGCCAAGAATTTTCATTTCGGTGCATCCCTATTGGTGACCATTGGTCCAAAAAAAAAAAAAAAACCCTAAAACACAGGCTGGTGAGATACTTCTCAAAATATCTTATTTTATGTTTCATAAAAGAAAGAATGTCTACAGTTTTAGAACGAGTTAGTAAATATTGGCAGAATATACATTTTTGGTGAACTATCCTGTTAACAGTTACATTTTTTAATGAATTACTTCATGGATTATAGTCTTTTTGCATCAGGTATTTTTTTCTTTCTCCACTTTGATGCCAGTGCTTGTCAATCGTCCATCTGTTTCATGAGGTGTGTGCTGTTTAAAATCAGGAGAGACAAGTTGTCTGTGACTTTTAGGCCACTTGTGGCTAATTAGCCTTGTATTTGGCTTTTAAGTCTCAGTTGTGGCCCCACATATGTGTTTGTGGTCACTTTTCATCACCTTATGTTGGCGTTTGTTGATAATTGTTTTACTGAGCTTCTCTAATAGTGTTCATTGTTATTCCGGTGTTGCGGCGTGTGCCGAGCACATCACCTATGCCTGAACTTTCAGGCGAGATTCTTCCAACACTGGAGAAGTGGGTGCCAGCCTGCCACTTCATCATTCTCATCAGCTTCTGCTTGTAGCCTTTGCATGCAAAAAAGTAAACAAAGGGATCCAGGCATGAATTTAAGTTCATAAGACACACCGTAATATGCAGGGATATCTGAAAGGACTGTAGCTCCATGCAGTCTGGAGCATAGAAAAGTTTTCGGATCATGTATTGCAAAAGGTCTATATGGTATGGGCTGAAACACACCACAAACACAAATACCACTCCTGCGATCACTCCTCTTGCTTTTTTGGTCCTTCCAGAACGTTCTGTCAGTCGGTTCGACTGTGCTGCTAGATGTAGTTTACGGGTCAGTATGGAATAGCAGGCGATGATTGTCACCAGTGGGACTCCAAAGCCTAAAACTACCCCCACGATCAGCATGTAGGGCAGCCCTTTGAAAAGACCCTCAAAATTGGGGTATTCCATACAGGTGATGCTGTTGTCATGCTCCGTTTTGGTCAAGTTAATGGTCAGGAGAGGCAACGTCTGGGCAAACACCAGCAGCCAAATGGCCAGACACACTAGTCGCACTTTTTTCACCTTTCTCAATTTCACCAGACTCTGAGGAAACACCAGCGCCACAAAACGATCGACTGCCAGACAGGTCATGAAGTTTACTCCAGCATAGCAGTTCAAATAGAAGAGCAGTGTTATGGCTTTACATAGTCCTTCCCCCAGGGGCCAGTGGAAGCCAAGGCCGTAGTAAACAGCACGGAGGGGAAGCGACAGGCAGAACAGGATATCAGACACAGCCAGGTTGGCGGAATAAAGCGTGATGGAATTAAGTTTGGTGATGTTGGAGAAGATCACATGAAGAGCTAGGGCATTGCCTAAAAGTCCCACTGGACATATGATGGAATAGGCCAGAGGTATGAGAACTCGGGCCACTGGACGATGGTCATATAAATTGGTGCAAGAGAAGTTGTGCTCTAAATCTGGGCTCATCATAGTTACACACAGGAGAAGTCACTGCAGAGAGAGGCAAATGGTATAACAGAAACCACTGTTCAAAAGTTTGAGTTTAGGTTATGCATTTATTTGATCAAAAATACAGTAAAAAACGGCAGTACTAAATATTATTACAATTTACAATAACTGTTTCCTATTTTAATATATTTTAAAATGCAATTAATAGCAAAGGTGCCATTACTCCTGTCTTCAGTGTCAGTTAATATTTCATATCTTTTGTACAAACCTTATTTAGGATCTACATTTTTTTTTAGGATTCATTGAGGAATAGATTTATTTGAAATAGAAATCTTTTGTCACATTATAACTTAATACTATAACTTAATTAGTACTATTATAAAATGACAGTGTCTGTACTGTCACTTTCATTTGTCCTTAATGAAAGTATTAATTAATTTAAAAATTGTTACTGACCTCATGCCTTTGAATGATAGTGTACATTTTACTATGAATAGTAATTCTGTTCTTGATATTGTTGTTTGTAGTAAGTATGTGTAGACTGACGTCTGTAGTTTTTAAGCTATTTCCCTTTTTCATGTATAAGGCTTGTTTCTCCATGTTTCTGTTGTGTGTTTCTGCTTTGCTTAAGAGGCATTTTGAAATGTATTTTGAATGAAAACTGCTTTATATGTTATGACTACCTTAAGTGAGCATTTTAAATATATTTTGTGAATATTTATTTAATTATTTATTCAATTTCATGTTAGAAAGAAGGACAAATGCATACATATTTGAAATTAAATACAATCAGTAACACTTTACAATAAAGTTCCACTTGTTAACATTAGTTAAGTACATTAGTTCATAATATGAGCTAACAGTGAAGAATAGTAAATCATGAATTTATTTTAGTAAATGTTAATTTGAATATTTACTAATACATTATTCAAATAAAAATTTGTATCCGTTAACATTATTTAATGGACCTGAGCTAACATGTACTAACAATAAAAAGTTGTATTTTTATTAATAACTAATGTTAACAAAGATGAATAAATACTGTAACAAATGTATAGTTCATTATTTAATTTTAGTTAATGCTTTAACTAATGTAAAGTGTTACCGTATGATCAAATATATATAAATCTAGCTGTTCCTAAGCTTTTAGGACTTTACAGAAATTTTTATATTTTGTTGAAGGCCATTGATAGTGAAGAAAAAAATAAAAATAACTTCACACATGGTCACCATAAAATTTGATTAAACCTTTACAGAACCTTTTTTTAATGTTTGGGAATAATTTCATACATACATTTTCCAAAACATATATATTTTAATTTCTTCTACTGTTTTTATCAAAAATGAAATGAAATGAATGCACTTACCAGATAGCAGAGCAAATTTTCACTCAGACATTGGTGCTACTCTAAATCTGTCTCGCATTTAAAGCAGTATAAAATGCAGCAAAAGTGAGAATTCAGCATCTCTTCCTGCCTTTCTCACTGTCTGTTAGTCTCTTCCTCTCTTTCCTCTTATCTCTCTCTCTTTCTAGCAGTGTGGTGAGTCTGCTTAAAGAGAGAGTTCACCTAAAAATTAATATTCTGTTTCTGTCACCATTTACAACAGGTTGTTTCAAACCTGTATGAATTTCTTTCTTCTGTTGAACATAAAAGAAGATATTTTGAAGAATGCTGGTAACCAAACAGTTGCTGGTAGCCATTGACTTCCATAATATTTCTTCCATAGAGTGTACGTCAATGGCTATCAGCAACTGTTTGTTTACCAGCATTCTTCAAAATATCTTCTTTTATGTTCAGCAGAAGAAAGAAATTCATGCAGGTTTGAAACAACATAAAGGTGAGGATATTCATTTTTGGGTGAACTATCTCTTTAACTCTGTATGGGGAAGTTAAATTTGAAAGTTAAATCTTGTGGCTTTCACTGAGACATCTAAACATTTTTATGTCAGACATAACAGTTACATTTGATCTGTATTGAATCTGCATTTAGAAACATGTTTAGATTCCTACATCACAAAGAATTACATTAAAACCAAGTAAGGTAATTATTGCACAAGTCTAATCTTTTTTTTTTAGGAAACTGAGGAAACTGTACAAAGGAATTGAAGTAGTTTGCATCAGCTGTTACCCCATTTGTCATTTCTGCACTTCTTAAATGGTTGATAGACCATATTCTGAATTTTGTAATAATTGTTGCGTCTTTGTATGTTGTTCTGAGAATTTGAAGTTCATGTTGTTGGCTTATCTGCTTTCCTTCATCTTGCATAAAAACTGCTTACCAGAGAGCTTGCTGTCTGTCAGCTTTGTCAATAGATAAATTCTTAAACGGATCAATTTTGCAATGCAATCAAACATCCTGCTGTACTACTTATTACCTCTTTTATTTCCACTTTAATGTGTATAAAACTATGTGGTGTTATTAGGATAACTAGGAAAACAGGTGACCATTCACAAATGCATTGTACATAACAGTGTTTTAGTCTATGGAACATTATGGAAAGGAGTAGAAAGAAAGGAAAAATGTTATTACTTTCTACTTAAAGGGATAGTTCATCCAAAAATAAAAATTCTGTCATTCACTCACCATCAAGAGTTACTGATCCCCATTCATTTCCATAGTATTTTTTCCATATTTTGGAAATCAGTGGGTACCACCAGCTGTTGGTTACCATCATTCTTCAAAATATCTTCTTTTATGTTCAGCAGAAGAATTGACAATTTACATTTTGGGTGAACTGTCTCTTTAATGATTACACAACATGACATTCATTTCAGAGTCACTTAATTTAAACATACAAATCCAACATGAATACAATGTGTATATTTCTAAGAGCTTGGTACATGCATTTTAAACTAGACTTTAAAAAGATTTTTCCTTTTCTTTATTATTGGCAATTGATGATTTTCACATTTGCACATTTCCGTACTTTATTGCCATCTGAGGTTGAGGATTCACTTGACTTTGCCTTCTGTTTCTGACTCTTTTCATTTTCTCTCGCTTTCTCAGACTGGGCCCAGTCTTTGCTCTCTTTGTGCCTTTCTACAGCTCCATCCCACGTGTTCAGGTCACTCAGCTGCTCGGACACGTTTCAATCACAAACAAGTCTCTGACGTACATTGTGGGCGCACAGGTCAGCTCAGATTACCTTCACAAATCATCTTCACATTAGTTTTGTGTAGTTTTCAAAAAGATTTCCAATTCTGCTAGTTTATCACAGAATCTACACACAAAAGTAAAAGCCATTGCTGTGTGACATCTAGTAAGTGACATTTACGCTGTTTTGACAGAAGTGAAGACAAAACTTGAAGATCAAACGGTTAATAAGGTGCAGGTTTTTTTTTTTTTTTTTTCCAAAAACACTAGATTTGTGTTGCAAGAGTAAAAACCAAAGATAAAATGTTTGTAACATAACAGAGACAAGACATGAGAAACTCTGTAGCACCTGAAAACCTATTCAATGTGGTCTTTGCTCTGGTCATGTTTTGAGCTGTTCTGCGATAACAGATGAAGTTCCACACCCACTAACTAGAAAAACAGACAAGGGTAGATGACTTTACCATACTTTTTTTAGTCATGCATTCACAAACATGGCTTTAAAGGGGTCATATGATGCGATTTCAATTTTTCCTTTCTCTTTGAAGTGTTTCAAGCTCTTGGTGCATAAAGAAGATCTGTAAAGTTGCAAAGACTAAAGTCTCAAATCCAAAGAGATATTCTTTATAAAAGTTAAGAGTCAACCACG
>NW_015546049.1:403868-404045 GCF_001515605.1 Sinocyclocheilus anshuiensis | reverse complement strand
CACATGTGGTTGCCGCAAGCCCGCCGGCCGCTCCTTCGTCGAATCCGCTGGCCGCGCCGTTCTCAAGCCCGCCGGCCATTCCTCACTCTAGGCCGCCGGCCGCCGCTCACTCTAGGCCGCTGGGTGTTTCGTATTAAAAGCGAAAGTACTTTGTTTGGTCTTCCAAAAGAGGACATG
>NW_015546049.1:399631-403815 GCF_001515605.1 Sinocyclocheilus anshuiensis | reverse complement strand
ACACATTTCATTACACCAAATACACAAAATAATGTTCTTTTTAGCAACATCATATGACCCCTTTAACATAGCCACTTATACTAACCAATGTAATTAAATCTCTTAATAATAAATAATTCATTAGGTTTCATTAAAGGCACAATATGTAATTTTTTGCCACTGGAGGGCGCGTATTCAAAACAAACAAAGAAACAAAGGCATAGTTAGATGACGCTGTGACTGAGTGTGGAATCATGGGAGTTGTCATCTTCATCCCCACAGCCGACGCAATCTGACGGGACTCAGGCAGAAATTATGTTCATGGATGAGCTAATGTATTAAAGATTTATTAACGTCGTAGTATGAAGCAGAGTGAGGCGGAAAGCCGTCGAAGCAAAACGAGGCCGCTGAACGAGTGTGACACACGGCAGCGGAGCTTTTATTATGCCACAGTCGAATGCTTCCGCTCCTTCCGGAAAGCAGCGGAAGTAAGCCGCGCTGTTTTATCATACTAGATACATTTGAACGTTCTGTTATAAAGCTACTCCGTGCGGTCGTCACCTGTCTAATAAAATGCATAGCATATTAAAGCATCTTTGGTGTTTCCATGTTTTCTACAAAACAAAACCAGAAATCGAGGGGTTATGACGTCATTGGCAGGCGACACAATGACACTATGGACACGGTCCGTGTCACTAGTTAAAATAGCTTATTTCTCTGGATTTAAACATTCTTCGAAACATTTGGGATAATGTAAGTATACAAGTCAGCAAAATATATAAAACTTTTCTAGTGGTTTTTGGATATTTAAAAAAAAAATCTTACATATTGTGCCTTTAAGTTAATGTTCACATTTTGTTCCACTCTTGCATCAAATAAGATGTTTCTTTCAAACACTTGTTTATGGATGATTGTAAATTAGTGCTGCTGGTTTGTAATGCTTTAAAGATATTTTGTGGATGTGAAAGTGCTTTCTTCACATTATTCTGAATTTCTTGTGTTTTTCTGTTGTTCTGTTACCTTGTCATCAACTCCTGACCTCAAGTGCCTACATGTGGGTGGTTGCTTGTAGTGGACTAGTAAGTATAAGATGGCTCAGTTAAAATTGCATCATGTTAAATTTCTGTGTTTACTTGTTTTCATTTGTAATGGTCTTTAGTAAGTATGATTACATGTGTATGGTGAATTTTTTTTTTTTAGGGGGGGAGTGATAGCCGAGATAGTGGATTTTACTGATAGCTAGGTTGGACCACACTGGCCGATACCGATTAATCAACCGATAGTTTTAAAAATAGATACTGAACAAAAACTAAAAAAGTAATTTACTATTAAAACAAATTTATACTGAACCATACTTTGTACATTAATTATATATTGATCATTAAAGTTAGTTCATTAACTAATGTAAACAGATGTTTTATGTATACTCTCACCCTTTAATTGCTTCTATTCTAGAACACGCGATGATTATCTAATTAAAATAACAAATATTTTAGTCACACACTGGGCAAAAGCACAGCGCCGCGTCTAGAAGAACTCGCAGGTATCACACACACACACACACCGGACGCTAGGGCTGCACGATATTGGAAAAAACCTCACATTGCGATATTTTATTTTTCTGCGATATATATTGCGATTTGGAAAAAAAAAACACCACTTGACTTGAATAGTTTATTTGGGAAAAAAAAAAAATCAATAATTGGGGTGATTTTGTATTAACACTCTTAACACAGAAAGCCTCAGGAACATTAAACTGCTGTAAACCAATATACTATTACACATCCATTTTCTATCTCAATTGTTTCCCTTCACCTAAGCCATAAGCAACTGTGTTTACAAGGATACTTGCAGAGCACAGTAGGCTATTTCAGGCACAAATAGACGCAGAAGTGAACAGAAATTAGTGTTCACATGCATCCGCGTGGCTCTTACTGTGTCTTCACCGGAAGCGAGTGGCGCGGCGCGACAAAATACAATGAACCCATAATAATCAGTGATGCTGTCTGTCTACACTGGGTGTGGCGCGGCATGACAAATCCCCGACAGTAAACTGATGTTCTCTTTAACGGTGTTCTCTTTATGACATACTGACACAAAGTTCAAATGATTGGCAATGGTCACTTTGTCGCATCCAGTGTAGACAGACTTTGGGGCCTTTCACATGTCACGCCTAAAAACGCGTGGGAAAACGCCAGTCGTGCCGCTTTCTCCTTCTTTTCAAAGCGCTTGGGAGCTTGCGCTTTCGTGGCGTCTGCCGTTGCTAAGCAACCGTGACCTGCGCTCTCCACGACGACGCTGAAGTTTCAACAGGATAAATGGATTTCCAGTACTGAAAATCGCGTGCAGTAGCTCTGCTACTAAATGTATTTAAAATGGGTATCTCTGTACAGCTGTCGCGTCCGGTGTAGACATTGTGTCTGTGTGAGAGCAAAGAAAACAATCAGTATAAATATAACGATCAGTAGCCTATACTAAACATCGCACATCCTGCGATGTGACTATCGCGGATGCGCACACCGCGATATCGATGCTGAAACGATATATCGTGCAGCCCTAGCGGATGCGTCTCGTTCAGTTCAAGCAGCGGCCTAAAACAGTTTATTTAATCATCAAACGGGCAAAAGTTAACTTCAAGAATGATCAAAAAAGCGGCATAGATGAGTTTGAAGTTCGGTGTTTAAAAAAACAGAGCAAAACGTAAAGAAAAAGCGCGATCTATATTATAGCTCTCTATATGAAACATACAGACTTTATTAGAGCCACAGAAAAATAAACGTTTTACTGAAAAAGCACAATACACAATTTTACAGCCCAGGGTGAAGTCATTAACAACAATTAACATTAACAACAATTTGGGACAAATGTAATGTCATTTAATGGAAAACTGTGTGAGATGGTGCTCTGGCGCGGCAGGACTTCTGTTGTTAAATGAACATATCAGTTTGCTTTCTCACGTGACAGCTTTAAATCTGCAACTTCGCTGGCTAACAAATGCATTAATGTCACCAGCTGGATATAAACTAATGCAAATAGATAGTAACAATCATGACATTAAGCATTTGCGTCAGACTTGCGTTTGTTTTGGTCACATTGTTTTAACCATTTGAGGCGCTGCTAATGTTCGCGTCCTCTCAGCCTTAATAGCAAACATACTGCTGTTCTTTCTCCACTAATACAGCATTTAGTCAACAGTTAATTACTTAGTAATGATATGAAACCATGCTCTATAGTGTGCTGTATATACACCGTTTTGTTGTCTGTTTTAAATCCGCGCGTCGTGAAGTGTCCTGCTCTGTGCAGCGTGCAGTGTCACGTGTCAAAACAAACAGCACGTGGTGTCAGTGATGTCTGCCTCTAGAGGTCGCTCTCTTCTCAGCCACTCCAGCAATGGATGCAACCCGGAAAAACTATTGGCATGGATTTTAGTTCCAGCAATTAACTGTCGGTGCCGTTTAATGGGCAAAACCGATACATCGGTCAACCTCTACTTTTTATGATGGATACACTTTATTGGACTTTTCCAATAAAAAAATTTCAACACCCATTCACTGACATTATAAAGCTTGGAAGAGTCAAGACATTTTTTAATATAACTCCGATTGTATTTGTCTGAAAGAAGAAAGTCACATACACTTAGGATGGCTTGAGGGTGGGTAAATCATGGGGTAATTTTCATTTTTGGGTGAACTATCCCTTTAAAGCTACTATAGGATGCTTTACCATTAGAGCACACAGTGATTGTGGTTTCTAGTAAGAAAAGATGACAAAAATGAAAATACTGTCAATATTTTATCCCTTTCATGATGCTCCAAACCTATATAACACTTTTTTCTGTGGAACACAAAAGACGATATTTTGAAGAAATAACTGCTTTTGTCAGTACAATGAAAGTTAATGGGGTCTGAAACAACATATAGTTCACATAATCCACATAATTCAAAATATTAAAATATTGTGTGTGTGTGTGTGTGTGTGTGTGTGTGTGTGTGTGTGTGTGTGTGTGTGTGTGTGTGTGTGTGTGTGTGTGTGTGTGTGTGTGTGTGTGTGTGTGTGTGTGTGTGTGTGTGTGTGTGTGTGTGTGTGTGTGTGTGTGTGTGTGTGTGTGTGTGTGTGTGTGTGTGTGTGTGTGTGTGTGTGTGTGTGTGTGTGTGTGTGTGTGTGTGTGTGTGTGTGTGTGTGTGTGTGTGTGTGTTTGTTTCCAA
>NW_015546049.1:381586-399398 GCF_001515605.1 Sinocyclocheilus anshuiensis | reverse complement strand
TATTGTTTGTGTGTGTGTGTGTGTGTGTGTGTGTGTGTGTGTGTGTGTGTGTGTGTGTTTGTTTCCAAAATAAAGAAAGTCAAACAGGTAACTAGTATTTTCATTTTTATGACTATCCCTTTAACAGTGATCACCCAGTCATCACATAGAGAACTGCTAATTATGTAATAGATTAGGTCTGGGTTTTTGTGTCTTTTAAATATATGAATCAGAAAGCATCATCACTGTGTTGCATGCTCTAATGGTAAAAAATCTTATGGTAGCTAACTTTAGGTACCTAGTTAACTTAACCTAGATAATCTCTGCTACGCTCCAAAAATCACTGCAGAGATGGCTCCAATTTCCATTTCCATGGTAACCACAACTTCTGAGATTGGTGGATCACACTTTATGATTATGTTAAACATGTTGTTTAAAAAAAAAAGTTGAAATCACACTGACGTCTGGCCCTATTAAATGGTTTCATTAATGCAATCGAGATCTATTTCAATGCAAGTCAGTTCACTCTGTGGCCATACTTGCAATGCTTCTGGGTAGCTATTTTGGGCATGCATGACCAACTATCTTCTTGTGTGGGAAAATACCAAATTTAAAAACTGTTGGCCAAACTCACAATTAAATAATATATTTTAAAAATAAATAATAAATAATATTTTTAGAGTGCCATATTGCACATTACAGTTTCTCCCATTCATAGCAATACAAGTGAACAGTCTTGGGTAATGTACAGTCTTTGACGCAATTTTCCAAAGCATTTCATATTGAAACAGGAAGTTGGGTCAGAATACTTTTTGGTAACACTTTCTATGAAGCCCATATTTATAACACATTATAAGGGTATTCTTAAGGCATTATAATAAATGCAGAATGCATTATAAAAGACCTTATAATATGTTATATAATCTTATAAATAATCATAGCAACAATTATAGTACATTATAATGCTTACGCATTTGTGGTTATAAGTTTTAAGATTATGATTATTTATAACACAATGAACACCATATAAAATCTATTTTTACAATTATAATGGACTATCTTGACATTGTTTATTTAAGATCTGCACAGTATCTTACTACATCTTGTAAGTGGTTAGGTGTGGAGTGTTATTTGAGTGTTCCCTGTGAGGCTAATATTAATTTATATGTGAGCTAGTTAATTATTTCAACTGGTGGCAAGATATGAGACTTATAATACATTATAACTATGAGCAATATAATCCATTGTAACTTAAGTGGATGCAACATGTTCACTGTGTGTTATAAATCATACTCTTAAAAGCTATAAGCACAAATAAGTAAATATTATAAAACATTAAAACTGTTCTTATGCATATACATAAGATAATATAACATATTATAAGGGCTTTTATAATGCATTATGCATTCATTATAATGCCTTATGAATACCCTTATAATGTATTATAAATATGGGCTTCATAGAAAGTGTTACCGACTTTTTTTTATTATTATTTAAAATGAATAGTTTTTTGTTTCGATCCTGTCATAAAAACATACATGATTTGCTAATGCTAGTTGTGGTATTGGAAGGAAAGTTCTCATTTTAAAGAGCATTGGCTCTGTTAGCAAATGGCATTCTAATGTAACCTCTCCTGTTACAGTCACTCTTTTCCAGATCGAAGGCATGTTGTATTATAGTAATAAGTTGGCAGTCCAGAAATTCTTACGTGTGCCAGGATGGGCAGCCAGATGTGGTTCGGTGATCCTAGAGCCGGTCTTCTCTGATTCTGAGCCCACTGCAGAGGCCCCGCTGGGGATGGGCGCTACTTTGGACATCCAGAGACAGCAGAGGATGGATATGCTGGACCAGCAACTGCTCCTGTCTTAGCTGGCACACCTCAGGAGAAATGCACAGCAACAACAGGCTCAGGTATTTCTACAATATTTTTATTATAGGGACAATCCCTCTTGAGCTACCTGGGGTGACTGACTTATAGCATTATGGTTATCAGTCCAGACTTTTAAACCATTAGGTTATTCTACAACCCCCTCACATGACAGTGAAGAACTAGTCTTGCCATGAATGGAATACAGCTTACTCCTTCCAAAGGTCAGCTGAACATCTCACTTGCAGCCATGGTTTAATTCTTCTTAAGCTATTTGACTCAAAGCCGCATTGTCCAACAACAATGAGGCAAGATTTTTCCCTCAGAATTATATATATAGTTGTTGAGGGGAACAAATAAAACATTTTTATATGATTTTATGTTGTTGTTTTTTTTAGCATTTTAATTAAGATAGATTATTTTAATCTATTAATAATATTAATAATGGGGATATTAATTGTAGTCATACAAAATATTAGAGTAATTTTAAGTCATCCTGTGGCCCCTTGGAAGTTTGCTGGGGCCTCCTAGTGGGTCCCAGCCCCCTGGCTGAGAACCTATGGTTTAGAATATCTCAGCAGTGTGACGTGGCTGTGTGTTATTGTCAGAATAAAAATCTCTTTTATTCACCAGCACTTGTTATTTGATGATAATGATAATGATGATATGATTTGGTGTTGGGAGTGACTAAGTAAGTAGAGATTCTACTATCTCAACTACATCGTTCCGAAGTCTGACAGTAGTTAAACTGATTTTAGTGAATTGGTGAATCTAAATGAATAGACTCACAAAAATTATGATTCACTGACTCAAGTTCCTGTACTATGTCCTGTGTGTTTGGCTTATGTAAATTACTATTTGTAAATTTGTTTTATAATTTGGCTTATAAGTGTTTTTCTTGTATTTTATATAAGTTTACCTATTTACCTTTTTAGACCTGTTCAGTGAAATTAGATTATTGGTATTTTAAATATTCTGTATGGGTTAGAAGTTGTTTCCATTTCAAAATTTTATTTTCTTGAGAAGGGTATGTTCACATAGTGTTGGACCATAAGCCATGCTGTTAGTGAGGAAATCAGTGATGGAGGACAGTTTACATTTCCAGAGTTTTCCATATCAGAGGTAAAGACATCAAAATGCAATGAGTGAACTAGCTCCATTTCTGTATTTCTGTTATTTAGATTATTATTCGGATGTTAAGCGATATGTCCTGTTTTTCTTCTTTTTTTCCTTTTAGTCTCTCATAATGTTCCTGTACAAGAGGACGTTAATGGTTTCCTGTGCAAAAACACAGAAAGCCACATGTTTTAATCACAGATTCCTGATAATAGCACAGATAATTTCGTATTTGATGAAAACGAAACTGAAAATTAGAAAAGCTTGTATTTTCTGGAAATTATATGGATAATTAGCATAGAACATTCTTGTTACCTTTTAGTCGGTCACTTCGATGTTGTGTCAAAGTTCTGGCCACATAGTTCATAGCTGGCCACACCCCGGTCATCTGGGTATAAACAGGCCAGCGTGGCATTTGCTCACTCGTTCTGTTTTTTGGAGCCAAATGCAGCGTCTCTCTGTGAGAAGCAGCATTTAATTCACCTCTCTATCTCCTCATTGTTGGATCTATGGCACAGGTCTAGGTCCCTTCCCCACACACAGCTAAGTGTTGTGAGAGTACCCCTGGGTGCTTCAACGGGGATCTTTAAGAGCAAATTTCCTCCTAGAAGACTAAATTCTCTCAAAAAAGCTTCACGGGTGGAATCGTGTGTTTACATGATGCCTTTCCATCAGTGCCCTTCTGGTTGCGGTTTCTACATCTCTCCCAGTGATCGACACGATCGCTGCTTTCTGCCATGTTCACGCTGAAGCAGCCCTCGTGAATGGCTCGTGTTCCGCTTGCGAGGACATGACCATAAGCACGATAGTGCTCGCGGCTCACGGTCTTTTAGAGTCACCCTGACTGCTTCCCGTTCCGGCCCTTCTACTTCCAGGTATGAGGCTGCAGCGATGTGCGTTGGGGAAGAGCATGGTGAAGTGAGAGTAGATCCACCGGGTGAATCCCTGTGGACCTTTCGTTCTTTTCACACTTCTTCACTCTCACACTGTCCTCCAGATGAGTTTGAGAGCTCGTCTCAGGGCGAGTTCAATTTCTCATTCAGGGGTCGTGAAGAGGATGAGCTGTTGATCGCAGCATCAGAGGGCGGGCTAGAACCATCAGAAGCTGATGACTCGACTGAAACGGTGCCCTCGCCCTCTTCTTGGTCAGGAGATGATATACCAGCTCCTCTGTCCTCACTACCCTCTACGAGGGTCCAGCGAGGGGGTATACGGAGGTCCCCCAGGTGGAGAGAGTCATTGTGGTGCACCTTTGCCGCCGGCGGGGCTGTCCGAGGCTTCTGTCCAGGGCCTGTACGTTTTCTTCATCCCTTGTGGCGAAGGCTTATGTGGCCACTGGACAAGCTGCGTCTATCAGGCCAAGGCATTGAAAGAACTGCATGAGGGTGGTCCCAACCCAGAGGTTTTGCGCTCGGTGGCCGACTATGCTTTCCGGGCTATGAAGGTCACGGCACCGGCTCTAGGGAGGGCGATGTCCACATGGCAGACAGCTACCAAATGGTCATTAAAAGAGTTAATTCCTTCTTCCCTGGGTCACACTCACACACTTTGCGTTTCTGGCCCTCCCATATGCGAGAGCCAGGTGTAGCCCTCCCGGATGCGATGGCCAGGTCCTGAGATTACGCATCAGGTATGTATCTCGTCACCACTGTAAGCAGAGAGGGGACCAGAACATATTACAGTGTCTGACATCATACTTGCAAGTTCACACACCTATTTAATGTTATTTTTAGTGATCTCCGACTGGCGAATTCAGATGTCCTTAGTGCCGACGTGAATTACTATCTTACTGAATTTACGTTTAGCATTAGCCAGCACTTTTAAATTTGCCAAGATGTCAGGTGCTCTGGCTTCCGTTAAACATTGGACTATGGTGGCTGGTGTCTCTATTTTCACATTCCGTACAATAGAATCACCAAATAACTAGGGCTCTTTCAACAGGTTTCTCAGTGGGTGTGTCACTGAGTGGGGAGAGCCTGTTTAATCTTTTGATCGGAACAGAAGAGCGGTGTTTTGTCCCGCGACTATGCCGCATCACAGTCACCCAATCGGCCTGCTGTGGGGGCTCTGCAACTGGAACCGAACAATGTACGGGACTCGCTAAGCTAGTTGCATCCAAAGCCGTATCTAAGGCCCTCACATTCTTACTTTCCTCAATTAAAGCTTGGATGCATGTCTCTAGTTCTGAAATTTTCTGTCAGCCTAACTATTTCCCTGCATTTATCACATGTGAATACCTCGCCGCTGACAGAGAAAGCTACACTATACATGTGGCAAGCAGTGCAAGTGACAATAACAGGAGAAGCCATTACTCACCGTGATTGTTGAATGATTCCGAATTACCACAGTTGTTTGATGAACTCGTGAAAAATGGAGCAAGAGAGAAAAAACGGAACGAGAGAGAGAAAAGGAAACGGTAGGCCTGAATGACAAGCTAACAGAATGCTAATGTGCTGCACTCGTGGTTTAAATTAAAAAGCGAACAATATCAAATTAGTATGTTAGATAATATCAGAAGTATGGTCATAATTAAGTTATATTTTATCAGTTTAAACAACAGAAAAACAGAAAACAGAAAAACAAAGCTACACGGAGCTACAATCGCAAACCACTCAGTAGCACAGCAGACAGGAACCGGAACTCGCAGCACTAACATTAAAAGAAAACTCAATATGACAGCACATCTCTCAGAGGATCATACTCAGTCACTGAATTCCTTGAGAACCCTCAAGTACAAAACAGCTGTCCCTCTCAAGTCGTTTCAGAGGCTCCTGGGGCATATGGCATCCTCTGATCTGGTTACGCTGTTGGAATTGATGCATATGAGAATGCTTCAGCACTGGCTTAACACCCGAGTCCCGAGATGGGAATGGCACCGGGGCACACATCGTGTGACCATCACACCAGGGTGTCGCCGCACTTTCAGCCCTTGGAAGGACATCTCGTTTCTACAGGCAGGTGTCCAGACATATCGTTGTTATCGATGCTTCCAGGATGGGCTGAGGCACTGTATGCTACAGGCGTGCAGCCTCCGGGGTCTGGACGGGCCCTCAGCTGCATTAGCATATCAATTGCTTGGAGTTGTTGATGGTGCTTCTGGCCTTGAGGAGGTTTCGACCATTGAGGCAAGCACGTGTTGGTCCGGAAGGACATCACAGCGACGGTTGGGTACATCAACCATCAGGGCGGTGTTCGCTCCTATCGGATGCCACAACTCGTCCGCCATCTCTTGTTATGGAGCCAGCAGAGACTCAAGTCCCTGCGTGCTACTTACATTTCGGGCGACCTCAATCATGTAGTGGATGCTCCGAGGCGAGGGGAGGCTTCATCCCCAGACGGTCCAGCTGATATGGAGTTGATTTGATCAGGCACAGATAGATCTGTTTGCCTCGCCAGAATCCACCTATTGTCCATGTGGTATTCCCTGACCGAGGCCTCCCTCAGCACAGAGGCATTGGCAGTATGCGTTTCCACAATGAGCCTCATTGCACAGACTTTGTGCACAGTCAGGGAGGACAGAAAACGCATCTTGTTGGTGGGTATGGTCTGGCACCCACGCCCAGATCTCTGGAACCTCCATTTCTGGTCCCTGGACACGTCCAGGAGGAATTCATAGACGTTTCACCCGCTGTGGTGAATACCACGTAGACCAGGGCCCCCTCTATGAGGTGGCTTTACGACTTGAAATGGAGCATTTTTGTGAATTGGTGTTCTTCCCATGGGAAGGATCCTCAGAGATGTGGCATCAGTGCTATCCTTCCTCCAAGAGGGCCTGGACAGGCACTTGTCTGCTTCTACACTCAAGGTGTACGTGGCAGCTATTGCAGCAAAACATTACACTGTAGATTGCAGATTGGTGGGGAAGTACAATCTGGTAATCAGATTCCTAAGAGGTGCCCAGAGGCTGAATCATCCAAGGCCGCAAAAGATCCATTTGGGCCCCTTCAGTCAGTTCAATTCAGCCTTCCTGACAGCGCTCACTTCTATCAACAGGGTGGGGGATCTTCAAGCCCTCTCCATTAACAAATCATGCCTGAAATTCGGGCTGGCAGACTATCACATTGTCCTGAGACCCCGGCCTGGATATGTGCCCAAGGTTCCCAACACTCCATTTAGAGATCAGGTGGTAACCTTGCAAGCTATCCCCCTTGCGCATCTATTTGGAACACACCAACTTTCAGACTGTCTGAACAGCTCTTTGTCTGCTTTGGAGGTCAGAAGAAGGGGAACGATGTCTTTAAACAAAGGATCTCCCACTGAATTGTGGACGTGATCCTTACGGCCTATCAAGCCAGAGGCTTACCATGCCCACAGGGAGTGATGGCGCACTATTACGCACAATTAGCAAATGGTGCCTCACTAGCGGACATTTGTAGAGCTGCAGGTTGGGCTACACTTAATACATTTGCCAGATTCTACAATCTGCGTATGGAACCAGTCTCGTCCAGAGTTTTGAGCACTAGTCCTTGAACTCAGGTGGCTGGTAGGGTGTAGAGCTCAGTTCCTTCTTATGAACATTGGACTACCCTTCCATCACTCAAGCACTCTTACGTTCAGCGGAGGAACTCGCTACATTAATCTTACTATTCTTTGCCAGCAGAGAGCTTCATTGCCTGACAGCTAAAACATTGACCTAAAATCGCCCGATACGAAGCGTATCAGTCACACAGGATAAGTTTTTAAGATATGTGTATGTAAATTAATTTTTACTTCATTTGTTATCTGCAATGGTCTTTTTGGGCAGGATAAGTAATATATTGAAATCATTTAGGTGGGTGTGTCTGCTGCACACTGCTGACACAGGTAACTGATACAAAATAAAATATATTTCTTTATGCATGTAATTATTCAGGAAATATTAAACATGAATGTATATCTGGTATTAGTATCAGAAATTGATTTGGATATACAATAAATAATATAATACAAGCCTCTGTTATTATATTGCTCTATGTTGTTTTGAAATTCAAATCTTGGAAATAAAGCTTTATGTCTTTAAGTCTGTATCATATGTAGTGAGCAATATTTCTCTGAATAAGTTATGATGTGTATATTTTTAATGTCCTGATTGAGCTACATCTTTCAGACTCATAAAGGTCGCGCAAATTCTATGGCGTTTTACTAGCATTACCGTTTTCATAGGAGTAAAATATTATGTTATGTGTGTTTAATGAATTATTCATTTAAGCTGCGTTTAAATCATTACCTGCGTCAAAATGAATGCTGTTGAAGAAATCATTATTGAAACATTTGCAGTTGGCCTACTGTACAAATAAAAGCGCTATAACAAAATTACATAAACACTGAATAACTGTACAAGGCGAATTAAGATATATGTATACAAAGCATAAATATTCAAATGAATGCCGTTGAATAAGTAATTGTTGAAACTTTTGCAGTTAGCCTATAGTACGAATAAAAACACTAAAAACATGAACAAAATGACATAAACCGTGAATAACTGTACAAGGCGAATTAAGGTATATGTGTATACAAAGCATAAATCTTTATTCAGATTTCAGAATGAGCACTTTGTCATTTGTAATGCATATGTTGAGTGTCTGATGTTCATCATGTTCATCTGATGTACGCTACTGTAATGTATATGTAGCGTCTGGACCAATCAAAAACACAAGTCACTTAATCATGCAGATTTATGCTACAAGCTCTGTGTAGAATTGTACAGTAAGAAAGTTATTTCCCTTAACCAGGAAATTAACGTTCTTAGAATTGACAGACAGTTGACCCTGAGAGGTCAAGTAAATATCTACAGCGGATCTAAATATTTATAATTAATTATAACTAGTTATGATTAATTATTCATATTTCCCCATGAGCTGATTCGCTACATATATGAACGTAACTTTTTAATATGCAGGGGAAATTCCCAACTTTTAAACAAATAACCGTTTACATGCTTAGGACATTTGCGTTATTCAAACATACTTCCGATATAAAAACGCTGACTTGTTAGTTGATGTTTTCTCATTAAAATCATATGATTTCTTATTAATTCAATAGAATGTATGGGAATACTAAGGAATACCAATATGGCGGCGCGGTGGCTTCACTTTTATGACGTCATGAGCAATCCAGTTCTCTATTATAGATCAGTGGGCCCACCACAGAAATCTTCCCTATGTAGTACTTCCTGTCAATAAGTCCATAGGTTGGTCTCCACATGTCACATTCCCTTCAGGTAGGTAGTGTTTTTTCCCCACTCAGGAAACGGATGCTTTCCCAACGTTATGAAGCAGGATTTTTCAACCGTTACTTGTTCCTACCTTCTCAGAATGAGAAAAAGTTCTGGCTGAGGTGACCTATGCCTTATATGGTGGCTCTCCTGGGTGTTGGAGAGCGAGGTCATAAGTTTTGAGTGTTGGATGGTTATGAGGAGGAGAGGTGCATTTTCATTGTGACACGTTGGGTTTGTAAACATCTGCACCCCCACGGACTCGTAACACAGTTCAGCAGCTGTGGTGTTTAGTATAGGGACCCATACTGTCGGAACTTCGACACAATGTTGAAGTGACCGACTGAAAGGTAACATCTCTGTTACATATGGTAACTCTCGTTCCCTGATGGAGGGAACAGAGACATTGTGTCTCTTATGCCACAACTCTGAACTGCCTCTGAGTGGGTTGAGACGCTTCTCGGCTCCTCAGAACAAGAACGAGTTAGCAAATGCCACACTGGCCTATTTATGTCCGGGGTGTGGCCAGCTATTCGAATTTTGTTCGCCGATTTCATTGGCCTTTTCTCAATGATATCAGAGGTGTCTGGGCTCCCAAGAGCGACCCATAGTGTTGGAACTTCGACACAATGTCTCGAACAATGTCTCAGTTCCCTCCATCAGGGAACGAGGGTTACCATATGTAACTGAGATGTTTTCTCTCATGTTAGAAGTGCACTTTGAGTCCCATGTGTAGCTATGAATCAGGTCTAGAGTATGTTAGTGCTGTAGTTGATAAACCTGTAGTAGTATTAAGAATATGTAGTTGGGATAATGCTTAGAAGTTGTTCAGTCTTTCTTTTATAGGAGTTTTTGAATGTGGAGAGAGACAGAAATAACTAGTTACAAAAAAGCTACTTTAAAGTCGGCATTAAACAAATTACAATAGTCTTTTCTTCCTTATTTTATATCAGATTATATGAAATGAATGAGAAAAATGTAGGGTGGGATCATTGTCATTTTGCTAATTGCTGCAGTCTGATGTGAGTGCCAGGTTGCTGGAAGGGACGGATTATTGACCCACCCTCACACCGATGCAGAAAGGATGTCATAAGAGATGTTGTTCTGAGGGGAGGGGATGTTTTAGATTAAAGATTATGAGGATACATGAATTTAAAATAATAATACTAATAATAATAATGATATGCACAGATGATTTATAATAAACACTGCAATATTCCATAAAAATAGGAATCATCCATTTTTATTCCGTGGTAACTTTAAAAAGAATTCCTGTCATTAATTCAGCAGACAGGTCTCCTGAATTGGAACCGATTCTTCCCCACTCTTAAGGCACAGAGGATAGAACCGGCACCATGAGGGTCCCCAGCAACAACAGCCCTATATCCACCCGCCGGATAACACAGCTGTGGCTGAGGAGCAGGTGAGATTATATGCCAATCACCCAAGCAGTTCACCCAAAATTGGAAATTTGCTGAAAGTGTACTTTCAATGGTTTAAAGTTAATTTCACAAGATGTTAAGTGATGGACTGGAGTCATGTGGATTACTTCTGAATTATCGTGATGTTTTTATCAGCTGTTTGGGCCCTCATTCTGATGGCACCCATTCACTCAAGTGATGTAGTGCTAAATTTCCCCGAATCTGTTCTGATTAAGAAACAAAATCATCTACATCTTCGATGGACTGAGCAAGTGTACATTTTTAGCAAATTTACGTTTTTGTGTGAATTCCTTTTCCAATTCCACCTTCTATCAGGAAGATTTGTTTAGTGTCATGGGTTGCTAGATTTAGCTTTTTTTTTTGCCAGATGCTAACTTTTTAATAATACAATGCTGTTTTCACCAGGTTGCAAGATTAATGGAGATGGGTTTCCCTAGGATGGATGCCCAAGAAGCTCTCAGAGCATCTAATAATGACATTAACATCGCAACAAACTTCTTGCTTCAGCACTAAGACAAAAATAAAGATGACTTGGAGGACAAGGAGAATGAGTTTTTAACTTCTGTAAGATTACTAAATTGAAAGTACTTAATAACACAACACTGGTGGCATAACTACACTTGTTGGAAGAAGTTAAGAGCACTCATAATTGGTACACAACGCACAGGAGCTGATGATGTCACTTCCTTTCCGACTGGACAGTGTGACGCTCCTTCTGCTGTGTCTTGCAGTGCTACTAGGAGTTGACTTGCAAGTGCAACCCTCTCTGGTCCACAGGAAAGAGCCAAAATAATGGACAATTATATATTGTGTCTCAGGGCTTGTACTATTTGGCATCGTCCTTGAACCTACATCTTCTAATAATAACAAATTCAATAATATATTATTAAACCGTGTGTTGTTTTGCTATAAATAAACTGAATATAAGTCTTAATGGAATAGTTCATCCAAAAATGTACTAGTTCTCATGTTGTTCCAAAGCTGTGGTTTTTCAGTCTTCCATGGAACACAAAAGAGGATGTTAAGCAGAATACCCTGGCTGTTCTTTTGCATATAATAAAGGTAGAGAGTGACTAGTGGCTGTTAAGCTCCAAAAACAGAACTATGAGATACCACAAAAACAGTCTGGATGACCTTTGTGGTTACTTTAAGCCTAGTTCACACTATACGGCAGATCGCTGTGCTGTTCAGACTACGTGACTTCTTGGCTTTCTTGAAGTCGTGGTGTTCACAGTATGTGACACTGCGTAAATGATCTGCAACAGGGGGTCACACACTACATGTGCTGACGACAACTCTGTCACTCAACGACTCTATCCCGTACCCAAACCACGTTTTGTCATGAAAACACACACGAGAAGTTGAACGGGAATGACGCGAAACAGCAAGTGAAACAGTCAAGTCAAATCAAGTCAAGTCACCTTTATTTATATAGCGCTTTTAACAATACAGATTGTGTCAAAGCAACTGTACAGCATTAATTAGGAAAATAGTGTCCTTAATGCAAAATGACAATGGTAAACACTCAATTTTCAGTTAAAGGCACTTCATCATTCAGCTCAGTTCAGTTTAAATAGTATCTGTGCAATCGAGTTGACGATATCGCTGGAAATTAAGTGTCCCCAACTAAGCAAGCAAGAGGCGACAGAATGGAGAAAAAACCTCGGGAGAAACCAGGCTCAGTCGGGGGGCCAGTTCTCCTCTGGCCAGATGAACCAGCAGTTCAGTTCCAGGCTGCAGCAAAGTCACATTGAGCAGAGGACTCAACTGGTTCCTGTGGTCTTGTCCCGGTGGCCGTCTAGGAGACAAGGTCTTCACTGGGGATCTGTCTCTGGGGCTCATCTAGTTGTCCTGATCTCCGCTGACATTCAGGGCTGTAGAGGTAATCTCTAGGTGCTGATCCACCATCTGGGCTGGATACAGCAAACAGGAATTGTTTATTTGAAAATGAACATCGGGAAGAAATTAGTGCTGCATGCTGTTTGCGCAATGAAAAAATTTGCTCCATTTCTTGTGTCCAAACTTTTCTTAAAGCCATGTTGCTGCTGCTGTTTTTCTTTCGCTGACCTCAACCCATGCCTTGCTCTCTCATTGGCTGTAGCTCATCGCGACACCTGACAACACGTGATGTTGAGTCGGCCGACTGGTCCAGATATTTAACATGCTAGATATTTGTTTGGCGTCTCCGAGGCGTCGGTGACGTGTCAGTGAGCCTCTTTGATGTGTCGTTGAGTAGTTCACACATAAAGATTGCAGAGCGCTGATCACCCACTGATTTTCACCCGATCACAGGCGAGCTCGTTAATTTGCAAATCGGGCTTAAAATCCTGTAGTGTGAACTAGGCATTAGGTGAGGTGAAGTCATAATCAGTCAGTCCCTCTGTTGTCTGTGCTTGCACATATTCCAACTTGATAATTCAATGTACTGTAGCTTGACAGGTTCTCGAATCTAATGAAACAGATGAAACCGGGTTTGTTCCATGTAAAAGCTCTCATATGTCTTCAGAAGACTTGGAATATGGCATATTATAACACTCTTTTGATGCTTTTTTTGATTGGCAAATGTGTTGTGTGGAAAAGGGCAGCCTGAACATTCTTTAAAATATTCCTTATCGTCACAGTATTTTTATGTTCATGAGAGAATGAAAGTCATATGGTTCTTGGATTAACATGAAGGTGAGTAAATGATGACAAAATTATAATTTTTGGGTGAAATGTTTCTTTTTTTGGTCAAAACCTAAAGGGCTAGTTGTATGGCAGTGTATTTAGATTACACCTTGATTAAGTGGATTCTTGAACAGACCTCTGCCACTGACACGCTATTTAGTTCAGAATCAAGACTAATCAAAATTTGGGAAACAGAAAGCACGGGATATAATATTCTCTTAAAGTGTCAGATTTTTTATTTGTTTTTTATTATTATTTTAAATTAAGCAGAATCACAAATTGTGTCATTGTTATTATGTGACTTCAGTGTCTGAAAAGCCTGAAAAAGTACCATGACTTTTATAGTGGCATGTTGAAAAAGAAACCAGTGGTGCACAGTGAAAATGGATAATATTCAGAGCATCGCTATCTTTGTGTTTCTGAGAGTGGGACAAAACTTTTTTAACAGCATGATTTCTCTGTGGACAAGATGAAATATTGTTTAAACTCTCTCATTAAAGGGATGACAACAGTGTTGATACTCATAACTGGCATTAAAATCATGTCTTTAAAGGATATTGCCATTTACATATTAAATTGAGATTATGATATTATATGCTAAAAAGTTTTTGTTCATGTGAATGTTCTCTTGCTGCTTATGCTAAACAGTATTTGATTTTGTCTAATCAAGTGGCATTCAAACTCAAAAAAAACAAAAAAAAAGTTTAAATATGTTTTGACTGCCAGAAAACCACTGTTCCAACCAAAGCAAAGCACTTCTGCCACTCTTAATTTTCATTGTGGTCAAACAGTAGGTCTAATATTTATTACGTTGGGTGACCGTGAGTAATTTTTTAAGATGGTCTTTTAATTATAGTACTAATACTAATAATAATGTTTGGTTGCTCTTTTCATCTTGGGAAAAATGCATTTCACCAGTTTTACAGATTGAGATGAAGACTTTTTTTATAGACTAAACTCATTTTGTAAACCACCAGACTAAACTTTTAACAGTCACTCGACCCATTAGAGAAGTCTGAAGTGTGTGGTTAGGTTTTGTATCTAAAGCTCAGCCCATTCTTTCAATAGAGGTTAGACAACAGAATACAATGTACAATGACCCCGAACACAAATCTGTACCTTTACTAAAATCTACCTCTTTTAAGTCTGTTGTGCTAAACAGTCATCTCATATTCATGTCACAAAAACTTGAACTTTATACAACATTATGTTGAAGCTACTCTTAAATAATGGATAAATATGTTCAAATTCAACAGTAAAAGCAATTAAACATCGATCATGTCGTCTAACTCTGCATCTTTGTGATTTGGGTACAATGCAAGTAAAATAGGCTTCTAAAACCTTATACCCTTGTCAAGCCATAGATGGCAGTGTTTCACTTATACTGTACAGCACTGAGCCAGAATAAGAATACTACTAGAAAAATTATTGAACTTTTTGATTAAAGGAGGCAAATATAAAAACATAGCCTGCTTTTATTTTTTTAATTCATTTTTAAATTGTGTACTTATTTAGTATGATTTGAGGTGTATACAACTTAATACATTAGAAAATAATATTAATTAATTTGATCTGAAGAGTACATGTGGATGAATGGCACTGTAAGCCAGGGTATGAATGTTTTAAAAAATGGTGCTTAATTAATTTTACCTGTATATTGCTTCTGACAATACTTTCCAAAGCAGCTTAACAAAACGTTGTGCCTTACAAAACCCAAATCCAAAGGCCAAAGGAAAAACTCTCTGAGAAGACACATCTCAAAACTAAATTGAACTCCATTTTATTTTCACACAATATCTTTTATTCTTTTGAGCTAAAGCTGTGTTGATGCTACTAAAGCTTAGTATTGTACTTTGGGTGAATGATATCTGATAAATTGTAATGCACAGTTTTAAATCAAGTTGTTTTACGTAGTCTGGTGCAGTAGTTATAGCAGACAGTAAACCTTTTGATTACAGGTCTGTCAGTCCTGACCTTTAAGGACATTCTTGGTTTCAGTGGTCAAAATTCAAAGGTTAATGTAGTTTAGTCAGTGTCATGGTTCAGTAAATGTCATAGGATTTGTGAAATGACACTGAAGTAGCCAGGAATTTTTGGAGAATGAACTCCAGAAAAGCAGCTCAAAGTAAGGGGTCAAAGTTAAAGTCATTTGTACAATATCTGAATCTCATGAATCTTTTGCTTTTAAAAATTGTTTCATTTCATTCACACATATAGCTGTGCTCAACTGTGCTCGGGTTTTCTTTGTATTTATTTTCATAAATCGCTCATAAATCGTTTAAATATACTTAAGTAACTTATAGATAAACTACTTCAGTCCACAGATTACATACAAATTCAGATTTGGAGGAAGTAAAGCAATGTTTAAAGTAAAGCAGTTAGACTAGTTTCTGTCCGATATGTTTTTGTTCCATTCACACAAGGATCTTTAATATTCCTATTTATGCACTTGGCCAAAGATCAACATAAGAGGCAGGAATAGTTGATGTAAATGGCCTCTGCTTAAACGTTTTTTTTTTTCTTGTATAATATTGTATACAAAACTGGAAAGTGTTTCAATCAGATTACCTCTCTTGCATGTGACAGGATGTTTTTACTAGTTCATTACTAGGCTGCTACACTGAGGTAATAATTTCATCTTCAATCAGTTATTTTCCCCACAGGCACTTTGTTGCAGTTTACGTTCTTTAAAGCATTAAAAGAAGTCTCATATGTTGTGGAACCAGCCAATCTAACACTGATGATACATTTTCTACAGGCGTAAACTGTTCAGAAAGTTGAAGGATTGGCACCACCTGGTGGCCTTATAGTATCTATTCACTGCCAGAACCTTTCAGATGTCACATATCCCCACTGACCTCCTGTTCTCTGGTTGGAGATGCCGGTCAACCACCGGGACTCCTGTCAGGAGGCAACATTTGTGTCAGAGACCAGGCTTGCGGAAAACAATTGTTGAAGTGTAAGGAAACACATGGTCACTCTTATATTGGTGACTTTGGATACAGTAGCATAGGCTGTATCGCAGTTCACTGCTTATACTACTTCCTAAAAATGTGTACTCTTTTTGAGAAGAAAAAGTATATATTTTTGAATGTATAGCAGAAGAGATAAGCTTTTGACCATGTCATAAAACAGCACTCTGTCGCAGTTATGTTCAGTCTGTCACCGTAAACCAGCCTGTCAATCATCCTGTCACAGTTAACATCCTAATATAGACACTCCACATGTTATTTAGTTAAAATTACACTACTCAAACAATACTTCCTATTGCATCGGAGAGAAAACATGTAGTATATTCATTGTAATTGCTGTCCGTGCCTCTTTGGACTGAGTATTGACGAATTATGCACATTGCTGGGATAGCAGAGGCTGCTAACAAGGCATGACAGTGAAGAAATTAGTTATTGCGACACTGCTGTTGTGCAGCATATTGCTTCAGGACTTTTCACTTGTATTACAGTACACACAGTTTCTGCTGAGGAATAGTGGCCAACAAGTGCAGATCTCCATATTAAAATGAGGACATATCAAAATCTAATTTCTCCAAATGTACATGATTTTGGACTACCAGTCCTAATGGATGTTTTTATCTGCTTCAGCTTAGACATTCAAATCCTTTTCAGGGCATCTTTAACCAACCATCAGTCTCACAAACATCCAGCTGTCACGATCACAATCTCCATTCACCAGTTCAGTCACCTCAGCACACTGTAGGCTGTGTCCCAAAGTTAAGTGCGCACACTTCGAAGGCCAGGACTCCGAAGTGCACGAAGGACCCTCCGAAGTGCATGAAGGACGCTCCGCCTTCGCAGGATTTCCTAATTGCGACACCAGAGGTTCCCGATTAGCACTCTGTCGCATAGCAACGGTGCGAAAGGAGAGCTGACGACTCCAAGAGGACAATCCTGCCAGGATAGGTGGAGCCAGAATTGCTCATTTTTGTTTTTATGTTTTACTTCATAATGGAGGAGACGGTGATGTACCTCAGGCTTAGCCAAGACCGAGGCCAGGTAAATCACACTGGTTTGCTGGTCCTTTGTCAGATTACAACTTTAAATGCAGGAATTGGCTTGGAGCTTACTTGAATAATGTAATGATAAATATGAATAACTACAAAATACACACACACACACATAGCAGCTCAAATGCTGACTGATATCTTACAAAGGTGCGATTTTATATAGTTTATTGTCTTGACCATGGTGATCATATGTAGACAGGTTAGCAAAAATAAAACTGAATAAAAAAATAGAGCAGTGTACAGCTCAATGTTCAGCTGCAGCTGTCACAGCTGAACAGTGCTCTGTTTGACCGGTCCGAGTCCTTCAGATGCAGCCTTTGATATAGTTAGCAAAAATGTGTTAATATTCTGACAAAATGTTGATACTTTCATTTTCAAAATAATCAGAGGTGGACTGTAAGGAAGTACATTCGTTAAGTATTCTCGAACAAATATGAAGTACTAAGTTTTCTTTTTTTCTCACAGACAGCAACACTAAAAATATGATATTTTACAACATGATGCATTGTTGTAGATTAAACTACCCA
>NW_015546049.1:375692-381560 GCF_001515605.1 Sinocyclocheilus anshuiensis | reverse complement strand
TCATAATGGAGGAGACGGTGATGTACCTCAGCATTAACCAAGACCAGGTAAGTTACACTGGTTTTTAACTTTAAATGCAGGAATTGGTTTGGAGCTTACTTGAATAATGTAATGATGCATATGAAAAACTACAAAAACTCTCTCTCACACACACACACACATAGCAGTTCAAATGCTGACTGATATCTTACAAAGGTGCGATTTTATATAGTTTATTGTCTTGACCATGGTGATCATATGTAGACAGGTTAGCAAAAATAAAACTGTGAATAAAAAAATAGAGCATTGTACAGCTCAATGTTCAGCTGCAGCTGTCACAGCTGAACAGTGCTCTGTTTGACCGGTCCGAGTCCTTCAGATGCAGCCTTTGATATAGTTAGCAAAAATGTGTTAATATTGTGACAAAATGTTGATACTTTCATTTTCAAAATAATCAGAGGTGGACTGTAAGGAAGTACATTCGTTAAGTATTCTCGAACAAATATGAAGTACTAAGTTTTCTTTTTTTCTCACAGACAGCAACACTAAAAATATGATATTTTACAACATGATGCATTGTTGTAGATTCTGGGATATGGTGGGGTGCGAAGTGTCCATCAGATGTACACTTAATTTTCCTGGGAAACGAGGGTGTATTTGAAGTCGCTTTCGAAATACGTCAGCCTTCGTCGCGCCATGGTGACGCAATCGGCCTTGGAATGAGGTCTTAGGAGGGTGCATTCTGAATTGGGACAGCTTACGTCATGACGCTGTGACGCAATCGCACTTCAAATGCACACTTCGGAGTCTGCACACTTCAGTTTGGGACAGCCTTGGTCGCGCCGCTGTGATGCAATTGCACTTCAAACGCGCACTCCGGAGTCCGTGCACTTCACTTTGGGACACAGCTTATGGCTTTGTCCAAATACCGATTTATTTCCAGAACATGATGCATGATGGGATACACTTAGCCTTGAATAGCGCTCTGGAGCGGTATTCGAGATAGTGCAATTTAGTATCCATTAAGGGCACTGCACTTTGGCATTTTGAAGACATGGGACAGACTTGCACACTTACTTCCTGTTGCGCGCACACGCTCTCAAGTGGCCAAGACCGCAAGTGTGGTTATTTGTACAAAGCCTATGATTCATCCCACCTGGCTCACTTGCTCACGCTCCACAATCACCACACCTGTCTGCGATTACCCTCATCAGAACTGCTCTATAAAAGCCAGTACCACACATCCAGTTTTTGTCTAGTCTCGTTGATGCTTGGGACTATTGTTGATCACTATGTGTCAACTCATCTGGCTCCTTACCTTGGATACTTACCTGCCGTTGTCTGTCTTCAGTCCTCTTCTGTCTGCTCCTTCTGTGGATGATCACCACCAACATGCTATGCAGGATAGTGTGCACATTAGGACACAGGAATTTTCACACCAGTTCTAACTTTCTTCATAACAGTATTTTTTATTAAGATTCTCCAGTGCCTGTTTTAACTGCCATATGTTTTGTTCAGTAAAATTAGGCAGTCTTTTTCTCCTTAGAAAAAATGTACTGATCTTTACCAGCATTTGCAGTTCACAAGCATAGTTACTCTACGTTGTCCATCAGTCTCTGGAAGGTTGAAGGTCATCCATGTACAGTAGATGCATTAGCTTCTGGAGATCAATCGTAATCCAAATGCCAAATGGAAAGATTCTAATCAAATAATAGCTACCCTGCTCTAAGTTTCTCATGTGAATATATTGCAAGATCATATTGATATAAACAAACCTTAGTTTAAGCAAAATGGTATATTAAAAATTGGGAAATTTAAGTTTTGTCTTTCTATTTTTTTTTTGACACTTGAAAGTAGTCTCAAAGTAAACCCTAAACCAGATTTTTTTTTTTTTTTGTATTACTAAGAAAATTAAATTTTTTTAAGCATTAATTTTTATTTTTAGTTCCATAGCAAACATACCAAAAACATTTTTGATGGACAATTATTTTTGTTTTAAATCACAAGATGCAACAAAAAACGTATACAATTTAAATTGATAAGGCAAATGTCTAAATATAGTTGTGGTTTTGAGTGTTATATAATGTGATTTTTTTTTTTACTGTCATGCCGGAATAGTTTGTAAAGAACTTGACTATTAACTAATTGTGCAACTATTGTATAATAGTGTTTTTGTATAATACTTTTATACAATATATAAAATTTACCAAAAAAAGTCAAATTTGATCTTAAAAGTTATACTCAACAAATGTTCAATGCTTCATTTATAAACTCTGTAGCTGTTAATGCCATACTTTTCTGCATTTCTTCTTACATGCATGTTATTTTTGACTGTTTTCTCTTGTTTTTAATAAATATTTACCTTTTGATAGTCATTTTGTGTGTGTAAAAGTGATTTTAAAATGAACAAGATTTGTAGGTTTAATGTTTAGCTCGATTTGGGTTCATTTTAACCTAGCAGTGTAGTAATTTTAAACCATAAAAAAAGCAACCCAGCATGCTGGGTCAAACATATAACCCAACTTGTTGGGTTAAAACAACCCAGTGCTGGGTTTGTCCCTTTTTGACCAAGCGCTGGGTTGCCAAAATAACCCAAATTGGGTTGTTTTTAACCCAGCCGTTTTTAGAGTGTACTAGTTCAGTGAATCGCAAACAATTACTGCACATGCACCTGTGGAACAGTTCTTAAGACATTAAGGTTTACAGGCGGTAGGCAATTAAGGGCACAGTTATAACTTAGGACAGTAAAGAGGCCTTTCTACTGATTATGAAAAAACCCAGAAGAAAGATGCCCAGGGTTCCTGCTTACCTGCATGAACATGCCATAGAGCAGGGAGGCAGAAGGACTGCAGATGTCCGTAAAGTAAGATGCCTAAGACAGTTGAGTGCTGCAGGGAGACAAGAAAGAGCCGATGGACCTCTCAGTGGCAAACCACAAGTGTACCCCCCAAATGTTTTCTTTCAACTTGCAAGTGCCTTGGTAGAAGAGTGGGTAACATTTTAACAGAAATAACTGGTAAATCTGGTGCAGTCCATGCTGATGAAATGCACTGTAGTACATAAAGCAGCTAGTGGAGACACAGAATACTGACTGCTAATTTTGATATTGACCCCCTTTTGTTCAGAGACTCATTATTCCATTTTTGTTCATGAAAGGCCTTTGAAACTTGTTCAATA
This sequence comes from Sinocyclocheilus anshuiensis, assembly GCF_001515605.1. Taxonomy (NCBI): domain Eukaryota; kingdom Metazoa; phylum Chordata; class Actinopteri; order Cypriniformes; family Cyprinidae; genus Sinocyclocheilus; species Sinocyclocheilus anshuiensis. The sequence goes on along the minus strand of NW_015546049.1, from coordinate 378,404 downwards.
ACTTGCTAATTGCAGGTTAGGCATGTGGTTCAAAGCGTGCATGAACTGCAAACATTTTATTTAGATTAATATTCAGGTCTGTGCTCAAAATGCATGGGGTGCAAAGACAGCGGAAGCATTGTGTTCATCATCAGTGCCAGTTCTGGATCCTTTGATGTTAATTATTTATTTATCTTTATATATAAATATAATGTATTGTATTGTAATGTATGATATGTATTGAAAAAGTACATGGACAAGTTTACTACCTGCAAATAGATTTTGGTTTACTTACTACATAAAGTATACTTGAAACCCCCGATACAACCTATTTTTTATAAGGGAAAAATAGGGATACGAGAGAGGTTGGTCAGGCTGGAGAAGCTGCCCGTCGATGGTGCGGACCCGGTCATACGCATTTTTAAGCGTCTCATCACGAGACTGCTCCAGCGGAAAGTCATCCAGCTCGGGGGATATAAGCTCCGCCCTCGCTCTCGTTTCCACTGAGACAGCCTGTGACGGTCCCGAAACAGCATCTCCAGCCTGCGCCACCGCTTCCCCGTTTTCCCAGCCCTGTCTCCCAAGAAGCATCCGCACACAAAACCCCCGGCCGCCGGGGAGGCGGTAACCCGGATCAACGCGCCCACCTCCATCATTGGACACCGGTCCAAAAAATGACCCAGGTCCCCGCATCTCCAGCAGGCCGGCCCAGGCCTTCCCGCCGCCCCAGCAGCAGAAGGATGGCCAAGAGATTGGCGTAGAGAGGAGAAAGGCGGCGATGGAGCAGCGGCTTCTGCGCTCTCCGCCACGCCCCCTCGTGTCCCCGGTCTGGTCCCCTGGAAGACCCCACCCCGCTGCGCAGTTCGTGGGGGCGCATTGCTACGCGACCTGGGAGTAGGAATAGGGTGAGAGAGAGACGGAAGGGAAGGAGGGGGGAGAGAGAGAGAGATTAAAAAGGGGCTCGCCAACCCCCGGGCACGCCACCAGATGGTCTTCAGCCAGCTGGATGGCCTGCGTCAGCGACGTCGGGCGGTGGCACTGGACCCACTCGGCCGTCCCCCGTGGTAGCCGAGCGACGAACTGCTCCAGCACCACCAGATCGACCACTCCCTCGACGTCGCGTTGCTCTGCCAACAGCCACTTGTGGCCAGCGTCCCGGAGCTGTTGGGCCATCACGAATGGCCGGCCGCTGTCCCCCAGCTCCCTTGACCGGAAGCGCTGCCGATGTTGTTCGGGGGTACGGCCGACTCGTTGAAGGATGGCCCGCCAAACAGGTGTTAATCATTATTCACTTGACCTCCTTATCACCGCTCGTCTCCAAACCCTTTCTCCCGCTGCAAACTTTCGCCTTCCCACGCCCCCCTCGCCACAATCACCTTAATTTTTTAAATGAAAATGACAAGACCCATGATTCATTTTTTACAGTGTTGTAACAGGCGCAAGTCTCCTCCCTACTAGACTGTTTATGTACAGGTTTCTTATTTCAAATAGCATCATATAATAATTGCTGTTAATAGTGTTCATCGTCTGTTTTATTACATCTTTAATTGATTTTTCTGTATACATTTCTGCCATAGGTAGCTACATTGACTGACAGTCACCATTGATAAGCTACTACTTAATATTGTAGAAACTTAATTTGCTGTAAAGTTGCTTTGCATTGATTTGTATCGTGAAAAGCGCTGTACAAATAAACTTGAATTGAATTGAATTATTTATTTTCATCTCCTTACAGTTTAACTTCTTTGCTCTTGGCCATGTTAACGCCTATTTACAAGTGGTCAGATCCGTCTTTTTTTAGTCGTGTTAGGGTAACATCATCAGGTTCTACACAAACATTCAGTAAAGAAATGGTAATATTTCTGAATGTTTACATATATTTCTTAAATATAGGCGATATATACGGGAAAAAAACACTAGGGGGCGATAGCTATCATTGAGAGTACACCAACTGATGTAGGCCCAGTGTAATGGATGATTACAAAACATTTTTCTGGATACTTTAGCAGCTTTGTTTAGTTCGTAGTCACACATATATTTCAAGAACTTTGTTAGGCATTACTATAGTAATAATTATGAAAAATGCATGCATTAATATACTGACATTTTAATACAGGCTAATGGAATTCATATTTTATACTCTCACGATAAGATTGAGTCTCAATTAGTCAATTTAAATAGCCCTACCTGAACTGTAAAATATTGCCAGATTTTTTCAAGATATAATAGTCTTTCTTACAATACAAGACTGAATTCAGAATTTTTATTTGAAATTGATTGTCATAAAACTATACAGCAAAATAAAGCAGCAAATTATACAAAAATGCAACTACATAATTTGTTACATGATGGAAATCTAAGCAGTTCATTCATCTATCAATATACAAAAGATTAATGTAATGCATGTAATGAAACGTAATGCTTCAGGTTTTCCACCATGCCATTTGGACACTCATGTTTGTTCAGTTTCTGTAACAAAAATTGAACAGAAATATAAAAATAAAGAGGGTCTAAAAAGAATAAACAGCAAATTGTTCAAGTAGTGGTTGAAATGAAGGGTGCACTTTAGAAAATAACTATCAAATCTGCTTAAATCACATTAATTCAAGTCAAAATGTTAATGATGGAGAACGCTAAATGGTTACTCTGTTATCATGCAATTTATTTTGAATAGTCTATTAAGAAAGAAAGAAAGAAAGAATTTGAATTGTAACAATATATATATATATATAT
>NW_015546049.1:370963-375673 GCF_001515605.1 Sinocyclocheilus anshuiensis | reverse complement strand
AGACAGAGAGAGAGAGAGAGACAGAGAGAGAGAGAGAGAGCGAGAGAGAGAGAGACAGAGACAGAGAGAGAGACAGAGAGAGAGAATTGAATTTTGAATTTTAACAATCCTTTATTACAAATATAATTCACCACACAATTAAATTACAATATTCATTTATAAAGAAAACAAACCCAACTCACAAATGTGTAAAAGCCAAATCGCCTTCGAAAACAGAACACAAAGCCTCATTGTAACACCAACTTTCCACAAAAGAAAGAAGAAAGAAAGAAAGAAAATCACATTATAAATAGCTGTCATAAATTACAGTAATTGATCAGCAAATATAAATGTATATACATTCTATTTGAAAAGGTTCAATCAAAAGCACTTCAGGTTTATTTGCTCTAGCTAAGAGTTTCAGTTTCGTAGTAAAATAGGGGAGGCGCTATGAAGTAATGCTTTACGGTGAAGAAGGACAATAGTTCTGATTGGACAGAGTCCATGTACCATCGGGAAGACAGCCACTCCTCTACTACCGCGAAACGACGCGAAAATCTTAATAACCACGTGAATATATAAGAGAACAAGTTCTTTCCAGGCTTTTCAGTTATCCGCTTCCACGGGGAGTGTTTTTTTTGCTCATCATACGATGCAGTTTGGATATTTCCGCCGGGTGGTGCATTTCACGGATTTCCCGCAGAATTAATTTTCTGTAATATCTTGGTGAATTTATTTGAAAGACTTCACAAGGCGAAACGGTATGTTTATGCGTTTGCCAAGTTGGTGCAACATCTGAGTATGCTTGTTCGAGGTGGACTTTGTTTAGGGTCAATGGAATTGAAGAAAAGAGATTATAATGTAGTTCAGGGTGAGGGGTGTGTGATTGCATGGATCCTTTCCTTTCAGCTAACGCAGCCCAAATATAAGAATTCATTCAATTTAAGTTCGCATATCAACTGGCTGTCAAGAGTAAGTCACTTAAATAAGTAACCACCGTTTAAGGCCTATTTTAAAGGAAAGACGTACAGATGAGCCAGTTTAAGTGGGAGGAAACAGTTTTGTTTAGCTTGGCACCCTTGTTTATTTTGTGCCTGTTTCTCAAAATGATACAGTTGATTATTGGAGATGGTCGTTTTTATAACCTTTATTTTTAAAATTTGGTGAACAGAAAATGTTCATATATTTTTATCATCAGAACTAGACGTGTATGGATTGTATATATACTGTATATATATATAGAGAGAGAGAGAGATAAAATGTTCCTGGTCTTTTTCCACTACTGTTAAGTTGTCTGCTCTGTTGTTTTCTCAGGGAATTGCACAGGAAGGTGTTCAAGGTTTCCCAGAAACTTAAGGTATTTTTCTGCTGTCTTAATCTTTGACTGGGTATAAGTGCTTACTTGTCGGTTCCACTGTGCTTTTAGAGTTGTTTGAATGATCGTGTGGGCCTAGTCGCACTTGTTTATATCCTAAGTTGTTATTATGTAACGGGAAATGTTGTTTTGCTCAGTCGATCAAAAATATGACTTTTTTTTTCCCAATTTAGGGAAAAAAAAAATTCGGCCTTTATGAATCAGCGTAATTATAGAGATTACATCTACAGGCAAAGCTAGGCCTATGTGTTAATTTAATAACACAGGGCATGACGAAGGTTGTTAAAATGTCACAAAGTCAAACTTCCTGTTTAGTACGAGTGCTTCTGTCCATTGTGCCAGAACGAACACACACACACACGCGCGCGCGCGAGGGAATCAGGTCTGAAAATAGCACCATGTTGTGCGGATTACATGGGTTCCTGTCGCATAGACTTAGCATAAAGTTACTACATTTCTGTGTTTAATTTGTATTTACGTGTTTGTATGTTTGTAACTTTCGTCTTGCTGGATTCGCCAGTTTAGTAGAATATCTGCTGGTTTACGTCGCAATAATAGCTTACATTTTTATAGTTGTTTTTAATTATTATTTTTAATCATGCATATTATAATTTGTATTATGTGCAATATTTATGTTGGATTCTGACTGTCTTGTTTACCTTCTCTTATTATATCAGAACGTGTATCTCAGAAATGTTCCAGTTTATGGAAAAATATCTAATAGGCCTATATAGACTTTGTGACATGCTTTGTGTAGGCCTATAAGTTTCTCTGAATACATTACTTTATTCAGTACAATACTCTCAAAAAGAGTATCACAGTGAATAAATTTTTTTTTTTTAATATGTTAAAACACATGCAGAAGTGCTTGAATAGCAGTTAGAGGTCACTGCATAGTTAGCTACATAGAGCACAACCACGTGATCAGCTTTACATTCCTCCTGTTTGGCCACCCTCTAGTTTTTTTTTGCAAATGTGTTTCTACACAGACATATGTTTTTTTTAAAGAAAGCTTTTTCACAAGGATGTAACTACACTGTAAAAACCTGCAATCGTTAGCTTAAAGAGCTGTTTCTACCTGATAGATATCTACCCATAAAAAATGAGCATTGTTGGTATAAATTAATGTGTATACTATATAGGCTGGTTCAGTGATGGTAAATATTTTTTAATAAATAAAACATAGACTATTTGTTTCAGTGCACATATGATTGGTGGAGACAAAATGGCAAATTTAAAAATACAAAAAAAAAAACATTAATTGACAGCTTTGATCAACTGAATATTGTGGTGGTCATTTCTGCTTCAGTTTGTGTCAGTCTAGTGCAAAACCCAAATAGACAGGCAGGCAAAAGGATTTTGTAAGTAATTATATGTAAATGAAAATCATTCTGAGAATATCCACATGAAACTTGACAAGTTCTAGATTAAAGCATTCCATCAGTGTGAGCGGGAAATATTAGATTAACTTTATTTCATAAGGATTGTTTTGCTTATGAAGAACACATCATGTAAGCATTCGATTGTATTAATAGAGGTACCACCATCTAAAGTGGGATATGGTGCAAATACCATAATCAAAATCCACTATGTAGCAAAGCACTTTTAGTTTTCCACTTTGTTGCAGTTAAGTGGCTGTTTTTAAATTAATTATAAATTTGTTACTTTCACTATGTACATTATACAAGCATATTATTATAATATACACAAAGAGTGCATATTGATATCTTCCTCTGTGGTTTGTGGCAAAGGATTGTGATTTCCCACAAAACCGTCAATGTTTTAAGAATAAAATCTTAAATATAAAACAAATCAAAGCTAAAATTGAAATCAAAATTCAAAAAAGTAATGTCAGTATTCATTTAATCACCAAGGAGCCACTCAGCTTTTCAAGTGATAATATTTAAATAATAATTCAATGATAATTAACTATTACCCTAAATAAACGGTATAAATGTTCCGTTTAGTTTGTTTTTTGTTTGACTTCAAACATTATCAAATTTATGTAGTTGATAATTATATATTCTCAACTGTTTAAACAAGTTTATTTTTCAGTGTAAGTACTTGAAGAAAATAATTACTCTGAAATCATTATGTAAATATTCCAACGGACCTATAACACATCAGATAGCAAACTAAATCAATACACTGAAAAAAGGGTAACCTAAAAATGGTAACATCTGTATTAACTGGTTTTATTCAAGACAGAAATATTATTTACCATCACTGAATCAACCTAAATACTTTTACACCAACAAAACTAAATGTTATCGGTTAAATTAAGCAGAAATAGCTGATAACAATTGCAGGTCATCAGTTTTTGTAATGATTACAATCTTTGTAGTCACTGGGAATCATTTATACAACCCCAACTGTGTTGCTAAGCATTACAAAACGATTTGCAAAACTAGTGCTTGTATTTGAGGTTATATCAGCTGTTGATCTATAGAAGTTATATATTTGTTGTTCATATAGTCATTTGTCTAAATGTTCACGTTACATAAAATATTGTACATTTGAAAAGGCAACGTTTTCTGTACTAAAGGGTTTGTGTTTTGATAGTGGAGTCATATTGAATATTTTCTTAAGATTAAAATATAGAGACACAAGACTTTTTATTAGTAGATTTAGGAGTGCTTACAAATAGTAATTTAATCAAAATCAAAGACAACCTTTTAACAGCTTTGAGAGTGATTGTCAGCAACATTTGACAGAATCAGTCCATTTTAAATGTAATAAGTATAAATGTAAATACATCTAATACATTAAATAACATTAAATAATAAAGATAATACAATTATAGAATTTATGTAATTTACAACATCACAGGTCTAGTGATCATTAAAGCTTAGTAAAGAAGCATGTATTTTAGGGTAGTCTTTGTATTTTTGTGAAGCTGTTTATGATTGTTTTAAACATTATTTATTATAGGTCTCAATTTCCTGGTTCTTTAATTCTCTTTAAATAAGATTTAAATGATGTTATTCAACAGATCTGTTTATTTGTGCATCAAATTGTCTTTCTTTTTGAAAAAAAAAAAAAACTGACCAATCCTTTCTATACTTTTTGAGGAAAATAGACAACCTAAATGTAAAATAAAAAATTAAAATCATGTAATTCATTTCATAAAAAATGAAAGCTCTTCAAAGTTCCTGAAAGAAAAAATTGGTTGTTTCTGAGGGAAGTTGTTTTTTGTATGCATTTGTGTTCAAGTGCTTTTTCGGAATTACTTTTTATTAAAACTGCATAGAGAAATACGGTAGTACGGAGACAGTGCTACTACAGACAGTGGAAGTGGGCCAAGCCAACCGGCGTGTGTGTGCGTGTGTGCGTGTGTGTGTGTGTGTGTGTGTGTG
>NW_015546049.1:356123-370868 GCF_001515605.1 Sinocyclocheilus anshuiensis | reverse complement strand
GTGTGTGTGTGTGTGTGTGTGTGTGTGTGTGTGTGTGTGTGTGTGTGTGTGTGTGTGTGTGTGTAACCAGAGCAGATCAGATGCCACACTGTGAACAGGACTTCGGTTCTGTCACCCTGTGTCATCTGATGCACAGGAATTCTGTCACAGAACACACTGAATGTACTGTGTAGGTATCATGATTAGAATAGCAGATACAGAGTAAGAAAATTTTATTTTATGTAATATGTTAAAATATTTAAAAATATATATACAACTGCTGCGCAGTAGTTGTAATGTATTATGATCATGGCAAGAGTGTTTTAATTGATGATGATTTTTAAAGTTACACATTTTTAATAGCTAATGCCTGTATGTGGGGATTTAATTGTGGTTTTATGTGAACACTCCTCAGGATTCTTGGAATCCCAAGATCGATCTTTTACTCTGACTACTTTCAGTAGCCATGTAAAAAAGTGAAAACTGACTCCCTCCACTGCGTAGTCTAAACCCTGTTGTTATGTACTGCTATGCTATGTAATGTACATAGTTTGAAGATTCCCTGTTTCCCACTTGCTTCAATGCGGTGGCGCTTTTCCTATTAGCAGGTTCTTTTTAGTGAATCAAAAAGATAACGAAAGCCTGACGAAAAACTCTTGAGATGATTTACTGCTTTGTATTAGTCTGAAACACTGCCCTGTTTAATTGTCAGCATTAGCAGAGAGGGGATTTCCTTTATATGTAAGCAAAATTGACATTATAATTGGAAATATACCCAAATAAATGAGAACCAAATCTCATTGAGTTCTTGTGAATTTGAATCAAATCTGTATTGATACCCAGCCCTGCTGCTGAGGTCAGCTAATAGCAGCTTTGGCACAGTTTTTATACAAAAAATATGTATGGATAATCAAGTAAACCTAGGTTGTATGTAAGTGTTTATCTTGAAATATTAATTACAATACCAAATTATACTAAAAAAAGCTTTTACTTGATGAAGTGAACTATCAATCAGATGACAGAAGGCATGTAGGTAATTGTGTACAACAGGTTTTGGTAACACTTTATAATAACTTTCATTTATAAATCATTAGCAAACATTATATAATGCTTAACAGATCATTAGTTACTATATATTCACATAGCTAGAAATATGAGATAATGTTGTTAATGTATACTAATGAACTTACTAAGCATTACCTAATGATTAACTTATGATTATTTAATGTAAATTGAAATGCTTACAAATGTCAGTGAACTTTCAGTTCATATGATCTTCATTAGTTGGTCTTTGTTTGTTGTGTAGACCTCTATTTACACATCTTAACAAATAATCTATTAATTATTTGTTCATGTTTTTGCAGTACCCAATCTAAAGTGGAAACTCTTCATCATTTGCAAATGTTTATAAATGTTTACGAATCATTAATACCTTTATGAGTAGTCATCTCAATGGCTAAAAGTGCCCAGAAACACCTGAATTCACCCTATTCACACATCTTTAATAATCATTAATCATTTGTTCATGTTCTTGCAGTATGCTATCTAAAGTTGAAACTATTCATCATTTGTAAATGTTTATAAATGATTACTTATCATTTAGTACCTTTATGGGCATTGGACTTTTAGCTAATGGTTTGGTACACAAACAAGGTTTGTGTACAGGGTGGCTGGTTAAGTTTAGCTAATGCATTCACATTAGTATGCTACTCTTCAGTATATCATTAAACAGGATATTCCTTGAATCATAAATTAACGGGAAAACAAAACATTTTTTAAAAGAAAATACTTGTTCATTTATCAACAATATAATATTAAACAATTAAACAATATAATATAAACCGATTGAACCATGTTCCCTTATAATCAAATTGACCCATGTACACTCTTGACCCTTTAACCAACCCTTAAACCTACCCATACCACCAAACCTTACCCGTATCACACCTCAATAGCAGCAAAAGCTTTTAATAATTGTATAACATCTGTTAAAATCATTTGTAGATTTTCAATAAGTGTTTGATTATACAGAATTGAAAGTTTAATGACATTTGTAAGCATTTTAACTTGCATGAAATAAGGATTTGTTTGAACATTTTCTAATGTTTAAGTTTATTAGCAAACATTAACAAGCAGATTATTTAATGTTTCTAACTCTTTGAATATATATTAACTAATGATCAAGTAAGCATTATATAATATTTGTTAATGATTTATTAATAATGATTAATGATTTTTCAGCAAAGTGTTTTTAGGGGGAAATATTTTTTGTTGTTGTTGTTGAATTATCCTGTGTAGATTAAAAATGTTGTAATACGAAAGTTAAATGGAAATTCAAGGTGACTTGTGTTATTGCATTGCCAGTACTTGTGATATGTCTGGACAAAGAGGACAGTATCTGAACTCCATTACACCAGTAGAGGGAGTACAGGCGGTATTAAGAGATTACATGGATAAAACCCATCTCCATTCATCCTTTCTCCGTTTCTTTTCTTCTCATTGCCCGCATCCATTAACACCTCTTGTGGCAGTTTCTGGGCATTGTGCATGGCATTGGTTTACAGTCTCTGTTTCTGTATTCATCTCTCTTTAAACACGCACACACTCACACGCATTGACTTGATCACATTCAATGCTCTTGCCCCATACTGTACCTAGGCTGAGGCAACGCTGATGTCTGGGGTATTGTGCAGGAGTTGCCATGGTAACCCCATAGCTGGAGAGTGTGGAGGTATAGGCAGTTCGGCTGGGCTTTTGTTATGGATGGAGTATATGAGTCTAGAGCAACACAATAGCCCACTGAGACCAGCTCACAGGAGAGAGGGAATTTACTGGGAAAATTGTGATCTATAAGTACTGTGAGAAAGGTTGGGAAGCAGAAATAATAACGTGCTGTGAAAGCAAAGTGAGAGGAACACTCCCTATTTGCTGATGGGTGTCGGCTGTTCAACAGGTTAGGTTGCATGTTTTTAAGACACGCATAGAAGAGTTGAGTGTTCATTTCTAGCTTTATCCAAAAGAACTACTGAAATTATTAATGTTTAAATAAAAAATACACATCATACTGTTCAGAAAGTTTACTCTTAATACCTTGTATTCTTCTTGAGTGTCAGTGAATGTTTGTAGCCTCAGTGTGAAAAGATGGCTGTCAAAGTCATGTTCTAAAATCTCTCAAATATGCAGAAGATCCTGGAAAACCAAAGATTGTGCAGGACCTGGAGAAGTGTTCGGGACAAACAAGGGACTAAACAATTGATGAAACTTTGAAATTCATGAAACAAAGAAAGATAAAAAATAATAATACAAAATGTGTGGATCACTATTTCCATAGCACTGTATATGTGTGAATAGGCCTATCGCAATAATCAATATATTGACTTATCGTGCAATATATGTACATGACCTCAATAATTTTTGGTGATGCAATATATCGCCCATTATATTTACTTAAAAATGAATAATGACAATAATATCGCTTATCGCAATTATTTCTGGGGCAATATATCGCACAACAAAAAGTTGTTATCGTGAGAGGCCTATGTGTGAATGTTTAATGGATGTGTTCAATAAATATGTAAATGTATGTATATAAATGTGTGTGTGTGTGAGAGTTTTTTTTATTTAATCCAGAAATCACCAACCTGGTCTCATGGCAAAAACGTACGAGACGCGAAATACGTACCAATAAGTACATATCACTGCAGTTTCCAAAAGAAATGAACACTAGAGGCAATAAAACTCCCGACACTTTTTATTCCTTTTCACACACATTTACAGAGTTTCGATTAATAAAGCGTAATTTTTGCACAATTACTTGAAGAATATCATGTTATGACTTCAAAACAATTTTAATATGCTGGGAGATTTGAAAACTGATGCTTTTGAACGTTAGCACCACACATATCCAGCTTCATATCAATGGGTTTTCATCGACCGTAGGTTTGTTCGGTAGCTCATGGAGTACGGCGACGTACTTGAGAAGCGAGGAGTTCCGGTTCAAATCCCGTGTAATTACGGTTTGACAAAACGGTTCAAATCTGCATATAAGTAAGTTCAAATGACATGGTTGCATCAAATGCGTTTTTATATCAGTTTTGCATTTGTTAACACTATCGGGTAGGTTTAGGGTTGGGTTTGGTGTAGGGCATATTTCCAACACGATAGAGCATTAACTTTTAGCGACAGTCCCCGGATATTTGAATTCTGAACCGCCGCAATACGTACCTGAAGCAACGTAATAAAAACACAGCAATACGTACCTATATCAACGTAATAAAAACGTGCCAGGGTTCACGTATTGAACCCGTGTTTTAGCGCCACTCAGTGGACATTTCTCTTTGAAACTGCGGCGAAACGTGCAGTAAGGTACATAAAAACGGTGTTGCAGAAAAGTACCCAGAGGTATGTATTTTTATGAGACTGGGTTGGAAATCACACATATACCATATATCACATGTATTTCACTGCAGCTGAACAACCAGTCAGTATTTACACTGACTGACAAGCCTTGAGTACACATTACGCCATAAACGATGTGTGACGAAAATTATGACTTGTCTTGCACATCATGAAATTAGTCAAGAACTGCAATTAACAATAAATCTTATCTCTTAAAAGAATTAATCAAATTGCCGTTTGCAATGTTTTACTTTCTCAAATTCACCTGTGGATGGAGGTGTGAAATTGCAGGTCAGTTACCCATTGACCATTTGCCCTGTGACAAGGATACTGAGTAACAAGGTTCATAGTGTTGCCAGTATTTCAGAGTTGACATTAGGTGGAAGCTATGCTTTAGTGATATTTACCACTCCCTAAAAGAGACAATTTCCATATACAAGTATTTTAGTGTTCCTTTTGCAGTGACGGAACAATGCAGACATTCAGAAACGGATCTTACTGTCATGTGAATAATTTGCTTCTATTATTTCTAACAATTTCCGGTATTTTCTTAACAAGAACCAGTTCACCATTCCCAGCCATTTCATTTCTGCATTGTGGTTTTGTAAATTGAGTCAGTCTTACCACGTGCATTTGCATGCATGTGCATTTGTATGCTGTTCTGGAATGCAAACATTTGTGCCTGTCTGTAACTTGTTCTGTTGCAGTGTGAGACTGTGACACAATCATATTAGAAGAGTTACTCATGGTTTCACTCTGGCACTCTTGAATCTTTAATGGCATGACAAAAGAAATTGTATTTTTCCTGATTGATGAGTTTTTTTTTAATGTGATAAGAAAAATACAGTGTACCATAAAAAAAAAAACATGAACACAGTGCACCTTTTTATTGTATTGTCTTCACTGGCTGCACTCATGAACAGACATACCTGTACAGTGTGAAATGTATTTTTGTATTTTAAAACAAAAGCTTATAAAGTTATTGTTTAAAATAAAATAATGAATCATTCACTAACCTAACTGAAACTGAATTAATGTCTGAATCTCTTATTCAGCCTCAAGTCTTGCTTTCCAGTTTGACTATTTTGAAAATTTCCAATTAAGCAAAAAGGTTCATAAATCTTCCATCAATCAATCTTCCTTCAAAAAAAAAAAAAGAAAAGAAAAAAACATCACTGATTGGTTGTGTTGTTCATATGACATCAAAATAAAACTTTTATATATTAAATATATTACCAAAGTAATATTGTTTGCAAAAACCGGTGTCTTTAAGAAATATGGTACCACACATGCACACACTCTAGGTCAGCTCTTTAGATGCTGAGCTACAGGATATGGATACACACACTGGGTCAGAGGATGAGGATCAGGTTCTGATGAAGATAATGCTTCTTCAGCCTCTTGTGAATCACGTGATAGTCAGTGATCTGATGGCCAGGTTAGATCTAAATGCCATTATAATATTATTAAAACACATGGCAGCGGATTGTTAATTAGTCTCTAATTGCTTCCATTGAGGCAAACACTGACATGCACATTGTAGAATTTTTCTGCATATAACATGCATATCTATTGTATGTTTGAAATTGTCTATGGATGGTGTATGTGCTGTATTGTCTCTTTTTAACCCCTTCAGGAGGATTGGAATAAGTTGAGTATGTGTATGTGTGCATGTTTCAGAGCAGGGAGTGTAACCACACTTAATAAAGGCCTTGCCTGTGTCTAATAATCCCAATCCCCTCAGATTAAAGGATGACGTGTCTGGTAGAGCGCTACTTGGCTCAGACTCTGGCCAGTTTGTGTCATTTTGAGTACGTGGGCTTTGATGAAGCAAGAGTCTGGAACACAGCGTTGATGTCACAATTTGTGGAACTTTTTTTTTTCACATCTAAAGAGGAATCTTGGTGTCTGATCTGTAATGAATGACTAGCTGCTTTGTACCAAATCTGTGATACCTTAGCAATGAAGATCTAAAACTCAGTAACACCTCTTCAGTGGTTTGGAGGCAAAACTAACTTAATTAGAAAAGACAACAGGAATTGTTGGATAAACACATTTCTCTTATGACAACACTTTCTAAAACTATTTTGTACGGTCAGTCTTCATGATCACTGGACCATCTGCACCAAGTTGGGAAAAGGTATCATATTCACTACTAGTCAAAAGATTGGAATCAAGATCTTTTTATGTTGTTTTTTTAAATTTTTTTATGTAATTTATTCCTTGGATGCAAAGCTGAATTTTCAGTAGTTACTCCAGTCTTCAGTGTCACATGATACTTCAGAAATCATTCTGATTTGCTGCTGAAGAAACATTTCAGTATACCATTAAAAAGTTTTGGGTAAGTAAGATAAAAAAAAAATCAATACTTTTATTGAGCAATGATAAATGCTGTTCTTTTGAACTTTCTATTCATGAAAGAATTCTGAAGAAAAAAAATTAAGTAATAGCTGCTTAAAATTCAGCTTTACATTGCAGGAATAAATTATATTTTACAATATATTCACATAGAAAACAGCAAATTTTAATTGAGATAATAGACAATATTACTGAGTTTGCTGCGTTTTTGATCAGATAAATGCAGCCTTGGTGAACATAAGAGACTTCTTCCAGAAACATGAAAAAATCTTAGTGATTCCAAACTTTTGGAATAGTTCAGGTATCAGTAGTTGTTCTCCGTTGTCGTACTGAGAGTGTTGTGTTTCAGAGTTCCTCTCTTTACTGTTTTGTTTTTAATGAGACAGTGAGGGAGGGGAAACTCATAAATATGCAAATCAGACATGTTCAGTATATTTATGCAGTAAGTATGCCTCTCATGCATTGAAATATGGATGTGAGTCCTTAAGTCTCATTTGCATTACATACATCTTCAATGCATTCCAAGCGATATATAATTGGCAGGGCATCCTGGGTGGGGGGGGCGCATATGACATTTGAAGTTGTAGTAGAAATTCTAGTGCCCACAAGGAGGTCTCTGCCCAGTAGACTACTATGGAAATGCTGTAGATGAATTTGTGTAATCTTTATTTATTTTATTTTTTTGTCTTACAGTATGATACACCTATTAGTCCAGACATTTTTATTGGAAGAGTACTGGTTTAAAGGTATTTTTTTCCCAGCAGCGGGCAGGGATTAGAACCTCTGCTGTTACTCCTTTCTCTCACAGTTGTTTTCTCTTTATCTCTATGCAAGTCTCACAGGGTTTGTTGATGCATTAATGTTTTAATATTCTACTCTGTTACATGCCCTTATTGATATTTGTCAAGTCTTATTGATTTTCTCCTAAAAACTGCAGAAAAAGTCATGCATTATTAACAAAGTTTACACAAGCTGACATAAATCTATACTGGCACATGCATTACCCATGTATACACAGATAAGGTTAGTTAAATGCAGGACATTTACATGCATTTTGCAGACATTTGTATCCAAAGCAACTTTTGCATTCAAGGTATATATTTTATCCATTCATGCAATCCCTGGGAATCTAACCCATGTTCTACTGTTTGAGCTCCAGGAACCATCCATCCATTATTCAAGTCATTTATCCTCTGTAGGGTCGTGGGGAATGCAGTAGGTTTTGCTTTTCACTGTTGGAACAAATGGGAATGCAAAAGTTATATGTCTTATCGTCTCCAATTTACCTCTGTGAAAGTGAAAATGTAAAAAAAAAAGGTTCATTAGAATGATCACTACTGTGAAGTGTGATTTTTCTGAAAGTTGATAGGGCACTGCCCTAACAAACACCAAATTCGAACAGTTGTTGGATTAGTGTGTTAAACCTGTTTGTTGGGGCAGTGTGATAAAGACAGTTGTGTTTCGCAACATTGTAAATCCAACAGATTTACAGTGTTGATTTAGATTAAATGATTTGTTCACCTAAAAAAAAAATAATAATAATTTACTCACCCTCATGTCATTCCAAAAATGAATAAATTTAATCTGTGGAACACAAAATATCCTCTTCATTGTGAATTCAGTGTTTCACAGATGAAAGTAAGTCATCATTTTGAAATTGTTTAGTCTGCAGTGCAGTGTAATATAATCTAAGAATTTCTAAGTAGAACTGAATTGCAATACATGCTATTTCTCTGTATATCAGGTAGCCAAAAATCCTGCAGTGTTGTCTTTATAGCTAATGCATTATTTGTACTCACTTGGTCAAGTATGCTAATTAATGCTGTTTACTCTTAAACACTAATTTGTGCTGTAGAGGGCATCAGAATAAAAATACACAAAGCGCAGCTCATAAATAATTGACTGAGCTATGCAGAATGCTAATGGATTAGCCACTGGGGGCAGCAGGATGCTGCTGTGGTAAAATAGCGCATGTTGAATGCTAATGTGGCAAGCGATGTCCAGGTGTATGTGGAATGTGAAGAGAGGCAGTGATTCTATTTCTGGCTCTTTCGTATTCAATAAAGAGACAACACCAGGGGCTGTCCATCAACCATGTTGACAGTAAATGCTGGTTTAAAAGCAGCAATTCTAGAACACCAATCTGCAGGACACATGTAGACATTGGTGAAATTTTAAGTGAATCCAAACGGGTTTTTTTCATAATAAAGCAAAATCAAATTCAGTTTGCTTTGAAGTTACTTTGTGGTGCAATGTTTCCTAGTGGTGCAATGTTGAAGCACACATAAATATCGGGTTAAATAATACATTTTTAATTATATTGAATGAAATTAAAACAAATTTTGTTTTGCTTTGTAAGTGCATGTATGGTACCTTAAAGTAGCAAAGAAGTAGCGACTTCCATAATATACTTGCAATAATATTACTATACAAAATTTTACACATTATCAGAAAAGAAAAAAAAATGTCAGGTCAGGTGCAGGTTGGTTCTATCCGTCAGTTGTTGACTGGATTTTGAGATGCAAGCATTATATATTTAATGCTTAAATATATATTTATGGTTTAAAAAATATAAATTTAAATAAAACAAATGCATCAATGAATCGATGAATCATTTAAAATAATATTATAATATTAGTTTTAAAGGGGTCATATGATGCTTTTTTAAGGGGGCGTGGCAGAGTCTTAACTTTGATAAAGAATATCTCTTTGGTTTTGAGACTTTAGTCTTTGCAACTTCAGGGATCTTATCTATGCACAATCAGCTTGTAACACTCCAAAGAGAAAGGAAAACTTGAAATCGCATCATATGACCCCTTTAAAAATGTACTTTTTCACTCACCAGCCAATTTGGCTACTACATTAGCCATTCAAACTAAAATTAAATCAGAAATGAACCAGATTATCAAAATCATTTATATTTAAAATTATTTTTAAGTCTAATTCTGAATCATCGAATGGCTTTCAGTTTTATGTCAGTCAGTCATTGTTTGAAATAAAATAATAGAGATAAATACAAATTTCTGTGTGACTTCTCTTACAAAACAGCATTAATTTCTTTGTTATTTCTAAATATTGCTCACAAAATTAGCCCAAATGAATGGGCTAATGTTGGAGGCTCCTGATTGGAGGACATAATTTATGAACCATAACCCATCAATTTGGCTATTGAGTTGATATGTATTACCCGGCATGGTTAATTGTCTCCTACATTTGGCAGGTATTAATTTCAAACCCCGAATATCATGCATTTAGAAATTGGTCTAGGAGGACATTTCATGCATACTATTAAATGTTTCTATGTGCAGCTCAGTAGGTTTTTATTATTAATCATGTAACGTTGGAAGGACTAACATATAATATTTGGTTTCTAAAGCAAATCTTCCCAAGACTATCAAGTGGTTAGTTCAAAGTGACATTTAAGTTTAGACTCGACTAGTATAGATGCATCTAATGAGCCAAGGTGAAGGTTCACATGGATCACTCAGTGTATTAAGGGGTCAGTAGTGCCTTAGCTTTGATCCCATTGGCAGTAGCTCTGACTGAGATTGGCAATGGGACAGAAATGACCCTGTCCACTTCAGGGGGTCCCACACTTGCTAGAGCAGATTGTGAGCCGATCAAGACCTCCAGATGTCATACTGCTAGTACAGATGACTAGATATTGCAGATCTGATTAAGGTGAGGCATTAGTTGCTGAGGAGGCTTAATTCTTTTTCCTCCACACCAAAGCACTGAGGGCGATTATGCCTACACTCTTAAAAATAAAGGTGCTTCAAAAGGTTCTTCAAGCGATGCCATAGAAGAACCATTTTTGGTTCCACAAAGAACCATTCAGTCAAAGGTTCTTTAAAGAACCATCTCTTTCTTACCTTTTTGTAATCTGAAGAACCTTCTTTTGCCACAAAGAACCTTTTGTCAAACAGAAAGGTTCTTCAGATGTTAAAGGTTATTTATGGAACCATTTAGACAAAAAGGTTCTTCTATGGCATCGTGAAGCACCTTTATTTTTAAGAGTGTAGCGCTTGGCTGTAGAGACCTTTCAGTAGAAAATCTCCATTCATTTGGTATACAGTAAGAGTCCAAGATTGAGACTTACATTTTTTTTTGTCATTCTCCAAACAGCTGATATACCTTTGCTATAGCTCATAATACAACATATTTTGTCCCAGTGGAAAATGCACTTGCTCTGTTTCTTGGCTCTGACTCTTCGCACACTTTCAGGACACTTATGCGCTTAAGTGATTAAGAGACGAAGTGGGAAATAGGGTTAATTCAGCTTAGAAGTGTCTCTATAGGCAGGTGGGAGCCGCTGCCATTTCAGGGTCCCTGGGGCCTCAAACATATCCTACATCTACCTGCAGGAGTAACTGAGTTCAGCAGGTTCTAGACTTTGTTTTGGTTATTTTGTGTCAGTTATTCCAGATTTGTTGGAGATAAAAGACTTTGGGGCTGGTTGTCCATCATCCTGGTGTGCATTTAGAGCCTGAGGCTCAGATCACCAAAACTAAAGCTAATGTTTCTTGTAGCCTTTTTCTTGATGCCTTTGAGTTCATTTTGAAGATCTCACGTCATATGTGATGTGTCATGTGCAGGCTTTCAAACACGGTCTACGTGAATGTTTAGGCTCATTACAGTTTCAGTATAGTTGCCTGTATTTCTCTGGTCATGGCACTGATGTGCTTTGACAACTGGCTAGGTTTAGTCTGTGACTCACTGCAATAGATCAAGTTTTCCTGGCTTCTCTAAACACATGGGTGGAGACCCGTCCTGACACCTGTCTGGTCCTGAAACCTCTATTACATGACTAACATTGATCTGTGACACCAAAAACGACGTGGCTGGTGCACATTGGTGTCTTTTGCACCCTGTCAGGATAGTCACATTGTTGCATTCTATGAGCATATCGTCTCCCTTTCTCTGTAAGGAGGTGTGCCGCTGGTGTGTGTTTAAAATGGTGGAACTTGACAGGAGTCTCAGCATGTCTGCAGAACCGGAAAAGCAGGGTGTTGTGCGAAGGTGATCTCTAGCAGCGCTAACATGTTCAGTTAGCACAGTTAATGTTTGTATCAGTCTCCGCAAACGTGTGGACACAGTGAGGTAAATGACTTCATCTTTAATATCGCAAACATTTAACAGTCAAAACCAGATTAAAGGTTTAGAAATAAATATTATGTAATTATATGCAAAATTCCTGTTGGATGGTTTTCAAAAGACAGTGGTGTGAAAGTGAATTTTACACATTTGTAAATGTTTTAATATTATTATTGTCATTTCATTATTGATGTAATTCTAACCCTGTACAATATTTGTTTTCACAGCCTTAAAGGAACAATTAAATCATTCATTATGGCTTAAGGGAGGGACTGTAAAAATGTTAACATAAAAAATGTAATCAAGTAACCTACAAATGAAACAAATACATTACTGTTCAGATGTTTGGGGTTGGTGAGATTTTTAAAGTCTCTTATGCTCACCAAAGCTACTGTAAAAATGTTAACATAAAAAATGTAATCAAGTAACCTACAAATGAAACAAATACATTACTGTTGAGATGTTTGGGGTTGGTGAGATTTTTAAAGTCTCTTATACTCACCAAAGCTGCATTCAATTGACCAAAAATACAGTAAAAATAGTAATATTGTGAAATATGATTACAGTTTAAAAGAACAGTTTTCTATGTGATTATATTGTAAAATGTAATTTATTCCTATGATGCAAAGCTGAATTTTTCAGCATCATTGCGCCAGTCTTCAGTGTCACATGATCCTTCAGAAATCGTTAAAATATAATGATTTGCTGCTCAAGAAACATTTCTTATTGTTATGAATGTTAAAAACAGTTTTATTGCTTCATATTTTTGTGGAAACATTTTTTGGAGGACTGTTTTTGACTATTTGAAACAGAAATTTTTGTAACATTTATAAATGCCTTTTGTTTCACTTTGGATCAATTTAATGCATCCATGCTGAATAAAAGTATCAACTTCTTTCAAAAATAAAATTGTACTGACCTCACACTTTTGAATGGTAGTGTAAATTAACTGGTTTTATTCAAGTCAAAATATATTTAGGCTGATTCAGCCGTATGAGATATTTTTGTTGCACCAACTAAAATAGTTTTAAGGGTTAGATCTAGAAGGGTTATATTTTAAAGCTACATGTTACCGCTCTTTACAGTGTGAACTGTGGTATGACCCAAAAAAAGTTGAGTCAAAGGTGATGTCAGAACAGTAACTGACACTCATCTGACCCCATTAGTGGAGGTGATGTAGCCTAGTGATGATCTTATGGCCAGTGATGTCATTTGGCCCACGAGTGCAGCATGTTATGTCACCCTGCTACAGTCACTGGTGATTGATAGTGGGTCTTGTTTATTCCTGTGACCTGCTACAAGTTCAACTGACTGGTGTGCACACACACCTGCTTTGAACAAATCTGTGAATGTGTAGTTTTATTGGCCATTTCTCTTCTTGATTAAAGTGAATCTCACCTAATATACGGACTTATACCGGAGCTGTAGGTTATTGCTCTTGTTGCAGTAGTGGTCATTTAGACTGCAGACATGCAGCTGGTAGTGTATCATATACCCCTGCTCACATGTTGGTTGTTGGCATTGCGTTCTGTAGGATGATGACGGTCTATTGGTGCATTGCATTAAGCATTCAGATGGCATAAAGTTAAAAAACATGTTGAAATGCATGGATTCTGTTCTATTCTGTTGCAATCCTGTGTAAACTGTTATTTACTCATTCTGTGCTTCTTAGTTAAGTAACTGCAGCGAGAGAACTCCACTCAATGTTGTTTTCAGTAACCAGTCAATATAATCATCATACATAAACACAATTACAGTTGGAAAGATGCAAGCTTTACTTTTGAATGCCCAGATTAAAGCTATGCCGATATGAAGTTTTTGATGTCCAATGCTGCAAGAGCAGCATAACCGATATAAAGCCGATATATATGATTTCGGATGTTTGTTTTATAGATAGTAAATAACATATGCTGCAATGCTTCCTTTGTGTTTATGCTGTTGAAATAAAAGTCCTGGTGCTGTCAATATGAAAGTCCCACATCTAATGCTTATTGACCAAGCAAAATCTGATGCAGATAATCGGCATTACCTTGGTGACATCGGGTGACCACTAGTCAGTTCAATCTACTTTCATTAACTCAGGTAGTCTGGTCACAATAATGCTATTTGCCCATCTATGAAGCAGGTGACATGCCAAGCTGCTGGTGGTCTTGGTTTTAAGGTACTGTATATGAAGTGGTGGTTTGTGGATAAAAAAATTACATTTTGAAGAACCAGTCCCACCCCATCCAGCATTGTGGAGTCGGACAACACTTCACATAGTTGATGTTGCATTTATAGCATTACATTTGTGAATGAATGGACATCAGCTGAGAGATGCTGAGAATATTTGCTCTGGGACTCATGCCTGACTGAACACTTGGCCTCAAACAATAGTAACTGTGTTCCCAGCAGCTGATAAAAGTCCTCTGTGAATGTGTGTGTGTGTTGGACCAGTCGCCAAGTCTTGCCAGCCGGTGTTTAACCCTAAACTTCTCTCATATGGCTAACACACAAACACGCACACTTTCAAACAATTCTTTAAACCACAGATCTCCCATCATCTATCATCAAATGTTTCCGTTAACTAATTTAGATTTCTAAAGTGGTTCCAGATCAGTGAACGTGGGGATTTTCTCCCCGTGGGATAATACAGATAATAGGTTAACGGATCTGTTTGTATTTATATGGCAGTACTAGTCGCAATGGATCAATCAAGCAGTCACAGTTCAGGTTGCAGTTGTAAAATGTGGTTCAGGTGGAACATTTACATTTAGTCATTTAGCAGATGCTTTTATCCAAAGCGACTTACAAATGAGGACAATAAAAGCAGTCAAAACTAACAAAAGAGCAACAATATATAAGTGCACATGACAAGTCTCGGTTAGCCTAACGCAGTACACGTAGCAAGGTGTGTATATATATATATATATATAC
>NW_015546049.1:350300-356104 GCF_001515605.1 Sinocyclocheilus anshuiensis | reverse complement strand
ACACACACACACACACACACACAAAGAAAAACAAGTAGTTGTTTTATGTATCTTAATATGTTGTACCAGCATTTGTAGTGAGCTGGGTTGTGCACCATTCAGAGTTGAACTGAGATGTTGATTCAGTTTTAGCTCATTTCCTAAATTTGATTTCAGCTATAATTTAAATAAACCAAAATCTTGCTCAACCTTTCTCCAACCAAAGTGACATCATCCGCATTTGACATCATAATTGCAACTTCCTAACTTGTGAATATTGGTGCATTCAAATCCTCCTGGGAAGTTTGTATTTATGAGTTGGGATGTCATAATTATGTTTTGTTGCAAAATTTGTGTTGCACTACTGAAATTCTTCTGCTCAGTGACTGTTCACATTATTTGAATTGCAATACCTCTTCTTGTCATTTCAAATTCAAATTCCAAGGCAGCCTGCAGGATGTGGCCAATTCAATTCAAATTCCTCAAGAATGAACGTCAATTCTTAAATTCTACATTTTGCCCAACCCTAATAGTGAGGTGGCTATCACGGCAACAGGTTATGTGAAATGTGAGAAATAAACATATAGTGATTTTGAAGGTTGGAATCCATCCATTTTAGTAATCCATTCATGGCAGTAACAGAAGTCTTAGAGCCAATGTAACCAGTTCCTTTTTTTCGTTGCAGTGATTGATCTAATGATTGACTGATCTTTTTCTCTCTCATTCTTCTCCAGGGCTGTTGAGAAGTTGACAGATCACAGTTTTGAGAATCACTCCTTCGGTGTGTCGTACATACTGGACGAGGAGGCAGGAAGGGACGGGGGTGTAAGACCCCAGGTCCCGCGAGGGGCATCTAAAATGGGGACAGGAAGTCGAGAGCAGGAGTTTGGTCAGCCAGGGGCCATGGGAGGCCCCCAGGGGCCCAGGCATCGTCAGCAAGAGCTGCCTCTACGAATCCTAGTGCCCACTCAGTTTGTGGGAGCCATCATTGGGAAAGAGGGACTCACCATAAAGAACATCACAAAGCAGACACAGTCCAAGTAAGAAGTCTTGATATTTTAAACATTTTAACCAGTATTTGTCTAATTAGTAATGATTTCAATTTAATTAGGGCCCGAGCACCAATTAATTGCTCTGTTTACAAAGATGCAATAGCTATCATAGTTTAATGTCACTAATACGAATACATCGATAGGACATTTATGAACACCTATAAACAATAATTTAACAGCAATTCGTATTTCTATCCCATTTAACCTATTAAAAATAGTTTTGCTTGTATAAATCAATGTATATAGGTTGATTCAGTGATATTAAATCCTATTTTTGATTTGAATAAAACCAGTTAATATAGATGTTACCATTTTTTCAATGTGTAGCTAGCTAACTAAAAATCACTCACTTGATACTTTTAAAAGCTTAGAATTTGGGCCTCATAATAGTGGTTGACTGATATATCATCAAGGTTATATCATAAGTTTTTCTTTTTGGCCAGTAGGAGTAGGAAGTGGGACTTTTATGCTGATCCCAGCACCTGAGCTCAGACTGTTATGTTTAATAATTAAAAAGCAAGCACTATAATTCTTAAGTCTAACGTCTAAAGAATATCTAAATATTTAATACACAAACTTCATAACTTTTGGCAAATTTAGCTGTTAGATCTTGTAGTGTGCACAGCCTGTATAAAAGTGCATGTACTGCACACTGTGTGTGGTGCTCTGTCTGAGAAAATATGATTGCTACTGCACACAAACTTGACAGATTACTGAGTGCACTGTTGGTTAGTGTTTTTTTATTTTATTATTTTATTTTATTTGTGTTTAGTGATTTTTATAGTTTGTGTTTTTGAAAATTACTACAATAGGATTACAGAATCAAAACTTTATTTATTTATTTATGTCAAGTTCAACATATATATATTTTTAATTGATTTAAATTAAATAGTGTAATATCACATATATTGCCCATCGTGCTTTCAAAGATATCAGACATTAAAAAATTCCTTTCTGTCAACTGCTACTTTATAATGCATTCAGGCAATATATGATAATCATAATAGGCATTATTATTTATTATATAACTAGTATAATAAAGCTTTTTTTTTTTTTTTACAAACTACAGCAAATATTTGTACATGAAAACCCTTTTACACCAATTTTAGGCAGTGTTTATTCTTGTTCATGTGTTTAAAAACAACTACATGTAGCACAAAGGGATGGAATATAGGGGTCTTGACATGGTTTTCTTGTTTGACTACTTTAAACTTGAAATTGAAATCTTAAATGCTGCTTGAATGACGGGCCTAATATAACATGGTAAACACTGTATTAATGCTGGGCGGTATGACCAAAAATTGATATCACAGTATTTTTCAAAATTATAGCGGTTTCACGGTACATGACGGTATTTTTTTTCGTGCATGACCGGGTGTTAACCATATTTTCTACTGATTGAGAGAGGAAATACTGCAGTATATTGACTTAGAATGCCCTATTTTACTGTCATGATGAGTGAATATTGTCAAAAAATACCACACTAAATAGTGACTAAACACGATCCCTTTTAATGTTAACCAGGAGTCACTCAACTCCTGATAAAATCAACATGCGTTTTGGCTATATTACTTTTTTGTCTCATGCAGCGCACTGCCTGCGTCTGAGTAACAAACTAAAAAAAACAACAAACAAAAAAGTGCATGTGATATTAACAGACGAACTACGCTCATATTTTTAATTCCAAACAATCAGTAAGCGACAGGTGCTTGGAAACGCTGTTTTGTACTCATTTATTGACAAGTCAGCTGCGGTGCGGCCAACTGAATGCGCTTCTTCTCTGCCGCTCACTGCACAGAACAGACGCCGAGAGAGGTGACACTTCTCCGGGAAAGTCAGACCTCGTGTTCGCGGGACAGCACTGGCGAAATCTTCCAACTGAACCATAGCTAAGGTTTATCCAAAAAAGTCGCTAGGTTTGTTAGTATGAATATTCTATGGAAAAAAGCCGCTAAAAGGGTCTGAAAGTTGCTAAATCTAGTGCTAAAGTCGCGCTCGTGTGTGTGAGACGCGGGAGCTGATGGCAGGGGCCGGTGGATATTTTATACCGCAAGGTATTTTAAAAATTAATATCATAACAAAAATAAACACCGGTATTCGGTATGAACAGCCCAGCACTACACTGTATCTTTGTGACATTTTCTGTATTTGTATATTTCTATATTATTTTCTTATGGTTATTCTGATGTATCAATATCTGTTCCGTTTCTTTATTGGT
Source organism: Sinocyclocheilus anshuiensis (assembly GCF_001515605.1). Lineage (NCBI taxonomy): Eukaryota > Metazoa > Chordata > Actinopteri > Cypriniformes > Cyprinidae > Sinocyclocheilus > Sinocyclocheilus anshuiensis. The sequence continues at coordinate 352,855 of NW_015546049.1, read as the reverse complement.
CACTTCTGCTGCTTTTAATATGTTGGCCTGTCAGGACCTGTTCAGGCAGGAGAAAAAGAAACTATTTTCTAACCGTCATCCATCGGCCTTTAGGAACAAAAACTTGTGTTTAAGGCATTTAATGTAACACAAGAAAAGGCATAACAGGTGTTTATGGATGTTGAATTCAAGAATTGAAAGGTTTTCCTGAATATTTTTTTTTGTATTTTACATTTGTGATTAAAGTTAAACTTGTTTCACCGACTTGTTATTGACTTCTTTGACAACCTAAGAACTTATTCTCCTGGGTTATAGTTTCAAGGAAAGGTAATCTTATATATAAGTAATAAGTAATTCTTTTCCAGTAATTGGCAAATAATATAGTGTTATTTTAATATAATTGAGATACTTATTTTTATATTTTCTTCCTTCATTTTAATTTAAAAGTTTTTAGTAATTGTTTTGTTTTTGTCTCTTTTTTCAAAATGTTTATATAAAATATATTGTTTTTATTAATTTGTATTTCAATTTTTGTTATTTTAGTACATTAAGTTATAAATATATTGCATCAGTTTTTTATATTTTATTTCAGGTATATATTCAGGTATATATTTATTTTTAGGGTTTTTTAAATAATGAAAATTTTCTTTTTTTTTTTACAGTTTTAGTTAATGAAACTAAATAATATATTGGCTAACAATATATCGAGCACTTCTAATCACTAACATTCCTCAGGTGTTCTTATTTCTGAGATCATAAACTATTCTTATATCTCCATTTTGCTCTATCCATCTTTATTAGCATGTGACAGTGAGGTTAAAAAAAATGTGATAAAGGTCATCCTTCGCTCTCTGTCTCAGGGTAGATATCCATCGTAAGGAGAATGCAGGAGCAACTGAGAAGGCCATCACTATCCACTCATCTAAAGAGGGCTGTTCACAAGCCTGCAGGATGATCCTGGAAATAATGGAAAAAGAGGCCAATGACACCAAGATGTCAGTATCTTTTCTGACTGTAGGGCACATTAAAGTTTTACATGCTTCATTTGCTTTAGGATTGACTTTTTTTTTATTTAAAACCATGTAAATAAGCAAATATCCTCATGTTGTTTTCAGTTTTATTTAAAAAGACATAAAAAAGGAAAATAATATTGTGTGCTCTGTCTCTGAATCAGTGTTGAGGAGGTTCCTCTAAAGATCTTGGCCAACAATAGCCTTGTTGGGAGGCTCATAGGGAAGGAGGGCAGGAACCTGAAGAAGATAGAGCAAGATACTGGGACCAAGATCACTATTTCTTCGTAAGTTTGCTCTATACAGATCATCTTCAACAAGTGACATCAAGTAAAGATTGTGGTTAAACAATGTCTCATAGGATGGGACCCAGTAATGGGATTGAGGTTTAATTGTTTATGTATTGAATGTCGTTCACCTCAAGTGGCAATGCTTATTTCCTTCATTTTTTCGTAGATTACAAGACTTGACTATATATAACCAGGAACGTACCATCACCGTGAGGGGAGGGGTGGAGGAGTGCTGTAATGCAGAAGTGGAGATCATGAAGAAACTTAGAGAAGCCCATGAGAATGATGTGGCTTCACTTAATGTGAGTAAATTATAGCTTTTTAGGTTTATTGGTGGTTGGATGGTCATTTGTTTGTTGAGTTATGAAGGAACAGTTTTATGTAAAGTTTCTTTGAAACAACAGGGATTGTGAAAAGTGTTGTATAATAAATGTGACATATGGCCAATATTTTTTTCTCTTCCTAAACATTAATCCTACAACAACATTCTGGTTTATCGTAATTAATAAAGGAGACATTTAACTTTAATTGCAAATCAAATCCAGATGGGACTTTTAACAGAAGAATTTATTATTATCAAAGCTGAAAGTTGACATATCACTTAAAGGGGTCATATGACGTTGCTAAAAAAGAACATTATTTTGTGTATTTGTTGTAATGAAATGTTTATGCGGTTTAAGGTTAAAAAACATTAATTTCCACATACTGTACATTATTGTTTCTCCTCTATGCCCCGCCTTTCTGAAACGCGTCGATTTTTACAAAGCTCATCGGTCTGAAAAGCGAGGTGTGCTCTGATTGGCCAGCTATCCAGTGCGTTGTGATTGGCCGAATACCTCAAGCGTGTGACAGAAATGTTACGCCCCTTACCATACTATGATGGAGCGACGAGACAAAATCATTAAAACCTATTATAAACGAGGCATTTGTTGCATCCAGTGGGGACATAATTACTGATTATAATGACTTATACTGTCTTTTTTCGCGTTGCGTTGCATCGCGCCGCGTAAACATAAAACCATGTCTGCATTTATGATCGGAGAAACGACAAACAAGAAGCGCTACTCTGCACTACTCAAAACTCGCGTTTGAATAATCAGTGGCAAATCCTTTAAATATGAAAGTGTACTTACAGGCTGTGAGTCAGCATTATATGTCAGCATCATAGACTGTGGTCAGCATGCGCGCCGAAGAGGAAACAGGGGAACTGAATTCAACGGAACACCGGCATTGTAGTCTACTCTACCAGGATCAGGAAACAGTCCTCCATAAAATG
>NW_015546049.1:347368-350119 GCF_001515605.1 Sinocyclocheilus anshuiensis | reverse complement strand
CGAACAGCTTGTAACACTCCAAAGAGAAAGGAAAACTTGAAATCGCATCATATGACCCCTTTAAGGGCAAAAAAGAGAAGACCAAAATTTGTGAATTCATAATTTGCATCACCATTAATTAGTTTATCTATCGATGGCCCTATTTAAAGATAAACTGTAGAGAATTATGAATGTACATGAACGTGCTCCAGACTGTACCGTTTGACTCTATTGCGTGTTTTGATTTGTTTGAAACTGACCTGACCTGAACTGACTGCTGTGCAGTTATGTGGAAGTTTGCCCTCTATGAAAATATTTTGAGTTGCTGTCAAAAGTAAAAGCCCATGTTTACAGAACTTTAAGCCTGTATTCTTAGAAGGATTGGGTGTTTTATTTTTTAAAATGTGTAATTATAAAACTTCATTGGTTGTAGAAAAATACTTTTTCTCCAAACTTTTCCTGGGATTGAATGCAGTCAAACAACCACCCAATGGGTCCCCTTTCTTTTCTGTATTGTGAAATATTCTTAAAGATACATAAAATGACTTTGGTAAAACAGGATCCAGTTTTAAGAACAAAGTTCTCCCAAGATGCACAAATATACTGTGACATACCATTTCAGATGATTTTGATGATGCTCTAAACCTGCAGTGTTTAGCGATAGGCTGAAAAATAATTTTTTGTTTGTTTATTTTATTTATTATTTGTGTGTGTGTGTGTGTGTGTGTGTGTGTGTGTGTGTGTGTGCCTTTTTCTAAGATATGTTTTCTTGATTTCACTGGAGATTCCTGAACTTGTAGTCATCTACCGAAAGGTTTATTTTTTTATAAAATTACTGATGTCCTCCAAGGCCAGTTAAGCTATTCATCTTGAGATGTGAAAGTGGTGCCAGCATGTTGCCATGGACAGCAATGACATTTGCATTTTTGTAGTCAATATAAATATATATTTGTCCACTCAGTAGACAAATATACTCACAATTGATCATTTGGTTTGTGTGTGTGTGTGTGTGTGTGTGTGTGTGTGTGTGTGTGTGTGTGTGTGTGTGCCTTTTTCTAAGATATGTTTTCTTGATTTCACTGGAGATTCCTGAACTTGTAGTCATCTACCGAAAGGTTTATTTTTTTATAAAATTACTGATGTCCTCCAAGGCCAGTTAAGCTATTCATCTTGAGATGTGAAAGTGGTGCCAGCATGTTGCCATGGACAGCAATGACATTTGCATTTTTGTAGTCAATATAAATATATATTTGTCCACTCAGTAGACAAATATACTCACAATTGATCAGAATCAAGTATTGCAGAGAACAATTTAATAAACAACAAACATATCCTTTAACTGTTCTTACGCATTGTTTGGGTTTGACAGTGGCTTTAATCCGGTTTCTTTAATCTTCGTAACTTCGTAATCTTCAAACTTGTTTTGCCTGGACAGGCAGTGATTATCAGGCAGAGTGTGGATGTGAATTGGCATTAACTCAGTAGAATTGCATTCATTTATTTTGCTGATTCAGTAATTGTCTGACTAACATAAACCTGTGAAATTGAACGAGATTGATTTATACCACGTTTTGCCTAAAGTCTCACTTATACTCTCAGATTCACATCTCTCTCCATATTTGGTTTCAGCAGCAGACTAACATGATGCCAGGTCTAAACATGAACGCATTGGGGATCTTCTCCTCTGGCTTGTCTGTTCTCCCCCCAGCCTCTGGTCTGAGAGGATCTCTGTCCGCCTCAGCCAACTACAGCCCCCTGCTGGTGAGCATCAGGATGTTCATGTGTATATCATGACACTTAGCTGTCAATGACTTGACAAAACAGTGTGTGTGTGTGTGTGCGTGCGTGTGTGTGTGTGTGTGTGTGTGTGTGTGGCAGTGAGTTGTCTTTCATCTTAGCGTGTATTTTCTCTTAAATAGCCATCTGTTTCCTTTGCAATTTTGGGTTACATTGGTCTCATCACATCCTCCATGTATATGTTCACCACAGGGCCCCCCATCAGTATTGGGTAGTATGTATGGTGTTCCCTCCTCTGGAGCATTATCTCTTCAGCAAACAGTGAGTACTTTTATTATAAGTGTATGTCAGTATACTTCCCTCATAATGATGTTCTATAACTCTGCACACTGTATGTCATGACAATCTCAAGCTTATAAGAAGCTTTTCAATTATATGATGCGTATACTTGTGGTATTAAACGAATGCTGAACAATAATGCGAATTTGAAATGAAGGATTTATAATAAAAATTATATGAAATTGAAAAATATATATAAATATTGTATGTTTTTTAATAATACATTTTATGTATTTTATGTTTTATTTTATGTATTATGCATATACATGTTGACATATGGCTTATTTCCGGAATCATTAGATGATATTAATAATTAAAGTTTAAAGTGCCCCCTGCTATTAAAGAGGTCATGAAATGGAGAATCAAAATGTTCTTGATATTTAGACATATAAGAGGTTGTTTAACAATAAAAACATACAAGTTTCACATGCAAGTTTTAAAACTCAAAACTTACTACCCACTTTAAAATATGAATTATTATTTTCTACCCATCTGAAATGCCCGGATTTGAAATCGGCCCTTTACCATGTGTCATTGCTGTATGTAATCAAGGAGGAGTGTTCTGAACAACTCTTATTTGTCCATCAGTCACAAGAGCGATACTTTTAAAGAAAGAAAAACTTTGCAAACTTTATAAACAAACTACAAGAAACATAACTTAAAAATATGAAACTGCAAAAAAATAAATTATATATA
>NW_015546049.1:346284-347178 GCF_001515605.1 Sinocyclocheilus anshuiensis | reverse complement strand
CATATATATATATTTTATAATCAGTGCTTTTCTCAATAATTTACCTTGGCGGATGTTATAGTAAAAATGCAGTTTTTGAGTGTTCAATTCAAATCAGAGGGTTAAATTCAGGGTAGAAAATGACCATTAATACAGTTGTTTCTGTTTTGTTTTTTGATGGAAAATTATATACACACACATACATACATAGATTATACATCCACCTCAACAAACATTATTAAGTAATTTAAAAAATGCAGTGCCCCTTGACCCCTCATGACCCCTTTAATTTATAGATTTCATTATATGTAAATTAATTTTAAAATGAAAACGTTACAAATTATAAATTAACTTTGATGGGAAACACTTTACAATAAGATTCAGCGTGTTAAGGTTAGTGCATGCATTAGGTATCATAATATAAAAATGAACAATACAGGAATTTATCATTTAATTTACCTAAAAAATGCTGTATAGCTGCTTTGTAGTTGAAATAGAAGTTATGCTGTAATTTTAACTGAAAATATTTCTGATTGAACAATTTTGTGAAGCTAATGGTGTTTACTGTAAAGCTGCTCTGAAGCAATCTGTATCGTAAAAGCACTATATATATATATATATATATATATATATATATATATATACATATATACAGTGGTGTGAAAAAGTGTTGGTCCTGATTTCTTATTTTTTTGCATGTTTGTCACACTTTAATGTTTCAGATCATCAAACAAATTTAAATATTAGTCAAAGATAACACAAGTAAACACAACATGCAGTTTTTAAATGAAGGTTTTTATTATTAAGGGAAAACAAAATCCAAAACTACATGGCCCTGTGTGAAGAAGTGTTTGCCCCCCTGTTAAAACTGTGGTTTATCACACCTGAGTTCAATTTCTCTAGCCACACCCAGGC
>NW_015546049.1:331627-346200 GCF_001515605.1 Sinocyclocheilus anshuiensis | reverse complement strand
TATATATATATTATATATATATATATATATATATTATATATACTTGACTGGCAGGAGTCAAGGCTGTCTGTGTGTGTTTCAGACTGCTGAACAGGAAGTGGTCTACCTCTTCGTTCCCACTCCAGCAGTAGGAGCTCTCATCGGGAAGAAAGGGCAGCACATTAGAGAGCTGGCACACTACGCTGGAGCCTCAATAAAAGTGAGCCACTTCTGATTCCCACTGCAGTTCACTCTCTCATTGGGAACATTAACCAGTTTGAAACGAAGCTTGAATGAAAGAATGGTTTGGACCAGATTGTATCCTAAGGCTTGTTATTCAGAAATAAGAAAACCTTGATGTTTTTTACAGTTTTGGGCCAGCTGATGGAACTGCTAGTTTCACCAGTGCTGCATTGTCCCTAAATCTTACATTTGTTGATTTAGATGTGTTTTTGTGCCTTGCAAACTTTTTGAATTCTAAATTATTTATTGTGAATTCTGCTGAATTCTGCTCCAAGGTAAGCTGATTGACAGTTGTGGTTTTGTCTAAATTATAACTTGTGATTAGAAAAAAGTTCTAATGTTAAAAAATCAGTAATATTTTGAATTGTGTTCGTTTTCCAGCAAAAGTGTATTGTAGTATAATGTAGACTTGAGCTGTATACACTGTAAAAAGTGTTGACCTGCAATTGTTACATTAAAGGGCTATTTCTAACTGGCATTAACCTGTAAAATTTAGTTTTACTGGTATATATTGAGGTATATAGGTTGGTTCATTAAAATACTACATTTTTTCTGTCTATTAAGGTATCACTCAGACTTTTAGCAATTTAAGTTGTCTTTTGTATTTAAATCAAGACAGAATGGAAAAAGAAAGTGGTGTTTTTTGTCACTGCAGATTGCTGCACCAGACAATCCTGATGATCCTGAGAGGATGGTCATCATCACTGGACCACCAGAGGCTCAATTCAAGGTAAAAGCCATAATTCAGTCATTTAGGCTCCGGATCTTCAGGGGACGGATTCCATTAGGCAGGACCCAGGGTGTTTTTTTCCATCGATCTCTGTATTCACCCCTCATTTCTCCTTTACTCATTTCTGTATGTGTGTGTGTGTCTGTAGGCACAGGGGAGAATATATGGGAAGTTGAAAGAGGAGAATTTTTTCACAGCTAAGGAAGATGTGAAGTTGGAGGCACATATAAAAGTGCCTCTGACCGCCGCTGGACGAGTCATCGGGAAGGGTGGCAAAACGGTATGTGTGCTTGCTTTGTGTACATGTGATTGGATCACCAAAGAGAGATGTTAAAACCATGTGTAAACACACAAGTCAAGTGAGACAGATTGTTTTTTACACCTGGTAGTAACATGTCCCTTGAGATCAGATTTTCAAGGAACTATAACTGAATGTTACTTGAAACTGAAAGTGCAGAAAAGTAAAAATAAGCACACAAAGTCAGTAAAGTTCCTTCTTGGTGGAAGAAAGTTTCTTATTCTGGTCTCCCAGACCAAGTGTCAGTCTCTCTGGCTGCATTTACACTGCAAGTCTTAATGCACAGATTCGATCTCTTGACCATATCCGATTTTTTTTTTGGCCCGCCTGTTTACATTCACTTTATACAAGACTGGTATCTGTATCTGTGTTTAAATTAATTCCCGCCCAAAAGGATTGTCTACAGTTATCGCTTTACTATGCACATGGTAGACCTTCGGGTTTGAATGGCCGTGCTATTAAAATTTATATAATTCATGTCGAGTGGCTGTCATGAATGTTTTGCAGCACAAAATCTGACTGAATGGATAAATAACGGAAAATAGCAGTAATTTTCATTTGTTAGGCTATATTTTATCTACAGTTTGTTAGAGGTAGAATTCTTTAGTGAAGTAAAGTAGCACCAAGATGATATTTATTGTAATGAATTTGAATGAATTGAGAGAGAGAGAAAACGCGCGAGTGAGTGTGAAGCTTGCGAACAAGTGAAGCTTGTTGGTTTAATTACAAAAACTGCAAAGTTATCAAAGTTATCACCTCATTGCTGAGAAATATAATGTAGCTTTTAGCTGTTGTATTTATAAAATTCACGGGGCAGGGGTTGAAAACCAGCTCCTGAATGTACAATTTCTTATCTATATAAAGTTTCCATATCAATAAATGTGAGCGCATACTAGAGGTCGACCGATATGGGTTTTTCTCTGGCCGATGCCGATATTTAGAAATCAGGGGAGCCGATGGCCGATATATGATGCCGATTTTTTTGCCCGATATGTTTGGCCGATTTTCTTTTTCCCAAAGAGTCCCATTCATCTCATAAAAGTGAGTTTGAGCAAATGACCCCGGCCCCCACACCAGTGTTTCCCACAGACTGCAAATTAATTCTCTGCCAGCAGGGGGCATTTTGGGAGCTGGAGATATAGCGGTTTCCCCGGTTAACGGCTGTAATCAAATAAGCGCTGCTCCCAAAGGCTAGCAAGACGAAATGAAAATGACATCGAAGCTTTTCTGAAGACAGTCGGTTCTTTTCAAAGATACATTCATATAAAAACACCCGCGCTGCATTTTAATTTTGAAACATGAAGCGCTCATTTTATTCAACGCCTAGTATAAGCCTTTTGGAAAATCTATTTGTGGCGGTCAGTTTTGATATTGTGATGAGCCGCCACAAATACACTGGACACTGCTATAAGTCAATTGGCCATAGTGATAACAAAAATAAAAGAGATCACACATATTACACTGCCTGCTGCTCATAACTGCTTAAGAGTGCGCTGGCCACGAGCGAATATATAACATCGTGGAGGATATTGTCGGACCCACAGGCTGCAGCCTGCAGAGCGTGAGCTGCTCCGTCTCACGCAGCCAGAGGGAGTTCCGCAACAACGCTTAGTTGCCCGCCAGTGCACCTGCCTATAAATCGATCAATCGGTCGACCTCTAGTGCATACAGCACACCGGCATTAAAACACCATCTTTATGGGCAAACGTGTCGCTCTCGCATTGGGAGTTCTGCGTGGAATCGGATATGTGTGTTTAGACGTAGGTCGTATGTCCAGATATTGCATATGTATCTGATTTAAAAACACATTTGTAAGTGGCTCAGATTGGATGTGAAAAAATCAGATTTTTGTGCAACAAATTCCGATCTGTGTCAAAAAAATCTGATTTCTAGTGCCAGTGTAAATGCAGCCACAGTCCTCTCAGCTACTGTGGTTGACAAGTGGATGATGAACCCAAGTGTAGAAAAGGATGGATGACAAGACAATCTTGAATAAGTGTCTCTCCAAAAAATCTTTACTAATTTGTCTTTTTGTAAATACAACAAAATATTCCATTAAAATATATTTCAAAAGAACTGAAGATGGTTCAAACAAACAATATTCCCTTCATACAAAAAACGAGCCTCAAAAGTAACAAAGAGTCCCAGTAAGCAACAACATAAAATATAGCAAAAGGTAACAGAGAAAAAAGTCTAACCAGGAACAGGCAAAAAGAAACTATAGCCCTATTCGGACAGCAATTGTTTATCATGTGGGCGTCTGTAAAAATGAATTTACCTGGCACTTCAATAATAAAACTCATGGGTTCGAATGGCAATTTATTCATGGTGGAGGAGAGAGTTCTGTGATCCTATGAACCCGGGATTCTATTGAATTCTTGTTGCTACCATAATAATGACCAGTTTCAAATGTTTACGTGCTCTTCTTTTTGTTCTTAACAGCTCCCTCTTGCTGTGGTGGAGCAGTTATGAAATATTGTTCTTGTAAATACTTTCCAGCATTTCAGTATTAAATAAGCATGCAAATGTAAATGGTCACTGTGCGGTGTTCGGCAGTGGTCAAAAGATTTAAACTGTGAATTAACTTCTCTTGAAAACCACGCAGAGAGGGCTCAAGACTGAACAAAGGCAAAAGAGTGAGACAGAGCTTAAATAAGGCCAAAAACAGGTGAACACAAATCTTTCTGATTAATGACAGATCTCAGGCCTCTCTGGGAACATAACATCATCTGCTGGAAAGGAAGAGTTCATGCGTATAGGTTACACTCTTACATCCAAATTTTAATCTCACCACAAACGGGTTAAACAAAAAGAGCCATTTTAGTCAGGTTCTTTCATGGACTAAATTTAATTAGTAAATCTCAGTAATAGGTTGCTGGGCAGCATCATGTAACATCAGGTGTTGTTGGCAACAGCTAGGAAACATGGAGCACTGCTCACTTGTGATTGCAGTGTTAATTCCAGGTCTAAATGGGATTAGTGTGTGTGACCTCTGACCTCTTACACCCACAGGTCAATGAGCTGCAGAATCTTACCAGTGCTGAGGTCATTGTACCACGGGACCAGACCCCAGATGAAAATGATGAAGTGTTTGTTAAGATAATTGGACATTTCTTTGCCAGTCAGGTATGTGATATGTGAATGACATTCTCTTAGACCTTAAACTGTTTGTTTTATTTGAATTTGCCTAAAACACCAGAGTCAAACTAAAGCCCCGTTCACACTAGCAGCGACCTTTGACACTGCATGTCGCCAGGGGCTGGCGATGAGATTGTTAGTGGGCGTTCTCAATACTGGTTGCCTTGACAGCGAATCAGGTTTCTTGCTCTAAGTACAAACATTTTGGAGGCAAAAGACTAAATATAATCTAAATCTAAATTAAATCCGTACATACAAACAAAAATGAATGAGAAACAGAGCCTACTTTCTTCCATTACGTATGTTTATCTACGGAGCTGAGAGGAGAACGATCACATGAGCTCTACCGTCTTCTTTCCTATTGGCTGTCGCTCCCGAAAGTCGCTCTTCATTTGCATAAAGAGCATGCATGGAAATCGCCAGCTCTACATTGAAATTAATGGGATTGTGTCGCTTTGCTGTTGCGTGTCGCTTGTAGTGTGAACGGGGCTTAAGTCACCACTGCAAAAAGTGGTAACCTGCAATTGTTATAGTTGTTACCTGCAGTTGTCATTTAGAAAGAACATTTCTACCTTTTTTTAAAGGTGGGGTAAGCAATTTCTGGTAGCCAATGTTGACATTTGAAATCACCAAAACAAACACGCCCCTACCCTAAAAGGGTCTCGCCCCTATTTTGATAGCTCCGCCCCACAGTACAAACATTTTGGAGGCAAAAGACTAAATATAATCTAAATCTAAATTAAATCCGTACATACAAACAAAAATGAATGAGAAACAGAGCCTACTTTCTTCCATTACGTATGTTTATCTACGGAGCTGAGAGGAGAACGATCACATGAGCTCTACCGTCTTCTTTCCTATTGGCTGTCGCTCCCGAAAGTCGCTCTTCATTTGCATAAAGAGCATGCATGGAAATCGCCAGCTCTACATTGAAATTAATGGGATTGTGTCGCTTTGCTGTTGCGTGTCGCTTGTAGTGTGAACGGGGCTTAAGTCACCACTGCAAAAAGTGGTAACCTGCAATTGTTATAGTTGTTACCTGCAGTTGTCATTTAGAAAGAACATTTCTACCTTTTTTTAAAGGTGGGTCTCTCCTCCACATCATGAGTAGACACGCCCCTTACTGCTGATTGGCTACAAGTTTGTTTTGCTACTCGGCCTGAATCAGTTTTCTAAAGCGTTTTTGAAAAATCACTTACCCCACCTTTAACCCCTATAAAGTAGTTTTGATGTCATCATTTAGTCACCCTCATGTCATTCCAAACCCAAACCCCATGTCATTCCAAAATAAGACTTTCATTGATCTTCAAAACACAAATTAAGATATTTTTCACATTCTCTCGTTTTTGTCCATCCATTGAAAATCCACGCAACCAAATTTAGGTTTTAAGAAGTTCATAAAGACATTATAAACGTAATCCATATGAATCAAGCCATTTAATCCAAGTCTTCTCAAGAGATTTGATTGATCTAACTGTGACCATGGACCACAAAACCAGTCAGTCATAAGGGTCAATTTTTTAAAATTGAGATTTATACATAATCTGAAATTTGATTAAATAAGCATTCCATTGATGTATGGTTTGTTATGATAGGACAATATTTGGCCGAGATACAACTATTTGAAAATCTGGAATCTGAGGGTGCAAAAAAATCTAAATATTGAGAAAAACGCCTTTAAAGTTGTCCAAAGGAAGTCCTTAGCAACGCATATTACTAATGATAATACATTTTTGATATATTTACGGTAGGAAATTTACAAAATATTACATTAATATCCTAATGATTTTTTCACATGAGCTCTACCGTCTTCTTTCCTATTGGCTGTCGCTCCCGAAAGTCGTTCTTCATTTGCATAAAGAGCATGCATGGAAATCGCCAGCTCTACATTGAAAAAGTACTGGTTTAAAGTTGTCCAAAGGAAGTCCTTAACAACGCATATTACTAATGATAATACATTTTTGATATATTTACGGTAGGAAATTTACAAAATATTACATTAATATCCTAATGATTTTTGGCATAAAAGAAAAATCGATAATTTTGACCTGTACAATGCATTTTTGGCTATTGCTACAAATATACCCGTGCTACTTATGACTGGTTTTGTGGTCCAGGGTCACAATTTAGTCTTTTATTGAAATATAAACATTGATCAGCATGCATACATGGAGCCCATCATATGTGGTACACAGAAGCTAAACGTGCTTTCTTGATGCACAAGAACCATTTGGTGTGCCTTATTTATTTGCACATTGATGATCACTGTAAGATTAGTTCAGTGTGGTGGAAATCGGCTTTCTTTACAACTGCTATTGGTTGTACTGCTCACTTTGTTGAACTTTTGTGACCGATAGTTCCTAAGTTCACCTAGAACCACCTGAGTACAAATATTCAGGTATATATCAATATATCAGTACATTATCATTCATATGAATTATTTTACACTATTGGCAGGTCCTGGATGGTCACAAAGCAACTTCAACATTACAGAATTATTATTCATGAGATTTGTCCTTTGTCATAAGGTTTCATAAATGTTTTTTTTTTTTCAATCTTGGTATCAGCCTGTTACTAAAGTACTGGTACTTTTGAATTTCATGTTTTAGACAATTTATTTGCATAAACTTCTAGACTGAGACAGGTGTGCTGTGAAAGTAAGACACTTTGAGACACTTCTGATTCCCACTGCAGTTCACTCGCTCATTGTGAACATTAACCAGTTTTGGATGAGGCTTGAATGAAAGAATGGCTTGGACTAGACTGTGTCCTAAGGCTTGTTATTCGGGCCTACATATGATTCGTTCAGCTTCTTAAAACATTAGCTGTTGATATAAATGATATATTTGCATGTGCACTACAGTCACCTTTGGATACGGTGTGCTTGTTTGCAGACGGCCCAGCGCAAGATCAGGGAGATAATTCAACAGGTCAAACAGCAAGAGCGGAAACACCAACAAATGGTGCCAACACCCTCACAACCATCAATATGATCAGCAGATGCCAGCAAGCAGCAGCTAATGAATGTAGCTCATGCGAGGACAAATCGAAATTCAAGAACGAATTCAAGAAATTGACAAAGGGAGAGTGAGACAGAGCGGGAAACAGAGAGAGACAGAAGCTGATGAAGAGGACCAGCAGTTTAAAACAACCAAAGAACTTATAGCACAAAAAACATTTGGTCATGTGGATATGAATGAAGATGTTCGAGTTTGTTACCAGGTCAGAGATCTTTTTTATAAAGACGGACCTGATATTTCATATTGAGCTCTTTTTATTATTGATTAAGCTGATGTGAACGTATATAGAGGATTTGTGCACTGTGAAGTAGACTGCTGGATGAGGTGAATGCACACTGCAGGTAGATTTCATAGGGACTTGCAGGTCTAGTTGTGCACTAGATCTACTAATTTATTAAGAGCAAATGTTAATAAGATTCTAAAAACAATTATATAGGTTTATTCAACTGAATGTTCTTTGGAAACTCATTTCAGGCTATTTAATGTGAGTAATCAGATTTGTTTGTTGATCTTCTCTAGTAACTAAAATCATTAAGTGATCTCACCAAGGAATGTACATAATGTAAAAGACTGCTAGCTGTGAGCCAGCATTTCACTTCCAGTTCCTCTTTACCACTGCTGAGTCTGAGCGTTTCTCCTCTGCTTGCTGCCCTGTTCTCTTTTCTCTCTTTTTAAAAAAAAATATTTATTTTTGTTTCCTTGTTCCCGACTTATTCATCACACAAAATAAGAGCTGTCTGTGTGCCAACTGTAAAGAAAAAAAAAAGTACAGTCTCTAAACAGAGGTAGATCTAGATCATCTTACTTTGGCAATCTACTGTTGATATCCTGTACTGTCCACGAATGATATTACACGCTCTTAATATTACCTTACACTACCATTCAAAAAGTTACTACTTTTCTGATCAAAAGTGACTAATGACATTTCTAATATTGCAAAAGATTTCTATTTCAAATAAAAAAAAAACTTTTCTATTCATCAAAGAATCCTGAAACAAGTATCATGGTTTCCACAAAAAATATGAAGCAGCACAACTGATTTCAACATTGATAATAATACGTTTCTTGAGCAGTAAATCAGCTGCACAAATAAATGCAACTTTTTGATCAATTAAATGCAGCCTTGGTGAAAAATACTTCTTTCAAAAACATGAATCAATCTTACCAACCCCGAACTTTTGAATGGTAGTGTACGCACTTGAAAAAGCTGAATTTCTTGTGCAATCTGCACCTGGTCTGTAGGTCCTGTAACAGGAGCACATGGGAGTCCTTTTAGGTCTTCCTGACTCTAATGAATGTATATGATGCAAATGCCTTCTGCAAACATGTACTTTCTGTGTTGCAAACATTCTCTTTTTCCCCTCTGATTTCATGTGCTGAGATGAGTGCATATCTTCTCCTGCAAGTGCGTGTTTGCGGTAGGGAATGTATGCATAGTCAGAGACAACATAAATATCTATAAAAGCATTTTTGACAAAAGAGTCAAGCAAAGTCAAGACAAAGTGTTTTTTTTTTTTGCAAAAAGATTTCCCATTTTTCCGTAATATATAAAGGTGATGTGATTGGTGAAGGATAACATCATTAGCCTTTCGGATGTGCATCATTAAAGGCTTAATGGAATTTTTTTTTTTATTATGTACTGTATATAGGTGACATGCACAAAGTACAGTTAATAAAATATTGGTTTCAGTATTTCTTGACTGATCAAATGCAAACAGCCAGTCATAGAGCGTAACATTGATATTAAGCAACTGATGCAACCATGATTGAGACATGAAAATGATATATTGAAAGTCCATGCAGCTTTGTGTGAAGCAGTACAATATAACATTCTACCTCAAGAACAGGGTACCTCAGTCTGAATTTGTATACCTTATAAAGCTCTCAAACTTAGAGCATTTTTTATTTTTTTAAATAAAAGCACACGAAGAGAAAAAAAGGTTTAGTGCAAGGCACCAACACGGCTTGCTTGCTCTTGCGAAAGGTTTCAGGACCCTGCATCAGAAACTGATTGTTGCTTTATGGACCGTTTGACTTAAATGAGCTCTTGACGTCAATACAACTCTTGGGCAACTGAACATTTGTGTTGACAGTACTTTGTTTCTTGCAGTTTATGTTTGTACTGAAATAATCGTCTTGACAGATACATAGCGTCTAAGAATACAGCTTAATCCAACCATATGCAGTGTTCTTCAACCTGTATAGGGACATTTAAAAGACATTATCTTTGTTACTCTGTTACAAATGGCTTGGTAACATATCAGATGAGATGGTCAGTTTTTAATTTTATTCTAACCGTGTTTGTGTGAGGTTTTAGTATAGGAATAATCGACAGTTTACTGCTGAATATTAGCATAATGATATTAGGCACGTTTGAATTTAATCTTTTCAATTTGGGAATCTGTAGCAAGTTTTTGCTGTGTCAAATGGGAGGGATGTCCAGCTGTCTCAAGACCATCTCTTCTCATATCATTTACAAAGACGACATGTACATGAAACCTGATTTTTGGCGTATTCTGTTGCTGTCTCCATTTCTCTTCACATTCTACCATGTTCAAAATGTCTTTATTGACCACTTGTACCGTGAATACTTCTGGGTGTTTGATAAGCCTGTCCCTTTAATCCTTATTTGAGATGAGCTTCTGATATTAACTTAAAGTATGTAAAGTATGGGCTCTAGACAAGTGTGGGTGAGTTTGGGGACAATAGGAGTGTGAGAGAACAATCATGAATACACATCTGTTTTTATGTTTTCTGGGAGGGTCTCACTACTTTTCACATGGATATGAGCAATAAAGAGTTTAAAACAATGTTTTTTTCCCTTCATCTTTATATCAATACAGCAAGCTTTATATCAATACATCAAGTTTACTTGTGTCAGCAATAGCTTAAAGATTCTGTGGAAGCTTGTTTCCGCCACAGGATTAAAAAAAAATCTAAAAAGGTAATTGATCATTTTTATCTCATAATTCAGACCTTCCCCCCGCAATTCTGAGTTTATATCTCACAAATATGGCTCGTTTTTCTTGAAATTGTGAAGAAAAACGTGAAGAAACTCAATTTTAAGTCTGAAATATCAAGCGTAGCGTTAGTTCTGGCAGGTCACGTTAGTCACGCTCGCATCAGCTGATCCCCATCAACCTATAGGAATACGACACCTATCTAAGCATTCATGTATAAGGTCCCTCAGTATTATCAGCAGTTTTCACATTGCTCAATAGCTAATTACCCTCCTCCATCCCCAGCTCCTCCTCTGTCAGTCGGGATTCAGCCTTCTGATTATCCTTTGAATCAGACTAATTCTAAAATGTGTACATAAAATTATTGAACGATATCTGCAATTCATTTATGTTGGTTCTGGGGGGGGTATTGCTGCTCTGCGCATCTCTGCATGGATGTGCAGGGAGTTCTTGCCCAGAACAGAACCATACCGCCAATCCAAACTGTATGCTAATTGTCAATCATCTTTGACCATCAATCATGGTCCTGACAGAACTACATTTATCTCACAGTTCTGATTTTTTTTTCTTGCAATTGCAAGTTTGTATCTCACAATTCTAGTTTATCAGAATTGCAAGTTTATGCAATGACTTTTTATCTCAAGCAATGTCTGAATTGTGAGATAAAAAGTCGCAGTTACCTTTATTTTTGTTATCTCATGGCAGAAATGGGCTTCCATTAGATTCTGAATGCTAAAGTGAAACCTTGATGTCTGTTGGAATATATGATTACATAATATTATATAATATTGCAATATTCTTATCCTACAGTTATACAACTTATTAACGTGTTTTTACCTGTAAGTAGCTCAGCATTGATTATGCACCTGTAGAACTCTGTAGAAATAGTTTGGCTAATGCTTCCAGCTGCCAATATAGTATAATTATCTCTCTCATTTCAGCAATTTTACCATGTATAAATCCATTCCACATAATTTAGCAGTCTGTGGCTGCATATACTGTAAGTTACAATAAGATGTTAAATTGTTTCAAATGTTTTTATTATTGAATGAACATTTTTTTCAACCTTTTGAAGAACTTCTTAATTGTGAACAGCAGTTAAAACTTGGTTATAACAGAATTATAAATTCCAAGTGCTCAAACAACAGTTTTCAATGCAAAAACTAAACCTTAATCTGTACACAACAACATCTGTACACATTAAGACGTTGATTTATTTTTCCATATGTGACTCAAAACAGGAGAGCTTCTGTAATGCAGTAATTATTCAAGTAGCACCTATAGATGCAATTCATGAAATTGCATATTGCAATGGAAATTAATTTTGTTTTTAAAGGATACATATCATATTCACCATAGAAACAGCACTAGAATGTAGTCCAAAACAGGTCATTAGTAGTGTTTTGTAGCTAGAGATGAATGCACATGTGCACATATAACAAAATTGTATATGTTTGACAAGGTCAGTTATCAATCCCTGAATGTACTGTGCAAGTCCAGAAGATTTAACCCATCATATAAATTATCAGTGCACAAGGCTATATTTAAAGCATAACACTAACTTGCAAATAAAAAGACATCCTGACAGTAGGATGCTTGAGGATAATGAATATAATATCTATTTTATTTATTTTTTTAAATCACTTTAAAATATTTAAAAGGCTTTTTAAAGCCTGGACTCAGTGGTATCCACCTTATTTTTCAGCGCAGAAGTAAGCCTTTTTTTTGTGAATTTGCCAAACTTCTGATTCATTAGCTGGTATAGGAAATAACAAGAAGAATAACTAGTGCCATAGAAGTGCAGTAATTGAAAAACTATTTGTGCTACAAACCAGTGTTTATAATTATTGCAATCTGTTGACATAATATTACAAGAATGACACGGAAAGCACATTCAAGTTACAAATGGCTGCATTCGCTGTTAAGTTTAAAAAATAAGGTTGGATACAGTATAAGTAAAACTGGAATACTATTTAAAAAAAAAATGTTTGTATGTAATACATTTTATTAAATCTGCAATTGTTACTTTAAAGAGCTATTTACATGATTTAATCCATAAAAAATTCGTTTTGTAATAATGTATTTAGGTTAATTGAGTGATATTAAATAATATTTTTTAATGAATAAAGCCAGTTAATTTAAATGTTTCCATTTTTAGATTACCATTTTATCAGTGTACATTTAGGGGGAAAGTAACTAATCATTAGTTCTATTTTAGTAAGATGTGTAAGCATACTCAAAAACACATAAAACGTACAGTTATTTACAGTTTCTTCAAATAAATAAAGCCATAAACACACATAAAGCTACACACAAACATGGTCACTAAACAGTATCTGACAACATAAGTATTTAAATATTTTTTGCTTCAATAAAACTCAAAAGCTAGGCTGTCAGATTCCCTTTTTTCCTATAAAACGAGGCAATGTCCAGTGGGTATAGAAAATAATCACTTTCTTTAAAATAATCACATTTTGTTGCTTTGCAGCCTGAAATGAAGACGGACACAGTTTTTGTTTTATCCAGCTGTATTTACTCTTATATACAACTTATAACATCCAAGTGAAAGACAGCTGGATAAAACAAAAAGTGTCTGTCCATGTTCAATTCAGGCTGCAAAGCAACAAAATGTGATTATTTTAAAGGGGGTGATTCTTTTCTATACCCACTGTATGTAACATGTCAGCAATCTAAGTGTGTTCTCTTTTAAGACATTAATAGTCTCTTCTTTTGTGCTTTATCATCATTATAGACATTCAATAATTGTATTTCTGTCCATGTCAGTTTCACTCTGCATTCAGACATTCATAAGCAAATCCTCAACTGTGACTCCAGACCAATGATCAGTCCCATATTAACAGACTGCAGTCTCCTCTTCTGTCTGTCTTTGTGTCATCTAGTCTTGCGATCATTCAGGACCTTTTGGTGTCCATTGGCCTCCAGGCCATCAAGTTTGAGGTGGGCCTGGCTGCAGCGGCGGATCAGAGCTCCGGGAAGTAGAGACACACAGGCGATCAACAGGAGCTGCAGCAGGGTGCCCCACGAAAAGATGTCATCCAAAGAGTGGATCTCAGACAAGATGGCACCCGTACGGACACAGATAAATTCAGAATTGTTCATCAGCTGGAAAAAAAAATCATTAAAATAGTTCTATATCTTTACTCTGTGTTGTTATTATTTTAAAAACTGTATCTTTATTATTATTATTATAGTTATCCTTCTTGGTGTGAACAGGCATTATAGGATACAATTTTTCAGTTTACACATTCCCTTGGAATCAAACCCATAACCTTGGCATTGCTAGCACTGTATGCTACTGTTTAGGCTATAGTACATGTAGATTATAAACAAACAAAATGCAAAGTCATAAATACAGTCACTGACTACATTCATAGAACATTCATTAACATAAATCCCTCTATCATGTTCTCATGATACCTAGAGGCAACTCACCATTCTCTGTAGCATCGCCACCTTCTCAGGGAAGAGCCTGACGATGTGGCGTTTGCCAAATGTACGGGACAGCAGGTAGCAGTTGGTGGAACCCACTGTAGTCAAAGTGCAGGCGATGAGGAGTCCATGCCACGGCCCAAACAACGCCCCCGCCAGCATGTTCTAGACATGACAGGAAAGATTGACAGTGAAAGTTGTTTTATTAGGTCATCAGCTACATAGTCAATAGGGGTGTAACGGTACACAAATATGACAGTTCGGTACGTACCTCGGTTTTAACGTCACGGTTCGGTATGATTTCGGTACAGCAGGGGGAAAAACTAAACTTTTTTTTTTTTTTAATGGTTTACTGAACAAGTTGCTCTTTAAATACATTCAGTTATCAAATTTTCTTAGTGATAAAAATCTACCTCAGCTTATGCTTAAAACTGGGAGCCCTTTTGCATTATAAAGGTTACAATTAGGCCTAACAACTTAACCCAAACTTAAATTTAATTGCTATTTATTTTTAAATAGATGATCAACACTCAACTTAAAAATAATAATAATAAATAAAAAATAAAAAATTGTATGCAAACATGTAAATTGCACATAATGCCGTTTTTAAATTAACTTAGAAATAATACAAATTCTAAGCTATTTGTAAAAATATATATTCAATTACACAATGGCTGTCATAGCATGTTTCATAACAGATTAATTTAAACATACTGTACATTAAGTAATTAAGACTAACAGGTTTAGTAAAATAT
>NW_015546049.1:282583-330609 GCF_001515605.1 Sinocyclocheilus anshuiensis | reverse complement strand
GTTCCACAGCTTGAAAAAAAAATCATTAAAATAGTTCTATATCTTTACTCTGTGTTGTTATTATTTTAAAAACTGTTTTTAAAATAACAGTTTATTATTTATTATTTGAATTTCCTGAGAAGAAAAAAAAAACTGTATTCGTGCGGTACACATGCGTACCGAACCGAGAGACACGTACCGAAAATAGTCAATATTGTATATAAACATTGTGTGTGTGTGTGTGTGTGTGTGTGTATATTTCTCACATTTTGTGGGTATAGTGGGTATACTTTAAAATAATCACATTTTGTTGTTTTGCAGCCTGACATGAAGATGGACTTTTTTGTTTTATCTTAGATGTATTTACTCAGTGCAACTTATAACACCCAAGTGAAAGATATAACACAAACATGTCATAATAATAATAATAAAAAAACAGAATCACTGAGTTGGTCTAGTAGACCTCTTTTACCAACCAAAAAGGATGAGCCTGGAATGGCGAAGGACTGCTTGTAGAGGTAGGCACTGCAAAAGAGGATGGACACATAGCCAGTGTGTTCTGTCTTATAGAACTGCAACAGCTCGGCTAGTTCCCTCAACTCGTCCAGATCAGACGGGAACTTCAACCTGGAGAAAACATAAGAAATGATGGAATCAGTAAAATAATGGCACTGAACTTGTAAGATTCTCTTGTAATTTCTAACAGATTGGAGAGTGGCTGTTTTCTTCCCATCAACCAAATTGCTTACCCTTACAAAAATCAGCACTAAAGAGACTGCTTTGTAGGAGGACAAGGGTTTTAATCAATGGATTAATTGAGTGGATACTGTGGTCTTTAGTAATATGACTTGAGCGTAATGATCTGAAAAAGCCCTCTGTTGCCTTCTGGTGAGACTCTGTACTGCAAAAAGTGGTGACCTGCAACTGTTACATTAAAGAGATACAGGTATTTGTACATGATTTAATCTATATAAAGTAGTTTTGGTTCAGTGATATTAAATCATATTTTTGACTTTAATAAAACTTGTTTTCAGTGATATTGCAAGTGTCTAAATTCTGAGTGGGTAATAAAATACTCTCTGAAATCAGACATGTCTGAAGAGTGAGAGTTTTTTTTTTTTTTTTTTAATACAGGACAAATCTCATATGCCTCTTTTACATTCTTATAATTAATGAAATGAGTGAATAATTTAGACCAGGGTTTTCAACAAGGGTAAGGGGTCATTTTTGGATGAACTGTCTTATCTAATTTCATTTAAATGTTTCTTTTTTTCTGTATTACATAAAATTAGAAAGTACACGACTATTCAATTATATCAATAACAATTATTTAAATGGCTGTGGAATGTAAGCATCACAATACACTACTGTATATAAATACATTATAGTACTATTAATACATACTGTAAAAAGTGGTGACCTGCAATTGTTACCTTAAGCTGGCTGCACACTAGACGATTTTCAAATCTTAACCGATTTTAAAACCATGGGAGACCACAGACAAGACCTCTGAACGCACACACTAGATGATTCGACCAGACCACGAGACCACACACTTGATGATTGTAGTCACGTCATGCCCGGTTCAGACTACACGATTTTAGCCCGATTTTGCCACGATTTGCTTGACATATGGTGTCATGGGGATTCGTAAACGACAATGAGCATCGGGACGCAAGATTCCATCGTTTCACCTCGTGTAGTGTGTCATAGTGGACGACAACAGATTCCGCGTCTGCGATGCTTCAAGACAGAAAGACTAGCATGTTTTTTTCCGTCGTCCACGAGTTCAGTCACATTGGTAACGTTGACCAATAGCAGCACAGAAGCTCTTTCATACACAGTTTTCAAACATGGCGAAAAGGTGCTGCTAGGTGCAATTATGAGATGGAGGAAAGGTTCGTGGAGCTGTGGCAACAGTACTCCTGCCTGTATGATGTGTCATCGAGGGACTACCATGACAGAACAAATAAAGAAAAATGCTGGCGAACTATAGCGGAAGCGCTTCAGCAATGTTTACACTCTTGTTTTCGGAAGTCAGTCGCTAGTTCCGCCTTCTCGATGACATCACGCGCGTCGTTAAAGACAGCACGCGATGAATGGTCGGGAAGCAACGTGCAGTCTGACATGTTTCTTGTCCAGGACAGGACAAGATTTTAGGAGTCAAAATCGTGTAATCTGACACAGTGACTATCCTGACCGACAAAAATATCGTGTAGTCTGAACCTGGCATCAGAAGCAGCCCAATCAAGAGTCATAAATATCAAACATGTTTGATATTTATGATTTGAGTTCGGGGACGCTCCGTCTCGATCGGGAGCAGTTAAATAATCGTAATGACACCACACACTAGAGGATTTTTTGGACAAAAAATCGCTTGCGACAAGCCACCGATCGTTTGGGGTTGCAAATCTAGTGTGTGGCCAGCCTTGCCTGATTTAAGCCATAAAATTTAGTTTTGTTTTAATTAAATTAACGTATTTAGGTTTAGCCATACTGATAATATATATATATTTTTTAATATATATTTTTTTTAATAATATTTTTGACTTGAATAAAACCAAGTAACTTCCATTTTTTTCAGTGAACAACAGACTTGAAATCACCAAAGGGTTTTTAAAAATGGTTGAAGGACCCTGATCAATACAATAGCCTGTCAGCAAGATGAGAAAGACTGAAATCTGCCCTCAGCATGAGTGAAGGAATGAAATATGATACGCCGAATGAAATATGATACACCAAATGGACGAAAATAGCCTCTCAGCTGTGGAAATGTGCTTTTGTGTGTGTGTGTGTGGCTGTACTTGATGGCCAAACTGTTTTAAATGTCTTTAAACACACCTAACATGATCATCAATAAATATGTGGATGTACCACAGACTGAATTTCTCATGTGGTGGTCACAGGGCTATTACCAGCAGATGAATCACATCTTGGGCAGTCGTGAGTAATCTAAGCTCCTTACTGCCGACCAGGGGGTAATTTGGGCACGCAATGGGGCGGTACTCCCCACCCATGTGCCAAAGCAGAGGTCCTGATTTCACATGAGTACCCGGTGTGACGAATATAAACATGTGATATGCTCCATGCTGAGTGTACACTGAGTATGTTCTCACAAGTACAACAATATGAGAGCCTTCAGTGGAGGAGACTGAGCAGACAATAAACAAAACAGTAATAAGCAAAACTACTTTTAAAAGTCATGACATATTCAGCCAATTAAGCCTATTTTTCTTAAAACAGCTTATTTTTATGGCTACACCACTGTAAAACATGATACATGAACGTTAACACGTTAAAATTCCCCTTCTCTTATAACCATGGGAATTCCCATCCAAAGATTCAAACAGCTTCAGTACACAGGCTACAGCTGTCTCTGCCATCACTGCTGAACAACATGTGGAAAAACTTCATCTCAATCTCATCAGCAGATATTTTCCCAGGGTACAGAAGAGTGAGCTAACCAAGAAATGAACCAAGACATATGGGTCACAAGACACTATGGAACGGTCAGATCTTTGGACGGAATGTGATGATGGTAGACATACAGCAGATCCGTTACCCAATTTGAAACTCCAGTGTCCTTTCCACTGCTTTTGTTATTCTAAATATCTGGGTGACTTCAGAAAGTGACATAAGTGCACAGGGCTTTTGAGACCACTCTGCTCTCCTTTTATTTATTTGTGATTTATTTTAGCTTGTCATGCAAGACAAACATGTCGCATATTAACCATCCAGATATCTCTTTCTTTCCCTCCTCCTCTATATTGCACATCTCAGCAAATTCAAGAGGTCCACTCCAGAAGGCAGTTGTCTGATCTTATAACTGTCTCCTCATGTCCTCTGCCAGGCTCCAATTCTGAGACATGACTGCTAATGTTGATTTGCATTCAGAGCAGACAAGGTAATAATTAATAGACAGTTTAATATATTAATAATTATTATTATTATTTATTTTTTTTATATGATATGCTCCAGCATCCCCTGGATTCTACAAAGGACAAGCAGTTTGGAAAATGGCAGGATATTTTTTTAAAGAAATTAAATTACCAACACCAAACTTTTGAATGGTACTATATTCGTGTATTTCCTAATAGTGGTATATTTTTAAATGTGGAACATGTTAGGGCTATTGTTTTTTGTCTAGTCAATATGCTACACAGAATATTGTTGCACACACACATATATACATAATACAGGACCTACTGGACTATGGCTGGAACAAGGGGTTCTCGGACTCCTTAAAGGGTTAGTTCACCCAAAAATGAAAATTTGTACTTCTAATTAGTGACCGTTGTTTTGTTTTGATCTCTCCCCTGCGCTTCCGCGTGCATCACTTCTGAGCGGCGCATGCGCAACGCTGACCTCATACGTCATCCTCCCGAAGCTGCTTCCATTTACAACAGTGAGCGCAAGCTAGATTAAATTGTTTATTACGTTTTAAATATTTGTCTTTTTCTTACAAAAACTCATCGATTCACTACAGGAGGACTTTGTTCACCCCCCGGAGCCGTGTGAGACACTTTTTTTTATGGATGGGCGCTTTTTATTTCACTTCTTTTGGCCTGAAGCACTGCAACACCCGCTGAATGCAATGATAGAGTTTGGAATAGCCAGGACAATTTTTAATCTAACAAAATCAGACTGGATTCGTCTGAAAGAAGAAAGTCATATACACCTAGGATGCCTCGGGTGTGAGTAAAACACAGCCTAATTTTCATTTTTGGGTGAACTAACCCTTTAATTCACTCATTGCATACAGTCACACACATGCAAAGCAGACAATATCTGAGAACCAGATGCATAATAAGAACTGACTAAGGATCAGGTCCTTTAGGTCCCTGCCAAGGAGAAATGAGAGGACAGATGAAACATTAGAGAAGAAAAATAATTTTGATGTGGGTTGCCTGTGAAGCACCTATGATCTGGACATTTCCCACCCCGGGGCTCCCAGAGCTGCTGCTCACACAGTATAAAGTAACGCTGATGAGGAGAGAGCACAGGAGCTGAATGTTCCAGAATATCTGCCACCATCAGAGAATAACTGCCAAAGCTTCTCTCTTTCTATAGTACACATCCATCTCTCTCTCATTCTCTCAAATTTTATTTCTTATTCTCCCATTACAGCTTCTCAGAATTGAGATGAGGGCGTATATATTATAAATAAACCAATACTGAGTCAAACAGACATGCAGGCAAATAAGGAAGAATGTGAAATGAATGAAGATAGAGAGAACTAGCCTAATAAAAAAGAGAAAGAGGGAGTTGTTCCACATGTGAAAGGGAGCACTGTCACAAACTGCATTTACTGTAGATGCTTCCCTTAGAAACAGTGTGAACTTACTAAATTGCAACATATTTATACATGAGTTTAACGACCATGCATCATCCAATATATTATTAGTTGAAATGTATTATCAGTGGAAATAACTAGAAACATTTTACAGTCCAGTTATTGCACAAATTCACGAAAATGGCCATCTTGCTCCACTACCTGAGGCAAGAAGCCTCCGGGATGTAATATAAAACACATCAAATATTCTATGTAAATGCATGCTTTTTCACAGTTTAGTTGAATAATTGAATACATGACAGAAAAAAAGTTACTGAATCCCAATCAAATAGATTTAACGTATTATATAAATAATATATATATATAAACATTTTTAATCAAAGGATGTCACATATAGCAGCAGACTATGAATTCAGATGGTTGTGGTTAATAAGATGTTTGTAGTGTTAATAATATTAAGCTGTATTAATAATATTCATAGTTGAATATAAATGAATTACCTGTCCACAAATAACCATAAAAACTGATTCATGAACGAATCGTTTAGACAGGTCTTGTGATTCACAAAAACGATCTAAACGATTCGTTCGTGAATTAGACTCGATCGTTCATATATCGAGTGGGACGCTTTCGCTGAATTTTTAACTTAATAATATCAGTGAGAGATGTGAACCAGTTCAACCTTTTAAGTAAAAAGAACTAATGAAAACACCGATTCATTCACGAGTCGGAAGTAGCACAAGAAACATCAATAGCTACCAAGTTTCGCCTTAAAATTTAATTTAATTGTATTTAATTATGTAGCCTACGTTGTGTATGTTCACCTGAAATCATTTCCTATTTTTTCATTTGTTATTTCAGTTATTATCAGCACACGTAAGATTATTAAAATAACGTATTCAGATGTTTAGCTTACCTGTAGGTAAAGCAAGTTAACAGACGTGTTAATTACCATTTGACAGTTAATAGAGAATTTAATAGAATTCATTCAGCTACAAACAATAGCATCAGTAGGAACTGCTCACAAAACAAAGTACCAAATATAAGACGCAGCGAGATCTTATTCTAATTATTCTACCTGAGTTCTTCCTCCTCCGGTTCATCGGCAGTGTGTTCAGGTTCCGCGTCGTGAACACGGACGGCACGCGGACCCGGCGGCAGGAACGCAGACAGCAGATACAAGTAAAAAGTAGCCGCGGCCACCAAGGCAATTAAACCCCAGATTGAGCGCATAGTCCCGGGCTAGACCTGTCTAAAAACGACACAGTTGCACTTGGTGCTACACCTGTTAAATAGCAGATCCGGTCAGTGGGCAGTTTATACATGTTACGTCTCCAGCCCATGGAAGTACGTGGACCTACTGTATTGGAACAATGTGAGTCAGTGAAGACCCCCATGAGGGTGGACCTATCTGTCACATGAGACCCCCGAAACGACGAGCCTTTGGTTTTGGGACTCTGGGAACAGTATGTGTAACTTAAAAAAAAAAAACTTTATATAGAACCCCGTTTAAACTAGGCTATGTAACAAAACATTATAGGCTATTATTAGAGGCTATATCAATGCTGTCAGTGCGTTATTTTCAGAGCTGCAGAGTAATTACTCACGTGGCATCCAAAAATGAAATTGTACCATTGTTTTTTAATCATTATATTTATGTCATGAGCAGGTCAATGTATTTTATGTCGGTTTTTTTTTTTTTATGTTATGCATTGTGGTTTATTGTTGTGAGCAGGATGGTGTGGTTCAGCTTAGTATTCTTTATTGAAAGAACTGGAAGAAAAAACAGCTGCTGAAAAAATGTCACTGTCACACTGTATTACAATAAAATACATAAATATAACAAAATGTACACACTACAGTTAATATGTGCACTGATGCACTAAAAAAATGTATAATGTGATGTATCAAAGTCAAATGTGCTTAAACAGCAACAATGGTAGCTACTTCATAACAGTGAAATACTTTATTCTACAATCTGACCAAAAAGATATTAGGAATAAGTAGTACTAAATAAAAAGAACATGTTAATAAAACTATGAGACTATAAAAATGTAAAGTGATGTGCAAAATATAAATTACATAAATATTAATAATTAAAAAGAATGTCTAGTAATAAAGAATAAGATTATTTAAAAAAAAAAGTGGAATGAGCAACTGGTTAAATACAAAACTGGGTTTACTCAGTTTTCATAAATTGTTGGCAAAGAACATCCATTCAAGACATATTCTGTGGAAAGATAGGGAACGGTTTGAACAAATTTCGACTGTGTGGAACCAATTTTACTCAAATGAAGTGAAAAATTAAATTGAGAGAATTGATCTTATACTGGCCATTACAATGCTTTAATTGAGTACTGTATGGTCTAAAAACATGTATGTCAGTCTTTTTTCCTTTTCTTTTCTTTTTCAAAGGTTTTATACTCTGAGGCAATAAAAGTGTGTGCTATTTTGTTACCACATGATGGCAGAGTTTTCTTCATAATCAAAAGCCCAAAGAGGAACCAACACAGGGTGGGTTTGGGAGAGATTTGGAATTAACTTTTTAACTACTTGTTTACAGTAATAGACAAGTATCCAAACTGATGTAATAAAATAAGAAAGGTATGAAATATGAAAAGTTGTAAAACATGATATCATCTTGCTGTGTAAAAACATGAGCTGTGTCTGAAATAGCATACTCCAGTAGGTAATATATATATATATATATATATATATATATATATACTACCACTAAAGAAAGTATGTTCTATATAGTGTAGTATGAATTAAATCTGGACGTACTACATCCATTATGTTGTCACTGTCATGTGACATACAGCGTCAAGTGTGTCGCTTCTCTGTCGTTCACAAATCCTATCCTGTGGCCTCATGGGATAATAAAGTGTCCATCAGATGCAGATATCATAAAACTATGAAACTGGACACGTCGAATCTCTTGACATACTGTTTTTCACCTACTATAGGATATAGTATGGAAGTGCACATATTTTTGATGCAGCGATGCTGTGATTTAATCAAAATAATATTAGCCTATCAGGTTTTAGGGCTCAGGTTTAAGCTGCAGTTATGGCTTGAATAATATTTAAATTTTAGGGGTCATTAGGGTTCATTGATTTGACAGGAATGTTGATTCAGAAACAAGGCCTTAGCACCACTTAGGCAAGAAAAATAAAAAAAGAGAGTGAGAGACTTTTAAATGTTTAATTAATGTTCCCCTTGAGGAAGTTGTTTCATCTTAAAAGATTAAAATAACCTTCCCAGCATACTGCATAGGCAGATTCATTGATAAAATGCTGCTGTGTGTAGACTGCTGTGTAAGTTCTCCACGATTTGTATTGTGTGGAACATCTCTAATCAGCTGACTCCCATTCATTGATGGGGAGTTTGAATGCAAGTGCTGGACACACACAGACACAGCGGGCTGTGCTGGATGCAGAGTGGATTTATTGATTTCTCTTTGTGGAGTCACATTTTTGTCATTGATATTAATCAGTGAAACACAAAAGAAAAACTGTGAGCTTGCATGCTTGATATTAAAATCTTTAACTTTAAGGAGTCACTCAGAAGAAGTAATTGTTTAACAACTTTTCCAGGAAAGAGAGTGATGATGTTATAGCTTGTCCATCATCGGTGTTATGTCACTGAGTCTGTGTGAGCATGATGTACTGTAAGATTAGAGCGTGATGTCTTTCACGCAAATAAAAGATAGACTGTGGAAGATGAAGGGATTTAGATGTGATTAAAGAGAGATAGGTGCACTCTCAGCTCATTTCGACTGTCACCTGTACAGGGCACTGTTCGCTTTAAAAGGACATACTATGAAGCAGGAGGCTGTCAGACAGACACAGAGGGAATGCTGATAGATAGAAACAAGAACAAAAGTAAGAGAAATGCTTGATATGAAAATAAACATTTTATTAATAATCCTTTAAAAAATAGACCAGTTGAATTGCTCATCTTAAAAAAAATGTATTCATACAAAGATGAAAATGATGTTATTATTTACTCACCTTCATGTTGTTCCCGACATTATTTCGAATCTGGGTTACATTTTGAAAATGTATGCAATATTTTGAGATATGAGATATTTTCATGTTATCTCATCATTTTTCATCTGCTATTGAACACAACCAACATTTTCAAACTTCAAAACATATATAAAGACATTGTAAACAATCCATATGAATTCAGCATTTTAATCTAAGTCCCCACTTTTTAAATTTAAATTTAGGCTTTAAAAACATGATCAGTGCA
Organism: Sinocyclocheilus anshuiensis; assembly: GCF_001515605.1. Lineage (NCBI taxonomy): Eukaryota > Metazoa > Chordata > Actinopteri > Cypriniformes > Cyprinidae > Sinocyclocheilus > Sinocyclocheilus anshuiensis. Next base: position 321,080 of record NW_015546049.1, on the reverse strand, counting down.
CATACATAGAGCACATCAAATATGTTAAAAGGAAGCTCACACGTACTTGCTTGATGCATGAGAATGAAACTCACTTATTCTCGGCCAGCAAACAAGCAAGTTTGAGCTTCCATTTACCATATTTGATGTGCTCTGTGTATGTGTATTCTGAGGATAAACAAAAGTATTATGGGTTTAGAACGACATATGGGTAAGTAAATGATGACAGAATTTTCATTTTTGAGTGTACTATTCCTTTAAATTTAAGTCTGTTCCAGGTCCTTATAAACAAAGCTATTGTATGGCTTTCTTATTTTCTTAAAATTTATGATACTTTTTGAAACTTCTTTTTGAAACTTTTTGAAGCCTCAGTCCTCCTTTCATTGTATTTGCATGGAAAGAGTGACCACTACAATTGTTCCTTCACAAGACAGAAAGTCAATGGCTGAGTAAATAATGACAATTTTCATTTTAATTCCACTTTAATTTTTTATTTACAGTAACTAGATATTACCCCACCACATAAATAGTTTTACCTAAAGAACCCTAAGGATGTATCCAAACCAGAGTTTTAAATCATCCAGCAGAAGCTCTGCTAGCATGTTCACACACAAACATGCACACTCACACACTGTCCCCGAATGATTCATGTTCACCCCTTGTAGTTACTGAAACATCTGGATCTCTTAACAAATGAGACGGTGAAACTACTCCCAGGAGATCCACTGCAGGTCCACTGGAGTTCTACTGGAGAATCAGAAGCTGAACCTGAAATGACCTGCCAAAAACATAACAGTACGAAAAAATCACTTAACAATAAATTAATCTAAATTCAAGGGAAAATCCAATGTTGGGCAGATAAAGCTTTAATAAAAATAAAAACTAATGTAAAAAAAAAAAAAAAAGATGAAAAACACAGTAGTCATGGTAAAAGGCACAGGATGGAGCAAGAGAGCAGTCATGCATTGCAAGCATGTTAAATCATTCACAGGATCATGTTAGATGGGGTTTTCCCCCAGATGGGATGCTGCACTGCTGAAATAGAAGTGTGTAACCCAGTTTTGGTGATGGATATAACTCTGCATCAAGCTGAGGGTCCAATTCCTGCCCAGATCTCATTACACTGAGAAAGCAAGACAACGTTACACACACTAAACAGATTCAGAGATGCCCCATCCTGCCAATAACAATCTCAGTGCCTCGGGCAGTGTCTGTTTGGTGGATGATAGCAAATGTGATATTTAAGTTGTTCAATAAAACTCAATGTCTGAGTGTGAGAAAGATTTCTCAAATGTTAAAAATGTGTGTGTGTGTGTGTGTGTGTGTGTGTGTGTGTGTGCTGTGTGGAGGAGGGTGCTTTCAACCTAAATATAGTTATTGCTGCAGGCTTTGGTAGCTATATATTGAAACGCACCCCCCTAGTTCACGTGCCAGACACAACATCTAAATCACAAATCCTGGTCTAATTTTAATCTCAGTTTCTGTGCTTTCATCTTCTACACATCAGAGGGCAAGTTTATCTCATGATTTATTGTCACCATGAACCCTGAGGCTGAGATCTACACATCTAGACTGCCTTTGTATGACATTTTTAATGCCTGAAATCATTGTTCTAGTTCATTTCGCAGCATAGTGCATGGCATGCAAAAGAATGATTAAGCTTTGTTGTTGCTTCATCACAAAATGAATGACTTTCAGAAGCATCCTTGCCGGGATGCAGAAGCATCAGCTGCATGAGGATGAGGTACAGCTGAAAACTGTATGAGACAATTTCAGTGATTACTCTTTCATAGCTCATGAAACTTTGAGTTTTCTCAGTTAAAAATGTCTCCACAATTACAAATCTAATAAACATGATTTCGCATACCTCAAAAGTAGCTAAACACATAAACCCCCAAAACATGTATGTATCACATTGTGATATGCTATAGTCATAAGTGATTAATAATATTCCCAGACCATATACAATAATAAACAATGATATGCACACACCAGAATCATATTCAAGTCAAAATATGTAAGTAGATACAAAAGAAATGCATGTACAGTCCAGAAAAGAAAATCTGGGAAAAGAATTCTATCAAAATATGTTACATTGCTAAGAATATTATTGTAATCCTTCATCATGAATTGGTTCATTTATACCAAACACTGATATTTGTATTTATGTGGTGTGTTTTTTTTCTTTTTGTCTAATAAACCTGGCACAATGTATTATGACTATTGTTGGGTCTTTGGAAAATTTCTGTGTTCCTCTTAGTTGCTTTAGATAAAAGCGTCTGCTAAATGCATAAATGTAAATGTGTCTTACCTGAGAGTATCTGAGATAGCCTGCAATTCTGTACTTGAAAGTATAGTGTTTGTGGAAAAAAAACTAGAATGCCACTAGACATGTATATATGCATGCCTCTATTCTGTCACACCGTATCACTTTTCTTAAGTCAGCACCATGCCACAACACCACACAGCAGATCTTTTCCGTCAGAGAAAGAGAGAGCAAGAAGAGGTTTATGACAGGATGTATTTAGTTTCATATGTGCGCAGATTGTCTCTGGCAGAAGCATATGCAGCAGTGCTGAGCAGAGATGGCACGCTGCCCTTCTCTCTACCTCAACACAGAAGAGCAACCAAATCTGCAACACACCCACTCTCGCAAGATAGGTCCTCAGCTAAGAGCTGCATTGAGACCTTGACTTATGACCTTGAATAGTGTCAACAAACTGGTGAAACAAAGTCTGCCTAATCTATTTTGTATTGACATCCATAAAGTATTTAAAGTGTAAATGCAGTTGATGAATAGGAAAAATGACAAACACTTTCCTGACAGAAGATGGTTCACTGTGAAACAGAACCTGAATTTACTCTTAGAGAGACTCATCAAAGTTAAAAGAGTAAATAGTTCAGCCAAAAATGTCATCATTTACTCACCCTTATGTCGCTCCAAACATCAAAGTGTTTCTTTCTTCCACGGAACCCAAAAATTATAGCTCAAAGGAGATATTTTTGAATAACTTGGCAACCAGGATGTCGGAAAAAAACGTTGGAAAAACATTTCTGTTAAATGATTTTGCTGCTTGCATATTTCGTGTCACTTCCAACGTGAAATGTCCAGTAAGTGATGCTAAAAGCATGTCCTTTTATTTGAAACAGATTAACATGATTCTTTCAATGTTTTATTGCGTTGGTTGTTGTTCATATCGCTGCAGTTCTGAAATGACATGTCCATTGAGTGTAGATTAAAGTTAATGCTCAATCGTGTTTGAAAACAAAGTATCACACACACTAAACCCGGCCATAAACTCGTAGTGTAAACAAAAGCAAATGTGAGATAAAAATGCATTTGCTATAGCAACCATGCTATTTTATTTGGCTTCTATGAGTCTATGAGTTCTTTTATTGTAACTCGTGTTACACGGGACTCGTACCCGAGTGCTTCATATCACAAGTGCAATACAATACCAGGTGTGTATCAAATAAGTTTACTACATCAGAAAAGCCACATATGGAGCTGGTTATGTAATGCAAATGTTAAAATAAATTTGTTTACAAATCAAGCACTGTGGTCTGTGTGTCTGCCCCTATCATCTTAATATGTGTGATAATGAATAAAAGTTGTGAATAGAAAGTGAATAGTATAGGTATGTTTTGCAAAAAAGTAGGTATGTTTGTGTTACACAGAATTCATTTATGGGTGATTTATCCATCTAATCCCAGGTTATTCTAAACCCCGGGTTATTTCATGTTTCAGGCTTCAATCTGGATTAGGAATAAATTCTGGGCATTCTGGTTTCAAGATTTCACACTGCATATTTGTAAACCATGGGTTTATTTCTGGTGGCAATTATTGGAGGAACACAACACACAACCTCTTGAAATAACAACCTGAATTTTCAGACCATAAATGTAAGAATAAAACAGTCTATTTTTCAGACCAGTTGACTGTTTTCATTTGACATACCCTCAAAAACTGAAACATGTGAAAGTCTCTGTGATGGTACAAAACATATGAATATTTAATTAGGCAAGCTGTTCAGTTTATGATTGGTTGTTGCTAAACAACTACTTCCCACTGCATCTTCAGCACCACAGTGCTGGTCCCACAAAAGGTTAAAAGCAGTGGTAAAATTACAAGTGTAAAAAGTTGCTTTAGCAGGGTTTGAAAAGATGCTAACCCATGGTTAAGCGCAGTGTGAAAAGCTCAAAAGATTATATGTCCAATTTTATTTAGATCTCAGATCTTACTCTGCATAAACTCCAGAAGGTGCAGTCTCATGAGGAACTTTTTCTGTAAGGAAATGAATTAAGGAAAGTATCCCATCTCTCTGCCTCTAGCAGAATCTCTCTTTGACAAAGAACACCAAAGCAATAACACAGAGAATAACTGTGGCCTGGGGCTTATTCAGAAGTAGGGAGAGTGAGTGATGGAAAAGTGATTGTCCTTTGGGCAAATGTTTGAGGGACTTTCTGGCTAAACCTATATCTGTGAGGATGACAGATTGTGCTAACAGTATTTTCTCTAAACATACATATTACAGTGCAGGGAGAGACTCTATGTCAGTTTTCAAGTACAGTCATAGTTTCAAGGGCAGTAGACTGTGTGCGAATGGGCAGAAGTGTGTAATCATACTTTAGAGTTCTGTGTTAAATAAAGCCTACATTCTACAGAAGCCTACAGAAAGAGACTAGTTCCCAGGTTTCTCTCCAAAAACAAAAAAAACTCCCCAAAAAAACAATAGAATACTGAGGCATTTGTAATATCTGTTTTGCTTTACAGTTTTCACACACAAACATTGTGGGTGGCCACTTATCCCAAAATAATCCCACCCCATGACCAACAGACTCTCTACACTCCCAGAGAGAAAGTATGTACACCCTGCACCCCGACTGCTAACTACAAGTCCCATCTCTGGAGAAAGTCTAATAAATCCTTTCCCTAGGATCAGCAGACAGTGGCTTCATTGATTGGATAGTTATTGTGACACATGTGGTGGCAGCAGCCGTTTGGCTTCATGACTCCACGCTCCAGTGAAACATGGCTCGTTTATGAGCCTACCATTCTGCGTGGCCTGCCTGCAGCCTCTGACAAAGTGGTTATGGATGTTGCCAGTTTAATGGAAGCTTGTGTGTGTATAAGAGTCTGTGTGCATGTGTGTTTCCCTTTTTATTCTAGAGAGTCAGAGACCGCAATATGGGTCTGGAGAGGCAATGAAATTTAAACAAGGTTGTAGTCATGTGACATTAACAATCTTTACTAACATTGTGGAGGTTTTGCTCGCCGACAAGACAATAAAAACAAATAAATACTGTTAACACCAGTGAAACCTTTGAATGATGAATAACTTCCTTGTTGCCCTGGAGACAGTGCATATTGACATTTCAGTTGAAGGTGAAAAAGAATGAAATGTAATTAAAGTGGAAGAGGTCAAGAGAAAGGTCGTAAACAATGCATATGAACAAGTGTAAAGTTGTGCAATTATTCTGTTCCTCCAGGATAAGCACATGTAAAGCAATTATTCTTATTGACAGATACATTTATCCTGCCATTTTCTTGCAGTATTTCGCTATACGTTGCGCAATCCTCACTCCCTTTCATTTTCATAAGATACCAAGCTTCTCTTGTACACACAGCATTTTGAATTTCAGCAAAAATACTTTGTCACAGTTAAACACATTTGTTGTTTTTGTTTTTATTCTGAGGCAGAATCGCCCATATGAAAATGCAATATATTACATATATTGCCCTATATCAAGAGTGATATTGCCATTTATGTTACCTCTGAGGCAATATATATCACACGGGTTCAGTTAATTCATGGACTTTTACTTTGCATTCTTTAGTTTCCTGTGTTCCTTTGTTTGAATTTTCCGCTTCTCTTTTGTTGTCATAGTTACTGATATGATTAGTTCCTTGGTTTCAGCTGTGTATCGTTAAATAACCTAGTTTGTGTCCGTACTTTAGTTCCTCCTTTGCCTGTGTCTGTGGTCTGGTCTCGTTTGTGTTAGTGTGTATGCAACAACCTTCTGTCCTGTTACCCTGTGCTTTATGATTAAAGACTTTGTGTTTTATACTCGATCGTGATCTTTGTCTTTTCGTCTGCAACACATGCTGACATTCACTGGGTAGATGAAGATATAAGTTTATAATGTATATACACATCCCCATAGTAAAATTCATATATGAATGTGTTGAGGATTTTTTTTTATGTCAACAATATATATTTTATTTATATGTGCAACTTAATTAAAACATGTATACAAAAATCTGTATGCTTATACATGTTTTTGTAATAAACTTTTTAAATACATATCTATCTTTTATATTTACATAATATCAACATGCATTGAGAGGTTTTAGGTTGGATATACATGTACATGACATATGTCCAAAAATGTATTACACATACATAAACATACATATTTGTATGGGATGGATATATATGTTAATATATGAAATCATTCCAATTTTGAATAGGTTTCATATATATTTGTCTTCATGTGGCATATGTGGTAATGTAATATATGTAATACAGTATATTATGTTTATGGCTTCCATAAACATTGACTATCTTTTTTCTAATAGCTGTTTTTCAGGTCAGTTGGATCCAGTTTACACTCTTCATGTATGCATGAGCAAATGAATACTTCTAATTTGTTATTTTCAGGACATGACTGATATGAACTACAAAAATACATTTGACAATGTAGGTACTGGATATTTCTAAATATTAGCTAAGACACAGCTAAATGTCAAGTTATCATAAATTGTGTAGAACTCCTGTGCTAAAGGCATTGGCTTTTTTTTTTTTAAAGCTGTGAAATCAATTTCTCTTTTGATGATTTCTATATGGTTTGTCCTGTTCATGCCACGAACCAAATTTCTTCATTCATACCAATTTTTTATTTAATCTTTTTATAAAAGATCACCTGCAAGCAAGTTGAGTGCAGTACTATCAATGCTATAATGTGGCCTTGACCGTTCTGTTCAAACACCAACTAATCCACTGAGAGACTTAAAAAGACACAGGCATTTTCTCCTTGATGTGGTCTAATGTGAAGTCAATCACTCTGCTGTCAACAGTGGCTTTGAAGGAGGAAAATGTTGGGTGAGCCACTCCTGAAAACTGCTGACAATAGAGTAGCTTTGAAAATGGAACACTTTGAGGATAGATGCCCTCTATGACTGTTCTTATAACTTTGAAAGCTGAAACATTTTCATCTCCACAGCCAATGTCTGAAACCATTCTGCAATTCTCCCTATAGATTCTACAACACACAGATGACGTATTGCATGATACTTCAACATACTAGAACATACTTCATTGATCTCAGAGATAGGCAGTATTTTAATTAAATGTATTTAAAATACATATTTATAACTTGAGTATTTTGTCATTTGTATTTTGCCGGACAAAAAAAAAAAGTAATTTGTAATTAAATACTTAGAGAGACAGTATTTTGTATTTGAAATACTTAATGAAGTAGGTCATTTTATTAGCTAATAACAAGGGTTAGCTATTAGCTATTAGCTAAGGGTTATTCTATAGAGCCCTTTAACAGCTAAATATCAGCATTTTTTGGAGTTAATCTTTACTGTTGACAGTGAAATAGCTTGAGGTATACTCTTGAGTAGGACTGGGCATGGTATGACAATAAAGTATGACATTTATAGTATGACAATAAAGTTTAGCAGGACTCCTTAATTTTTGACACGCTGATAAAGAAATGGTAAAGGAGCGATAAAGAAACATGAAAAAGAAATTAAGTGTAGACAAACTTGATCCCTGATAGCACACTAACATCAAGGAGATGTCTATTTGACGTCTGCATTTACATCTGCAAGACATATTTTTTTTAGAGTGTATGCTCATCTGCAATACGTTTGACGTTTCCTATCAGATGTCAAAGATGTTTAGAAGATGTCTTTAAGATAGTTATGATTTAGAATGTATGTAAAACTGACGTCGTTTGTGTCTTAAGAGAACATAAGAAATTAGAAGAAATATGGATCAATATATTAATTAGATATATTGTCTAGTGTTAGGGTTAAAGAATATGTTGTTTATAAGTTGTTCAAGTAGGGGAAAGCACTTCTCTTTCTCTTATGTGTGTATCTAACGCCAGTATTACTAAATGTTATGGCAGCGTCTCTTGCACTTCAAATGAGTGCTTGTTTGTATTTTCAAATGACAAATTACTTGCATTTTAATTAAATACCTTTATCTTATGTGTGTATCTAACTCCAGTATTAGCCTAGTAAATGTAATGACACTGTTTCTTGCACTTCAAATGATTGCTTGTATATATTGTTTATATTTTTGTATTTTCAATTTTTTTATTTTTTTATTTGTATTAAATACATTTCTCACACCAGTATTTTGTATTTTAAATTAAATACATTTGATGAGCAAGTATTTGTAATTTGTAGCAAAAAATGTTTTTATGTATTTGTGCCCATCTCTGATTAATCTTCAAAAACCCTTTTCATTGTGCCTCAGATATCAAATTGTGTTACTTTAAAGGAGACATATTATGCCCCTTTTTACAATATGTAATATAAGTCTCTGGTGTCCCCAGAATGTGTCTGTGAGGTTTCAGCTCAAAATACTCCACAGATCATTTATTATATCATTTTGAAAATGCATATTTTGAGTGGAAGCAGAAACAAGCTGTTTTTCGGGCCTGTCTCTTTAAATGCATATGAGCTGGTGCTCCCTGCCCCCTTTTCAAAGTACTTGAAAGTACTTGAATTTCAGACATATGGATTCAAGGCCTGGAAAGTACTTGAAAACAAACATAGGTCTCCTCGAAAGTGCTTGAATTAAATTTGAAATAAATTTTGTTTATGGCGCTATTTAAAAAATTGTCCTATATGTTCTGTCAAAGACCGAACAAGCGGCACTAATGAATGGGGGTAGAGATGGGGGAGCGCGGAAAAAAAAAACCTGTGTGTTGATGCGCAGCCTAGAGACCTGATTTTTTTTTTTGCAGATTTGCACATGTACAAGGTTTAAAATGTTCATGAAATATTTAAAAAAAAGACTGATGTTTTGAGCAGTTGCATGTTTGAGCTACATTCCTAGATCAAAGATGAAAAAATGGGATTTACAATAAAGTAATTTACAAAATTATGACAGGTGAATTGCCGCTGCTCTCACTACCATCGAGCTAGGTGGGCGTGATTTCAGCAACCAGCTCCCGCCTCTTTGCCCATTTTCGATTATCCGGGAGTGACGCGCTGCCAAGATGGCGACGGCCGGCTCCGCCTACTTTAGGCTTTAAAAACACTTTTCGGAAACCTACGGGTGACGTCACGGACACTACGTCCAAGTTTTTATAGTCTATGATGGAAACTTACAGATCAAGGGGCAGTAATATTATAATGAGATCCCTTTGCAGGTTACCAAGGGAGCGTGCTCTTTCTTCAGATGCCTGCAGAAAAAGGCTTCCCAAAACAAAGTTACTGGGTTAATCTTTTTCACGTTTCCTTGGCTGGTAGATGCACAGGGGACCTGATTATAGCACTTAAAGCCTGGAAAAGTCAGATTTTCATGATATGTCACCTTTAAGAAACGTATATACGTGCCTCAAAATTTTTCCTTTTGACAGAGTTACTAGAGGAACCATTGTCTGTTTAGAGACCTTAGAGGAAATTATGGGTGCCATTTTGCAAATTCCTCAGAGGACTGAAAGGCTACGATAGGTTATTTCCCTTTTTACAGACAACAGTTCTTTGACAAACCTACAGTCAATGCGTGGAAATGCGCGCATGCATTCATAACACAGAGAGAGAGAGACGGAAAATCCGTCTTCTACAATAAGTATCCAGATCAATCTCTGTGTCAATCTGAAGCTGTTTATACGGACACATTTGGCACGGCGATCTTTAGTGCAGAAGTAACGGTTTTAGAGGCAGATCGAGCGGAAACGATATGTTTTTGTATAAGGGTTAGAAGTGGAATTTGGATAGCCGAAGTCTTGGGCGTATCTCCACTTTTGTTCATTTATTGTCGAACTGAAAAACAGCCGACGCAGAGCGCATCTGGTCTTCCCCGAGCGCACGGTGCTGATGAGGGCTTTGTCGGCGTGATCCGTGCGCGATGGCCGCTTCGGGCGGACAGAAGAGTGAGAAGTTAGATGAAGCTCAGGCTCTAGCGAGGAGTTGCGCGGGGCGACCTGACTTTCTGCCCTGTGATGGACTATCCATCTGCGCCACACACAGTCACGGGAAGTGTTTCAAGCTGCACTGGTGCTGTCATCTGGGCTGGTGCCACTGTAAGTACACACTCTGTTTCTCCAGCATCGGTGAGACTTGGATGGATAAGGATACTATCAGTTGCACAGAATAAACAGTAAATGCCTCAAGACACAAAGAGGATTTTAATGGGTCAGCGCTTGTATCTCTTAACAGTTCACCAGTGGCCAGCAGTTATGTGAGGAAAATGTATGTGTAAAAGACAAAGCTTACCAAAAAGATTTTCAAGGCACCTTTGGGTTGTAATAAAACAAAGATTTAACGCACAGACTCAGGGCAATTCTTTTGTTCCCATTTCTCTTCAGTTCACTAATGCTGACGTCAGTTCTTCAGTTTATTTAGTCTTGCAGTAGCTCTATACCGTCAAATGTTCCGAATGTTATATAACCACGATAACATCTTACACTAGTTCACTAGTAGTCAGTATGTGTACTGTTGCAATTGGAACATTTGGTTTTAAAATATAGCCTTCCTTAAAAATGTAAGGTTACTGTACTTTGAAATGACAGTAATCCAAATATATGCCAATATATTTCACTAATCAGACATTAAATACCCTGCAATCTGATAGATATGTAGTCTAATTTTTTATTAGACCATAATAGCATCTTCTTATCTCATATTCTCAGAGGAATGGGCAATCTTGCGTTTGTGTCACTTATGAAATAGTAAACAAGTGGATAAATGATGCATAGACATCTTAGAAATGACATTGTGAATGTACATAGTTTCTGCTCATCTAAGCAATATTTCAAAATCGATTAAATTACTAGCTTACTATAGACAGCAATTCCACAAGATAGCGGCGATCAGATGCACCTTGTACCACCGGTGGAGGGAGCTGTTTCTTTTTTGCCTTTTCTTATAGGTCTTTATATACAATATACTTATATAAAGCGATAGCTTAATAAATAGCTCATTTCAGCTGGTTGATTGTTTATATAATCCATATGTAAACTATCCTATCAATCAGCTTTAACCTGCTAAATGTGGACTACAGTATAGAGTATTCTAAATATTAACATTAGCTGCTTTGAAAAATATGCAGAATTCTTTCACAAACCTGTCCCTGACAAACCAAACCAAACATCAAAGAATTCAAAATTCAAGACGTCATTAACATTATATAACCCAACCATCATTAACCTAACATTGTTTTAAATAATATGCAATTGTTTAACTATAATGTATTGCACTGTTTACACATTATAAGGAATTAGCAAGGTGCCTAAAAAACCCTTTATTGTCTTCATCTGGAAAAAAAAAACCCGAAAAACACTTTGATTACATTTACCGATATTAAGTTATTTATGGCTCATTCTGTTTTCATAAGCAGTGCGAGGTCTAACATTGTTTAATGTGTGTATGAACATTTTATTAAAAAATATTTATTAGTATAATATATTGACCTTAGTGTAATGATGTGTGTTTTGAGACATTCTTGAAGCCATCTTTTTCTTTTTTATGAGAAATTGTCACATGGTTATATTGTCACTAGTGTTAAAACTCTTAGTTCATTTGTTAAATAACATAATAAAGTAAGCCATCAGCTTTAATAAGACAAAAGCTGAATGGAAAAATTCAGTAGTCAGTAGGTTCAACATTTTTGAGAATTATCCATTATAGTATCTAACTCAAAAGCAGACTCAAAGGGACTTTACAGCTGAAGTGAAACTTGCTAAAATTGTACTAGCAGAAGTGAATTAGTCTAACATGTCCATAATGAATGTGCATTATAGAGGAAGTCAACAGACGAATAAAGATGAGCGCTAAGATGTCTTTATAAGGTAGCGATAAGATCAGGCCATTTCTGGTGTCAGGGGTGTCTGATAAAAAATGGCAGTCATTGTGAGGCTAACAAATGTCATGTGACTGTGAAGGAGGGAGCAGATTCCTTAGATTCCTGAGACCTCTGTGAAATAATCATCTCCAAATGTGTATGTGTATGTGTGTGTATGTCTGTCTGAAAGAAAGAGAGAAAAATCTGTGGGAGCTTTTTAAACACTCAGTGTTTAGATTACACTTCTTAGATTTTACTGTCCAGAAAACCTTTTTTTTTCTGGTTTTCTGGATAGTAAAATTAGGTTGCTAGGTTCTTGTGCTTTTCGATATGCAGTTGCCTCAGGACGGTACTTCTGCCAACAGACTGTCTGATTCTTAAGTCACTTTACCTGTTTAAGATTAGAGCAGCATCACTATGACAAATTATGAAAGAGATGTTCTGTGAAGCATTATCCAGAGTGGAGCAAAACCATCTTGGCTAAACGGTGTGTTTGAGACAAACCCCATAACCTGACTTCAGAAACTCCTCCTTTGTTTAAAACAGAGGGAGCAGAACAGTTAAACTTCTGTTGTACCTGACTTTGTTTTTCAGTTAGCTGTGCACATCCCTTCAAGTTTCCGGGGTTTGGATTTCTTAAACAAATCCAACAATTTTGCTATTTTTCTGACTGACAAGTTGAAAAAGAAATTAATCAGGATATGACAGAAAGTTCACGTAGCTCTGTCAGAGGTCAAGCGCTAGTCTGGGCTTGTTGCTAAATTGGGCTTTTTATCTCAGCTTTAAAAGGTCAGCACAATTTATTCCTAGCTTCAAGCTCTTAGCTTTGGCTTGCTTTTTTAAAGTTCAACCTTTCCCTTTTCTGAAAAAAAAAAAAAAATGATAGCGGTCACCTCATTCAATATAAAATGACAAAGTACAACATCAAACTCACCCAGCATTTGAAATTGAATTGAGAGGTTTTTTTCTTTCTAAAAAAATGTTGAATCCCAGAATTTATTTTATTTTATGTCCTGAAAATCAGTGTTTCCAGGACATTTTATGCACTGTATTGCAAAATTAAAATGTGTAGTTTAGAGAAATATATAGAAAAATGTTTCTATTGAGAAAAATGTATTATACTGGACATAAATAAGCAAACTAAGTCTAAATGAATGATGTTCTTGTTTATATTTTGTGTCCTATTGCTGTCATTCTATTTAAGATCCTAATTCAACTTCCTGTACTTGTAGGTTGCGACCACTACAGGAATTAATTATTACATTAGTGACAAAGCTATGTCTACCCAGACACACCCACACAAAAACATACTGTAACTGTAAAGTTCAGTTGTCACAATAATTAAGCCATTATCTGTTCTCATTAAGGGGAGGATGTTTATGTTTGAAACACTATGAGCATTATGTAAACATGCTAAATATTAAGTTGATACTTTGTGCGATGCGGCACAGGCTCTCAGGCAGAACCAGTGCTGTTTAAAATGGAACAACAAGGTTTCTCTTGGGAGCTTGACTGACATTTGCCCTACTTGTGAGTTGAATTGCTTGAGTTGTGTCTTCTTTCATGACCCGGCAAAGATACTACCAGCATTATACAGAAACTCAGGTGCTCATCTAAAAAAACATTGACTAGGTCAGTTTAATGATAATTACAAGACAGATTAAAGACACCAGGAGAAAGGTTTTGTTGCTTTTGCCAAATACAGTGATTCTTTATGTGTGCTGTCAGGCTTGTTTTGGGCACTGTATAAATGAGGAATACAGTACAATTAGTGGACCATTATGCTAAAAATAAACCCTAGGCAATAAACCCATCTGACATTTCCCACTTATTACATGGCTATGTATAAAATAGCAAAGTTCAGGAGAAACATGTTTTATGCTGTAGACACAGACACACACACACACACACACACACGCACACACGCACACACACACACACTGATCCCAAGATACCATTGTCTTTTAGTCTCACACACTGTACAGTATAAAGCCCAGAGGCGGTTAGAAATGTATTTATACATACTTGCAGGAGTGAATAACTGAATACAGATTGGCTATATCCTTTGAGATAAATCTTTTCAGAGGGGTTCTTTGCAGACCCTGGGGAATTCTGATGTTTTCTACTCTCGTATTCCTCTTTTTCTGTCTTTTATTTGTCTTTGCTGTTTGGGTGCATGTAAACACAGCAGGCGTTGTTCTTGTTTACCTCCCTAAAAGTTAGCAGAAAGATATGCCGTTTGGGCACTTCAAAACATAGAGGATGCTTTTAAGAGTTCACTAAATCTGCTGTGTGCAGTTAGATTTTAATACTTGGAATTTTATTTCCGATTGTTAATATTGTTGTTTTGCAGCCACCAGATGTCTCTGAGATCTAAAATGAAAGACATCCCTCCAAAATGCAAACACATAATGATATGGTTCAGTCCAGAGGCCCTAGTGTTTTGGTGTTCTGGGTGGTGTAATGTTATTCTGTGCTTGTCATGCTCTGATGAAAAAGGACGTGAGAGTGCTAAGTTTCTCCCAGTGGTCTGTGGGGCAGGCCATAGCACATCAGAACTACGAGTTAGCTTTGTTTAGTGTCAGTAATAATATGTCATCCTTCTCTAACGGATGGATTCAGGTGTTGTGCATTTGGACAATACTGGCTTTTGAACTGTGCCAGTGGGGTCACTGCACCTTGGAGACTATCAGGGGCCTCCAAAAGTCTCAGATGCCAAATGATGCGAACTGACATCACGAAACCCTAGGCACCTTCAGTGCATACAGCACAGGCTGATCACTAGAGCCTCCAGACCCCACAACACAAACGGTGTAAGATCATCTCTATAGGAGCCCCAGGACCTTCAGCAAATTCAGCGTAAGCTGATTATTAGAGGCCCCTCAGCATATACATTGTAAGCTGACAAGCAGTGGCTCCAGGGCCCTCAATGCTTACAGTGAAGATTATACTATGAGGCCAAGGGCCATTAGCCTATAAAATGTTAGCTGATTACTAGGGGCCCCAGTCCGCTCAGCAAATACAGTGTAAGCTGTAGGGGCCCCAGTCCCCTCAGCTTATACAGTGTAAGCTATCCAGAAAGGGCTTCAAGGCCCTCGGTGCTTACAGTGAGGGTAGTCACTAGGGGCCCCAGGCCCCTCAGCAAATACAGTGTAAGCTGAGCAGTAGGGGCTTCAGGACCCTTAGTGCTTAAAGTGAAGGTGATCACTAGGGGTCCCATGGCCATTAGTGTATATAGTGTAATTTGATTACACTGATTATATACATACAGTGTAAGCTTTCCAGAAGAGGTCCCAGGCACCTCAGCATGTACAGTGAAAGCTGACCAAAAAGGGCAGCAGGACCATCAGTGCTTACAGTGAAAGTAATCACTAATGGCCAAAGTATACTTCGGTTTTTACGTGTACTCGAGGGTCCGCGTACAGTGTGCATGACGCAACTACTTTGTACGCGCAGGTCACACATGCGCATTGACTTGGTTGTGCACTAAACAGTTGTTCCACATAGTGGCAGCACTGGCATGTTCGACTGTACACATACATTAGCGTACGCGTACAAAAACAAAGTATACTTTGGGCTTAAGGGCCCCAGGCCCCTCAGCATATATAGTGTAAGCTGAACACTAGGGGTCCCAGACATTTCAGAACATACAATGTAAGATGACCAGAAGGAGCTTCAGGGCCCTTAAAGTAAAGGTGATCACTTGGGGCCCCAGGGCCATCAGCACCCTTAGCACATACAGTATAAATTTACCAGTAGTGGCACCAGGCACCTCAGCATTTACAATTTAAGATGACCAGTAGAGGCTCCAGGGCCTGCAGTGCTTACAGTGAAGGTGATACAAGGGGCCCCAGGGCCTTCAGTCTACACAGTGTTCGCGGATCACCAAGAGCCCCCATAGCACACACTGGCAGTATAAAGGCCGGGACACACCAAGCCGACTTCAAAGAACTAGCGGCGACGAAAGCCGACGGTGTTGCTGCCTCACATCTGCGACGCCTGGACCAAAAAGCTATTCTTGAACACACCGCTCAGACTACAGCTGACTGCAAACTAACACGTGTGTTCTGCGCCTGCGTGAGAGGAATTAACTGTCTATATCAGCAGCTATCAATAGTATATAGTCGTCATTCAAAAGGGGAAACCGAAACAATGATATACGAGATATACACAGATATACGAAAGCAAATAAAGCAGTGCTTGCTTACCATTTTGAATATCAGTTATGTTGATAACTTCCTTCATTTTAAGCAGCTCATATTGTTATGAAAATATTTGCATATTGGAATGCTTGGGTAAGATCACGTGACATTAGAACAGCCTTCTGTCTGTGCCGCCTTCATTTACTTGCTCGTTTTCATCACTTTCGCTTTAATTCTCGGGCATTGGCTCGTTCGCTAACTTGAACATCCAATTAGATTTCTCACTCTCGCCAACGGCCCCGACACTAATTCAACATGTTGAATTGGGCAAACTGCTGCCGATGTGAGCTGACATGTGGAACACACCAAAAAAACTAGCCCGACCAACCATCGGCTTGGTGTGTCCCGGCCTTAAAATGATCACCAGGGGCCCCAGGGCCATCAGCCTGTACCATAGTTAGCCAATGGGATTTAGAGAAACAAGAATAACTAGATAGTAAAGTTTGTAGACAAACTTTAAGTTGGCTTGAAAAAGCCTAACTAGAAAGTTTGAAGTAGTTTTAAAAGCTTTATGTTTGAAGGTTTTCAGTTTTAACTAGTTTAAAGTAGTTTTAAAGTTTGGAAGACAATGCAATTTATCAGATAGATAGATAGATAGATAGATAGGAAATATTACATTAAATTAGAAATTTTAGATGTAGATTAATAGATTCTATGGTGTTTCTATGTGGTTTCTATGGTGTTGCTATGCGGTTGCTAAGGTACCCGGGGTGGTTGCTAAGGTGTTGCTATGCGGTTGCTAAGTCGGATCAGTCTGAAAAGATATAGCAACCCGAGTCAGAACAGTCTGAAGGTCTGGGCCGAGTTTGGTGGTTCTAGCTTGAAAGCTCTAGGAGGAGATAGTGTTTACATTTTGGCTCAGAAGAATAATAATAAGATTAAATAGTAAATCAGTAAGTTGGCTTTTTCAAGCCAACTTAATAATTGTGATGATGGTCAGGAGTCTGAATCGAACAAACTTTAAACAAATATCATCTTGCTTGAATTATTCATAAAAAATATAAACCAGATGGATAGAGTGTTCTCCTCAGTAAACAGCACTCTAAAACTGTAAAAAAAAAAAAAGTGTAATTGGTGCTCAATGAGGCTTCATATAAGCACAGCGTGATGCTCAGTCTGTTCTTGAAGCCAGTCTGGACTGGCAAGGAAACCTATCAGACATACATACACAGAAACTGAGAGGGAGAGAGTCAGACAGACAAAGAGTGAATGTTCTACCTGAGATGAACCGAGACCGAAGTGTGAATATGGCATTGCCTGTCTAATCCTGATGAATGATTCACACTCAGGGATTTTCAAGGACTTCATCATCAGTCTTCATCCAAGCTCACCTTCACACTTCTCTGAGACCAGTCCAATGTGTAATTACAGATGAGCAGGACAGAGAGATTGTAGGAGTGTAGAGCTCAACTCCTCTCATCTGTGACTTCACTTTTCTAATCAGGGTTCTCTCTCAACCTTTTATCAAGACGTTCATCTCACACAGTATGAGTGGCACCCACCCTCACCCCTGCTTTCACCAAAGTTATTGAGAGATTCTATTTTAAAGATGCAACAAAACAGACACAAATATCAAATTGTATAAGTCAAATCCTTTAAATAGAAGCTGTATTTTTTGTAAATGAACTTCTCCAGACTTCTGGCAGCCACTCACCATTTATGTGAAGTATATAGTCTGCAGAGAGAAAGTAGGGCTCTTACAGTGAAAAGTTTTTACGTGTGTACATCCAGGCAGAACATTTAAAATAAATTAAAAATCTGACTTTATTTAATAATCTTTATGTCTTTACAATCCCATATGTTATTTTGTTGAGGTCATTATGAACTGCAAAATTTGCTGGTTTGGAATAGAAAAGAGCTGTGCAATGATTCTTCAAAAATCATATTTTTGTGTACCCCAGAAAACAATAACATGGGATTGGAATTTGTCTGTTAAAGGGATCGCTCATGGCAGTCATTACTCAGACCTTACTATTTTAAATAGTATAGGAGTCCAAGCAAAATTGGACCCCACTGACTTTAATTGTATGGAAAAGAAAAGTAAAAAATGGGGAGAAGTAATCATTTTCCACTATATACTGTATATTGAGCATGTAAAACGTGTTGAGAAGAACCACTATAGCTGGTCAGCATCCTATTTTCTGTTTTTAACTAGCTTAACCACCTTAACCAAAAAGGCTTCCTTGGTGAAGCATCAGAAATATCACCAACTAGATTTTGGTGGTGATCCACCAACAAGACCAACACAAAACTAACATAAACCAGCTAGATCAACCTCAAAGCACATATAAAAATAAAGTAGAGTACTCAAAATCAAAATACAATGGTAATAAGTCCAAGTCATTGGTTTGCACTTAAAATGGACTCCTCTATTCTCAAGCGCAATGTATGGAAGTTGCTGGTTTGCATTAAGACATTTTATTTAGAGCTAGGTCACAGTCATAAGTAATCGTGATTAAAACAATATAAAATTTAAAGTATTGTAAATGCAAATTCATAATTACTCAAAATAGTGCCTTGATTCAAGTTTAAAGTCACCAGCTCTCATTTCTGATCACTTAGGTTCCATGTGTGTAAAACGGGATATGGAAAGTCCTGCTCACGTCCGCCTGTAAACCCTGATTGTAACACTCTAAAAAATGCTGGGTTGTTTCAACCCAACTTTGGGTCAAATATGGACTAACCCAACTGTTGGGTTAAATTTTTACATTAAATTTTTAACCCAAAAGTTGGGTTAGTCCATATTTGACTCAAAGTTGGGTTGAAACAACCCAGCATTTTTTAGAGTGCATCAGGCTTTGTTTGCACAATATTTGTATGAGCACAAGAATTTAAAAATAAGAATACCAACAATCACAAGAGCAGTTCTTATCTGTTGATACACACATTCTGTGGTTCCCAGTCAGCAGAGGTTTTAAATGTCCTCATATGGACCTTTAGTAATTCTTCACTGATAAAACTCAAAGTAAAATCCCATTTATTTATATGTCCCGCATGTCTAAAAGTGGTTTCCAGTTTCATTAGCTTTCATCATTTCGTCAAAAACAGACTGGAAACAGCAGCTCTGAAGCTTTCTGTTTTGCTGTAAATGGAGTGGGTGGGTAAGCTTTCAATTAGGTACAGTGCTCCCCTTCTAGCACTCAGCATGGTCTGCTAACCCGTCACATGGTTAATGATTTGTAGTTGGCCTATAATATACTGTATTATACGGTCAATGACACATGGTCAATTATATCTGTCATGTGCAGAATGACCCAATTACTGAGCTGATTTAGCAGGATAGTCTACCACAAAGATTTTCTTATGAAAACTCACTGGTGGCCTGTTATGACTAGTGTCAAACGGTTCGCATGTCACTTGTAGAATTTTTCAAGCAGCTTTCAACAGATTCGATAAAAAAAGAAAATGTTAAAAATTTAATTCAACATTATAATACTGGAAATCACAAGAAGTAACACATTTCTGTATTCATTAGCAAACTTTAAACTGTAAACATCTGCACAATTTTGCTGTGCTCTTTAATGACGTTAAGAAATAATAATTAACCCGTACGAAAATGTAATATTCCACGACATTCTAATTTATTGAGATGCACCTGTATGTACATATATAACATTTCCATATATGACAAATATTGTCATATGAAGTAAAAACATATATGAAAGCTGTTAGAAATTGGAACAATCTCATATATTAACATATATATCTATCCCATACAAATATGCTTGTTTATGTATAATACATTTTTGGACACATATGTCATGTACATGTATATCCATCCTAAAACCTGTCGATACATCGTGATACTATACAAGTAAATATGAAAGATATGTATTTAAAACATTTGTTACAAAAACATATATAAAAATAAAGACACATACACAGAATTTATGGTGTTTTAATAAAGTTGCATATACATAAAATATTTTTTTTGACATATGTTATTGCTACATATAATACCATATAAAAATCATCATACAGATATTAACATACATACATATTTTACTATGGAGAGTTTATTTATATTATAAACTTATATATACCCAGAGAATGTATGTACAGTATGTGAAAATTATATATGGCCTTATAAGTAACATATATGGCAATATCACTCTTGATATAGGGCAATAAATGTCATTTCTGCATGGGAACTCATGGAAACATTAAGGTCAGCAGCACAATTACTTTACTAATGATTAAACACTAATTATGTTTTATTTGAGTCTCTTCTGTTAATTAGCATTACACACATTCACACATCTACATCAGATCAGACAACATATACTCAGTCTGGAGGATAGTGACAGATATAAACACACTTTTTAAGGGCAGTATGCATGTTTTTGTTCCTAATAAAGTCTTTCCTTTTGGGAAGCTTAATCTAAAAAGACAGACATGACAGTTACAATTAGAGTGGCAGAAGAATACTTGTTCTCGACAGGATGTTGATGTGATTATTACGAGGGATAGTTTTTTTCTTCGTGGCTAAGAGTTTCTGTACAGGCCTCAAGGCATCTATCATTTCACATTTCACACATGACTGCAAACACTTGTTATTTCAGATCCATAGCGATGTGGAGGCAATTGTTATGTAGATACATTCATCCTGCTTTCAGATTCTTTAGCTTGGCAGTAGAAAAAGTGAAAGTGGTGTAGTCACAAAAATGGTCAGTGACTGTACCGAATAGTGGGCTTAGAGATATTGGCTCTTGTTCTTATGACTGGGTAACTGGGGCAAGCCTTTTTTCCCTTCAATTAAGTAGGCTTGCTTTGTCTTCTTTTTTCCATCAAAAGCAGATTAACATTTCATTCTAGCACAGCTAACATGAATCTAGGCATATAGTAGGCAGCCTATTTAAGTCAGTTCCCTATGTCATATGCTTTGAATTAGATTTTTGTCATGTCTGTTCATATAATTCATATTGTGAACTGTACGAATCCCTGTATGATTTTTTTTGTTGTCTCTCTGTCCTATTTGCCTTTAACAATATATTTTTGGCATTTTTACCTTCATCATAGAGGACAGTAGGCATTTGACAGAGTGCAATGTGGAAGAGAAAGAGAAGAAAAGTACCACAAGCCAGGACTCAGACTCAGGTCGCCTAAAGCACAACCACACCATGTGTCAGAGCACTGCCCACCAGGCTATCTGCTCCAACAACACACATTTTAATGTATATACCATACAACCCCTCCCAGTTTTTGTTCCCATAATTTACAAATTGCATATACTGCATATACATATTAAGCAGACCCAGGATTGAGAGTGTTGAAAGAAGTTGCACAGTCAAGGAAAAACATAATGAGAAATTG
This sequence comes from Sinocyclocheilus anshuiensis, assembly GCF_001515605.1. Taxonomy (NCBI): domain Eukaryota; kingdom Metazoa; phylum Chordata; class Actinopteri; order Cypriniformes; family Cyprinidae; genus Sinocyclocheilus; species Sinocyclocheilus anshuiensis. The sequence continues at coordinate 299,554 of NW_015546049.1, read as the reverse complement.
TCAGTAACTGCCACAGTTGAATGACATTTATCAATGCTGTTGGAAATTCAAGGTGCTTTCACTTGTTTAGGAGTTGAGATAAATAGTAAATCAACAAGGTGGAAAAATAGCTGGATAGAGCAGATTAAAGTGTGCTATGCTACAGAAAATGGTGTTTCGGACCAGATATCTGTGATACCAGACTGCTTTTTGTCATCTCTAAATGAGTAGATTCGGATTAGATTGAAATGATTCTTTCTCCAGCCTCACAGCCAGCTGGGCCTCAGAATGTTCCAGAACAAAGAATCTATTCTATCTTTGTAGGGAATTCTGCCTTTGAGATACTAGCCATCACACTCAAACTCTATTCACTTTATGGGGGAAATGCAGTGGAATTGCTTTTAGATGAGATACACCTGTGAACTTTTTACAAAGAGAATGTTAAGACTGACCCACACAAAAAATGTTCCAAAAACTATGGAGTCAAATGAGAGAGAAAAAAAAAAAATTGTAAATGTGCTTGCTCTTGTGTCTCATGATAAACGCCTCAAGTGCTCCCCTTTCAGGTAATCTGTGATTTGTGGGACAATGAAATAATGCTTGTATTTGTTTTATGGATGGATTAATTTATCTAAACATGAATTAAAATGCATTCATTCAAGAAGTACTAAAAAAAAAAAAAACACTACAAAATTTCCAAAAACCTAAACTAAAAATTAATAAAATTAAATTTAAAAAGAATAATAAAAACTATAATGGTATCTCATTGATGCTAAAATAACACTGCTGTTCTGTGATGCACGTTTTTGATTTCTGAAACTGTATTATATGTATAATTAATAATTTTTTCCTGATATCATAATGAAGATTAAAAACTGATTCTTAAAAAAAAAGTAGTTTGACAGTGCTTTTAGAGACTGTTATTTCTGCTTCCCTGCTTATTAATATTTGAAAAATGTGCAGAAAAAAGCATAAAATGTACATTGTATTTTAAAATATATATTTTTGCATAACTGTATTCCCTTATACATTACATGTCTGCTTTATGACCTCTAAAGTTGAGAATTTGCCACGTGCTTTCCATCCTGTGTGAGATTGCTGCTTGTGAAAGAATCATTTCTGTCCTATGTGAAAGAGTAACACTTTCAGATAGTAACATGTGTTGTACTGTGCAAGTATCTAGCAACTTGTAACAGCATCTATCACAGCTATCACTTGCACAGCAGACAAATCAATAACAGCTTAAGACTATATCAACTCTCCAATGGGATTTGAATTTAAGTTTTCAGCAAGAACATACTTATTTTTGCTCAACCTCACTTTTTTGGCATGCATTTTTTAGGAAGTTCTCTCACATTCAGTTGGTGATATCAGTGTCTCCTGCTGCTCAGAAAGAATTGTTTTGGGGCATCTATTGTATTCAGTACATGTGAATGTACATTATGAATGTTATTGAAGAGCAAAAAGTTCAATCTGCTATTTTTCTCTTTGCAGGTAAATATGTCTACCAACCCATGACCAGTGTATGCCAACTTCCCAGCACGCTGGTTCCAGTTGCCCCCTCAGCTCACACCCACACCATGAACCTTTCCATCTCCCTGGCTGAGCGCTTTCTCAGGACAGCTCCCAAGTTCCAGGCTCCACCCTGCCCAGAGTTGCCCGAGTTCTGCGTCATCTCTGACCTCTTTGTGGATGATTACATGGTCAAACGTATCAATGGGAAGATGTGTTATGTGCAAAGGCCGCCTCCACCTACACCAAATCCCACACACCAACCCCAAACGCAGGCACCTCAACGTGCATCCCAACGTACCAACAAGCACACACGGCAGGTGGGCCCAACTATTAAGCACGGCCAACCAAACGAGAAGATCTCAGGCCCTAAAATGGACCACTGCTCCTCTCCCTCCAGCTCAGAAGACTCTGGAATTAATGCATTGGGTCTGCACTACATGGAATCATGCGATGAGGACTTCTGTGTGGATGATGATGATGAGGAAGAAGAGGATGATGAGCTGAGTACCGATGGGGACTCCAGTCCCAGTAGCCTCTGGGACCAGGATGAGTGCACTTTACTGTCACCGTCCAAATCAATGGTTGAGATCATTGAGAAGATTGAGACAACGGTTTGACGTGCCTGTCAGTTAATACCACAGTTGGAATTCCTCAGTCTCGGAAACACTTCCCTACACTATCTGCAGGTGCATGCGTTCAGTGAGCCAGTGCAAGCACACGCTCCCTGTTATGGCAGTGCCATCCGAGGTTGTCCCCGAAGAAATCTCGAGAGATGAGTCATGGCAACTCTCTCCTGTACTTACTACAACTCTCATTTTCCCTCTAGTCCCTTATGCATGGGGAGGCTAATGTAGGTTACACGCAAGTAAGTGCGCTGACAAACACATATCGTGAGAACTTTGACCAAATGGGACTCAATAGATGATAGAATATTTCATGGATGAACAGATGTAAGAAAGTCAAACTCAAAAATACGAGGCTATGTCTCTCTTTAGAGGGCTCAGACGCACTCTGTCCAATGCATAGAAATGGAAGAGGGGATGGCTGATGCAATATGGAGAGATCTAGACTAAGATGGTCTGTGTGTGTTAGGAGGATGGAGAGTGCTACAAAGATAGAAGGAGAAAGAGTGAGGGAGAGAGAGAGTCTTTCAACGTCCTCCTGTTAGGAGAATCAGTCAGAACAGTGGCTAAATCATGCATGAGCTCAGAGGATGGTAATGAAACTTTGCGATGAAAAGAGATTGAGGCTTGTGCTTGAGGGAATGCCCCTTTTCTCAAACTCTCTCACATGCAGAGATTCCTTGGAGGCAGCCAAGGGTTCATTACCAGACATTTCGTGTCTGGCACCAGACTGTGGGGTGGACCAATCCTCCCATCGTCATAGTCCTCAAAGTTTGTGGCTTCTTTAGGAATAGAAAACAACTTTTTGACAATCTGTTATAGAAAAAGTAGGTTTAAGATAAATTCTGCAATAAAATTGGAATAAAATTGCGTTGTTCATCCCCCAAGAATCCCATTGTGGTCTATGTTCGAATCTGTCAAGCGCCTGTAATACTTTGAAGTATGTGGCGCATCATTGACAAAGCCAGAGGACTGCTTAGTGGCTATTCACAAAAGATGCGTTTTTGTGTCCATCTTCCCTGTTTTTTAATTGTTGGTCAACATAAATGTGCTGGACAGATGCTATTGTTCCTTGCCGTTTTTCTTACAGCTGCATTTTAAGGGATAGTTCACCCAGACATTTCAATTCTGTCATAATTTACTCACTGTTATGTCTACACAAACCTGTATGAATTTCTTCTGTGAAAGATTTTGAGATTATTTTGAGAAATGTATTGTAAATGTAATTTGGAAGATGCTTTTTGCAAAACAACTTACATTGGATTCATCAGGTAAACATTGTATCAAACCCATAACCTAGACATTGCTGGTAGCATGCCTGAGCTACAGGAATGCTAAAAACCAGCTTTCAGGTCATTTCTGTTGCCCCTGTCTAGCTGTATTTAATGCAAGAACGCACCCTATGTGAAGGGCCCCTTAAGTGTCCCTTTGAGTTGTTTGAGATCTTCACTGGCTGAAACAATTTCATTTTTTGAAGGGTTTAAGAACATTTGGTCCATTCAGACTTGCCATAGCATCTCTGGATCTTTTTTAATCATTGTATTCAAATGTATCTTATTATATTAAGAAAAATATGTTAACTACCCAAGCACAGTTATAGACTGGCCCAAAATGTTTAAAAAAAACCCCCACCAAGGCCTATGTCAGGTCCAGCATGTCAAGAAGTGCTTCTTAGCGTTGGTTTAAGCACATGAAACCATTGCTATCACTGCTGAGGTGGAATAAAGGGATTACAACTTAACAAAAAAAAAATAAATAAATAAAGTTATGACAATAAATGTACTAATTAGGGGGCTATGAGCTGAGACTGCCAAGGATGTAATGACTGGATGAAAACCAAGTGAACCCTTTTAATCATCCAACCTCATTTATTTTATAAGTATTGGCTCAAAAATTTTATACTAGCTTGCTTGTCAAACCCATGTAATATATAAGCACATATGTAACTTCACTGCCTGAACAAAAATACACATTTTGGAGTTCCTCTGATCATGGAAGGACCATGATCCATAGATGGTGCAGGTATGATTCTCTCCTTCTTACTGAATGAATGAATATGACTATCCCTGTCTCTGCAGTTTTCATAACAGGGACTGATACTGTAGCTACAAATATATACTGTAGACACACAAATGTTTATCAAATATTTAAATATACCCTTTTGTTTTGCTTTTTTCTTATATCAGCTATTGTTAACTCACCTCTTTTTTTTTCTTATAAAGAAATATAGAAAATAAGAAATGTTTCTGTCTTTCATTCTGAAAATATGCTCATGCATTTTGGTTAATTCCAACCTTAAGTGTTACGCATAAGTGTTAATATATTTTCACAGAAACAATCTTGTATGGATCTTCAGCTGTTAAAGGTTAACTACATTGCCCTTTTAATCCCAGATCATCCTAAAGAACTCCCAGTTCAATGTACCTCCTTCATTATCAGAAGAGAGGATATTTTGGAATCATAGAGGAACAGTTAGCTGAGAAACCTGTTTAAAGGCACTGAAGCAGTAAGACCTTATGCCTACTTGGAAAGCAGATGGGTGCTAACAGGAAGAGGCTCCATGGAATACAAGCCTGAACCAATGAAATAACAGACCACAAAATGTCCCAATGTTGCTGTGCACACTTGGATCTCTATTAAGGCTAATGCACACACATCCAGAACACCCTATATATCAATGCTTCTAATAACTGCATTTTTGGTTTAGGGGTATGACTGACCCATTAAAGGAATAGTTCACCCAAAAATGAAAATTTACTGAAAATGTTCTCACCTTCAGGCCATCCAAGATGTACTGTAGATAGTTTCTTTATGGGAACAGACTTGGAGAAATGTAGCATTACATCACTTGCTTACCAGTGGGTCCTCTGCAGTGAATGGGTGCCGTGAGAATGAGAGTGATAAGAACATCTACAGTCCATCAATTAACATCTTGTGAAGTGAAAAGCTGTGTGTTTGTAAGAAACATTTTTTTATTTTATAATTTTAACTTGTATTGTACATAACTGTTAACATCTTGCAGCAAGTGCAGACTTTTATCATATACCCGATATCAGTAGAAGTGTTATTGATTGACAGGGAGGAAAGATAGTACCGAGAGCTGCTCGGACAAAGGCCACAATTCATTTGCAATTGAGAGAGGCAGGTGGAATGGAGAGCCGGCACAATCCTTTAAATGAGCACTAGAGAATTGGAGTGCCTGTCACAGATGCTAGAAACTGCTACTGCGAATAAAAATAAAAAGGCAATACTAGATTTAAACAGATACAATATTTGGGGATATTATTTACAATTATAAGAAATACAGTTAAAATTCTAAGTTTTGCACAAACTTTTTTTTTTTACCTCTAGTAAAAATAGACTTCCATAATTTCTTATACTGCATGTTCATTTGAAACAAATATTTGTATTGTATTCCCATTCCTTACAATATTCAACTTTGCTTACATTACCCCAAACTTGTGAACAGTAAGATATTACTACATGAACTAACATGCCAGGTAACTGCAATTACATTGCATTCACATGTTATAAAATGAATGATGCAATGCTATGTAAACCAGAGCAGATGCCTGCAACAGAGCACAGCTTTATGGATGCAGGGGGAAGAAAATAAGGTAGTCTATCAAGACTTGGAATCAATCCCGCTCAACCACTGGTAGGGGTACCAGACTGCATCAGTCTTGCAAACAGAATGACTGAGGCGATGCATAACAAGATGAAGACATGAAAAGTGATGGGAGAAACAGTTGACTGTAATGCTCACATCATTGTCCACAGATCTGAAGAATCCACTCAATAATAGCGCACACAGGAAACTCGTGCTAATGAGCAAACCGAAATGTTGGATCCAGCATGCACTCATCACCACAGGTTGTCAGGGAGACATTTATCTGGGGATCAGAGGAGAGAGAGAAATAAACAAATATAGCTACAAGGTATCCTGTAGATAGAGAGAGGGAGGAGACTTTCATTTCTGAACTTAGAAAAAGTACAAAGAAGTGCACAGTCAGTCTCAAGACCATCTAGAAACACAGAGCTCATCTCATTAGATATGTGCTCTAGTTGAAACCATTAGAGGAGAATTAGACCATTACTCCAGGGCTGGCATCATTTGCAAAAAGTAAACAGCCTTTTCTTTCATTGTCAGAATGTGCTGGTGGGGTTCACTCAGTTTGATGGGGTCTGATGTTGTTAATCTTCATGCAAACAGTGCAGCACAGCAGGCAGAGAACTAGACTGAGAAACATCCATAGAATTCAGCTAATTAATCCAAGCTAACCTAAGGCAAAAAAAAAAAAAAACACCAACTGGCTTACAAAAGCATCAGTGAGAAAAGCATACTTTTTTGCTTTGAGCTGAAAATTGGAAATAAAATTCGGAATACCACTATAAAAAGTTAAACATTTTTAAGACAGCTTTTTTTTTAGCTGAGAGACACCTCTAAATGAATTGTGTGTGACTGCATGATTGTGTTTGGTCCATATTAACAACATATTAAAATAATATTTCAGTGAGGTGGCATTTACAGCATTCTTAATCTTAGCTTGTTATCCAAAATAAACACTTTATCAAAAGTTATGACACCTACAGTGGATATAGAAAAGAATCTCTCCCCTTTAAAATAATCACATTTTGTTGCTTTGCAGCCTGAAATGAAGATGGACACCGTTTTTTTTTTTCCAGCTGTATTTACTCAGTGCAACTTATAACATCCAAGTGAAAGATATCTAACATGTCAGAAAAAAATAAGTAAAAAAACAGAATCACTGAGTTGAAAGGATCACCCCCTTGTGTCATTCTTTTTTTTTAACCACCTTTTGCTTTAATTACAGCCTTTAGTCTGTTGGGATATGTCTCTGTCTCCACTAAAGTGTGCTTTGGGTCATTGTCATGTTGGAAGGTAAACCTTCTTCCCATTGACAACTTTCTGGCAGAGGGCAGCAGATTTTCCTCAAGAATTTGATGGTATTTTGCCTCATTCATTTTTTCTACTATCCTGACAAGTTCTCCAGTCCCTGCTGCAGAGAAACACCCCCATAACAGGATATTACCACCTCCATGCTTTACTGTAGGAATGCTGTTATTTGGATGGTGAGTTGTATTGGATTTCCACCAGACATATCGTTTGGTGTTGAGGCCAGATAATTCAATTTTAGTCTCATCTGACCTCAGAATCTTCAAGGTACATGTTGGCAAAGCCTTAATGTTGTATGTTTGACAGGGTTGTTTATGCCATTCAGAATTTATTTGAGAATGTCAATTTCAAGTTCCTGAATATAAAATAAATGTGAATTCAGGTAGCAAATATGATTCAGAATATGAATTCATTTTTTTTTGTCATAGAATTTTTATTGTCGCAAATTGCATTTTTACATTTTATACCACCCCATCCACCACACACACACACACACACACATTGTCAGACTCTGTTCCATGTCTCCTGTTGTGTTTTCCTCCCCCACGTGCTCTATGTTTATTTTTAAGCCCATATTTGGTTTTCCGTTCCTGTCCTTATATTCATTTGTTCCAGGTGTTCCTTGTTTAGTTAATTTGATCCCAGGTGTGTCCCATTAGCTTCAGTGTATTTAAAATGTGTTCTGCCCCTCATTTCCCGTCCGCTGTTAAATGTCATTTTGTCTTCTTTGTGATTTCCCGTGTTCCCCGCTTTGAGTTCGTTAAAGTCTTTGGAATTTATGTTACTCCTTGTCTCCTCGCTCCTTCGTACCCATGCTCCCCGTGTGAATCGAGACAGAACAGCGGACCAAAACAGTAAGCAGTGACCCTTCTCCCTTGTTTTTGTTTTCTTTTTGAATAGTCTTGTTTTCCCATTTTTCTGAGAAGGGTCTGGCTGCAGCTTGGCGCTTGCACTCTCAGACGTGCATTCTCAGGCTTGCACTCTCAGACACTTGCGCTTCCACTAGCGATGTCACTTGCAGTCTTTTTTATTTTGCTCTGTTTATTGATTACTTTTTGTTTGAATCTCTCAACATTTTACAACAGTAGCCAGGTGGTGAAGACAAGACAAAAGAAACTAAATTACACTTAACATGGCTTAATGTATTAAGATACATTAAGTGCAATTAAAAGATCAAATTCGATATATAGTTATTATTTCATGTACTACAAGGCAGGCAGATTTTTTTTCAGACTTTCACTTGTCCTCCCATACAGCAAAACTCTTAATGTGGCATAGGCCTAATAACGGATGATAAAGACAATTCAGTAGCCTATATGTCTTGTTGTTGACATGTTAAGTGTTTGTTTTTCTACAGGAAGAAAACGCTTAACAAGAGACTTTGCGCATTGCGTTCATTAAATAGAACAAAATAAAAAAGACTGCAAGTGACGTCGCTAGCGAAAGTGCAAGTGTCTGAGATTGCAAGCCTGAGAATGCACATGAGAGTGCAAGCGCCAAGCTGCAGCCAGACCGTTTTGATTTTTCTCCCCACGGTATGAGGACCGCCCTGCTGTCAAGCTCCCTCAAGCCCGCCGGCCGCGGCTCCCACAAGCCCGCCAGCCGCCCCAGAGCTCGCTCCTGTGTTGGCTCCAGCCCCAGATCTCGCTCAGTGAGGGCTCCTGTTCCCGAGTTTAGCCCACGGAGGGCTCCAGTCCCAGAATCCAATCCAGAGTGCCCACCAGTGCCTGCTCCTCCAGAACACCCTCAGGGCTTCAGCCATAGAGGCGGGGGTGGGGGCCACGGCCTCGGAGGCTGCTCTGCCATGGCCTCCTGGACTGTCTGATCCTCCATGGCCTCCTGAGTTCCCTACTCTGCCATGACCTCCTGGACTGCATGCTCCGCCATGGCTCCCCGAGCTGCCTGATCCTCCATGGTGCCCCGAACGGGTATCACTCTGAGGGACCTCCAGTGCGCCCACCCCCCCCTCGCCATTGGATGTTGTGTGTTCCGGGAGGGGGGAGTTGTATTGGATTTCCACTTTAATTAAATTTTAGTCTCATCTGACCTCAGAATCTTCAAGGTACATGTTGGCAAAGCCTTAATGTTGTATGTTTGACAGGGTTGTTTGCCATTCAGAATTTATTTGAGTGTCAATTTCAAGTTCCTGAATATAAAATAAATGTGAATTCCGGTAGCAAATATGATTCAGAATATGAATTCATTTTTTTTGTCATAGAATTTGTCACAAATTGCATTTTTACATTTTATACCACCCCACACACACACACACACACACACACACACAGTGTCAGACTCTGTTCCATGTGTTGTGTTTTCCTCCCCCACGTGCTCTTTGTTTTTATGCCCATATTTGGTTTTACCGTTCCTGTCCTCATTTGTTCCAGGTGTTCCTTGTTTAGTTTATTTGATCCCATGTGTGTCCCATTAGTTTCTGTGTATTTAAAGTGTGTTCTGCCCCTCGTTTCCCGTCCGCTGTTAAATGTCATTTGGTCTTCTCTGTGATTTCCCATATTCCTGTGTTCTGCTTTGAGTTCATTAAAGTCTTTGGAATTTACTTTACTCCTCATCTCCTCGCTCCTTTGTTCCTGTGCTCCCCGTGTGAATCGTGACACACACACATACAAATACATACACTTACATAGAAGCAAATGTACATGCATAATTGAAATGGTAATAAAGAAAAAGATTAAAAAAAAAAAGATCGGTAACTCTTTATTTTAAGGTGTCCTTGTTACACGTTACTTGTACTTACTATTATAACAATTATGCATAATTACATGCAAGTAACCTTAACCCTAACCATATAGTAAGTACATGTAGTTAATTAATCTTCACTGAATCCATGTCTAAGGTTTGTAAATCATTAAAGAATGTCATAAATTGTTGCCATTTTCAAAAAAAGAACCCCCTACCTCTGATATTGTACTTAATTTTTTTTCAAGTTAAAAAAAGGCCAAATCTTTGAGCCAAACTGAAATAGAAGGGGGTTGTGGGAAGGTTCAAGATAACGGTATTCTGCTCCTAGCAAGAAGAGATGCAAAAGCCATGGACTCAGCATGTCCTGGCACTGAATATGAATTCACATTTTAATATGAGGGAATACACTGAATTTATTTGTCAAATTCCACCTCCTGATCTGAAAGCGAGCCAGTGGCATCATTGACCCCAGGGTAAATAAAAATGTGGATGGACCCTTGCCACATTGTATCATTTTTGATGATTTTGTGCCAAATTTTGAATATGCAGAAACTAAACTTCATGTCAGTGTAGATGAGATGGATGACACGCATATAAATATGATGCATTTACAAGAACAGATGTAAGGGACTTTTTCCAAGTGCTTAAATTCTAAATTTTGCCCACAGAAAGCAAAGATTAACTTTTTTTTTTTTAAGTTTGACATGTTCCTGAAAATGTTAGAGAATGTCTGTTAGGCCTAAAAACAATGCTGCTAGTTACTTGTCACATTAGTGTTGATCGTTCATGTGTATGCACAATATTCTTAGAAATGAACCTTAAAATGTTTAAATGTTCATTGTTCATGTTCATGAAATGTTCAGCATATAATTACACATTGTGTTTTATTCTCCACAGTGTATCTACACCTTAGTGCAACAAAGAGGGAGAATATTCACCAACAAAAAAATTAAAAGATACTTGAGGCACCATTGTGGCTCCATCCTCTGGAGAACCTCTAGAACCTTTTTCAGGGTGCTGATCTCCTGGCACTATGTATCTATATCACAAGTTCATGCTTTCATTTGGCATGCTCTTTATATGCAAAAATCACCTTTTGCATGCACCCGATACACATTTTACTGTATGTGCATCTGATATGCAATTTACAAATTTCACTGATTGAGTTGCAGGAAGCATCAGAACTTTTAAAACCACTAGAACAACACAAACAAATCAAATGGATTTTAAATAAATACAGTAAGAGGAATGAATATGATTTTACTTGTTTATGAAATATAAAATTATGAAATATTAATTATAAAAAAAAAGAAATAAAAAAGAAATACATAATAATAATTATGCTTTACTGTTCTTGCATTTTGTAAGTCCTTCAGAGAACTGTGCTATTTAAAAAAAGTGTCTGAAGTATCTTTTCATTTTCTGAAACATGCCAGTTAGATTTTGAATTCCATGTAATCACTTTAAAGGGGTCATATGATGCAATTTCAAGTTTTCCTTTCTCTTTGGAGTGTTACAAGCTCTTGGTGCATAAAGAAGATCTATAAAGTTGCAAAGACTAAAGTCTCAAATCCAAAGAGATATTCTTTATAAAAGTTGAGTCAACCACGCCTACCTAAAACGGCTTTTACATTTAGATTTACATAACGCCGCCCAAATGTTCACGCAAAGAAAGACGGCGTAACTTTTATTCTCGCTGTAGTATTGTTGTTGCCGCCGCCGCCGCCATGTCGTGAAGGCGCTGTGTTTCATTGTGAAAGTGAAACTACTTTGTTTGGGACGAAGTGGAGTCCAGCCCGGGGTCGTCACATGTGGTTGCCGCAAGGCCGCTGGCCGCGCCGTTCTCTAGCCCACCGTGTGTGACTATAAACACATTTCATTACACCAAATACACCAAATAATGTTCTTTTTAGCAACATCATATGACCCCTTTAAAAGCAATTACAAACATGTGGAACACAGAGTGATCTAAAAACCTGCTTATATCATCTTATTTCCAAGCACAGGGTAACAAGCACACAGACTATACATCACGAAAAGTTATCCAGCATCATCAAAGTACAACAGAAGTAGGGAGATGGTGTTTCAAATTGTTTGTTTACTCACAAGTACATGATGATGATGAATTACTATTGTGAACAGAGGCAAGGTCCTTGAAGAGCAATGAGTCTCTCAATACATATTGGAGTTTCTCTCAAGAGTGTGATAGCATTCCCAAGGCATAAAACACAATGAAACGTGACGCAAATGCATTGAGAAGCTTTCAAGCCCAAGATACATGTGAACTCACATTTCTTGTTTAATGTCCAGCAGCGATAGGCTCAGAATCTCATTGAATGCTGGATTGAGGGTGGGTGGTTTCAGGTAAATTGCCCAGATTACAACATTGACTTTGGAATTAGCATGACACTAATAAATGCAGCACAGTCAATAACAGCCTTGGCAGTGCAATTATTTAACAGCACATTCAGTCAGTTTCACAACTTGTAAGGCCTCCATAATTACCCTCTGTATCTCGTTAAGCCTATAGTCTTTTTTCTTTCCATAAGACCGAATATTTACAGTGTGAGCAGAGATGTGCAGCGCTGAGACATGGTGCGGTTTAAATACTCAAGAGAGGCCAGCTGTGCTTGATTCAGATCAGTAAAAAAGGAAGAAAAAAGGAACTGGAGACCAAACACTCCTCCACGAAGCTCAATCAACTCAATCATAAGGGCAACACAACCTCTAGCACTGCTTCATTTACAATTCAAGTTAGTGTTATTACAGATGAATCATAATCTTTTTGGTTGTGTTAATTGCTATTGCGTAAGTCATTGTTGGGGAAATTACAAAATACATTTTCAACAAATGTTTTAGTGGATGGCCTCTCATTTAACAATAAAAGGCATAAAACAGTCATTAAACCACCGGTAAATACAAAGTCCATATATAAATAAAAGTCCATCTGTTCTGGATGGTTACATAAGTGATACTCTCAGTGTGTGTGTTTTAAATAAGGGACGCTCTCTGTTTATATCACATATGCAACAAGTACAAGTGACATTTGACTACATTGTAAATACAACCAAAATGCTAAACAGTCATAGTGTACGTCTGCAGTATGCATATAAAAAGATGCTCAAATGCATTTAAAATGCTATCACTATGAATTTGGCACAGAAACATGCATCTTTTGCATTGTTTCCTGTTCTAACTCTAATAAATTTTTTGTAACATTGACACTTGTATTCAAAAATGATTAAACCACTGAAACTTTCTAGGCTGTTTGGCTGTGAGACACTAAAATAGGAAACTATGTCGTATTATAAAGTACTTAACGATTTACCAACCAAAACCAAAAAGCTGCTAAACATAAAAGCTCATAAAACATGTCCAATTGCATTTCAATAAAATAATATTTACTAAATTATCACACATATTATACAAATATCAACTTAACGTCTACTTAGGCAAATTAAACCACAATTAAAGCTAAAAATTGAAGGTAAAAAAATGACAAATATTCATTGTAAATTTCAAGTGTTTTATTACATTATATTATTTACAAACAGCAGCCAAAAGTGTCAAGAAAGAATGAAAAAAATTGTACTTTCTCTTCTCTTAGCAACATTTGTTAGTCCTGAAGTTATTGTTGTTTTGTTAAAGCAATATAATAGACTTTGACAGACTCAGTATCTTGTTTCACTCCTCTTGCTTTTCTTAATGGAGAACATGCTCTCCATGTGGATGATGGAGTCTATAGCCAGCATGACGAGATCTGCTGCTTGAATCCTTTCATCCTTTCAGCTCTTGTTAGCTGCCCTGCCTTGATCTTCCTTCCTTGGCGTAGTGTAACCTAGCAACAGCCAATGTTTTCACATTTCACACAGTTTACGCCAATTCACATTTGTCTCCTATTCTAATCTGAGATTTTTTTTTTTTTTACATTAACACTTGTATACAAAAATGATTCGAATGCAATAAATACTGAAGTGCTCTTGGCTGTTTGGGTGTAAGACTAAAATATGCTACGATTCTGTATTACACAGTGATCGGCAAACAAAACGCTACATTAACCCCTAGAAAATACACACATACCTACAGCTCACTGAACACATGTTGACCCTTTGTGACAACATGAAAAAGAATTGGGATTCTTAATCCATGCTTCAGAATCTTTAAAGTAATTGCACTAGATAACAAAAGGCATCAAACCAAGCAACATTTGCTAATAGATGATGCTAGATGTTTTCCTGACTGTTAACCAACTGGTATCAAGGTGAATTTTAGAGGAGGTAAAGTCAGTTTCCCTCAAGTCCACACAGATAAAAAGCATTATACTGACTACGCACACGATTCACTAATGGTGGACCAGAAAATGTCTTCATATGTATGTATGCATGTATATATGCCGACTGGCTACAAGAATGTCCTTCTAAATTTATACTACTTCCCGTAGGATTGTTAACAGATAATAAAAGTACATTCTAATATTTATTTATTTCGTTTTTAATTTGATAGCATTCTATTAAAATCTGCCATTTTGTGAGGTGTACACAACATCAAACATGCTTCCAAGTCTCATGTACACCAATAATCATTCAAAAGCACTGCAGAGCATTTGTCCAGCTGGGAATATCTCTGAGAACACCCTTTGCATTTTAAAAGGGGTTAAACATCTTTTAATATTCATCCGATTCAGGCGCAACTAAAGGGAAATTACTATTACAAATCCTTTGCCTTTCCTTTACATCAAATTCCATGTCACAACACCATCCATAGAAATGCAAGATCTCTGTCAAACAAATATATATATGATTTGTCCTGACATGAAAATGACAAACAGTGGAATGTAAAGTCAGCAAATTGCTTTTTAAATGTGTCGTTGAAAGGCTGCACTTGAAGCAGAAGTTTGCTTAATGCTTTTTAAAATAAGAAACACAAGCACTGCACTTCACAGCTCTCTGCACTTGATTTCATGTCCAAATGTTTATGTATTTATTTATTTATTTTCATAGTACAAGATCAATACAGCGCAATATGATGCTGGATCTTCTCTCTTCCCGTCTCTCTGTGCTTTTTAACAGCATAGCTTTGTTTCTGTAGTGGTAATGAGGATGTGCTCTTGTAAAAGGCTTCAATGTTAATGCATTCAGTGAAATTACACTATTAACTCACCTCATGCATCAAACACCTTAATGTGGTTGGCAATGCATCTATGCACATACAGAAAAAAACTGATATTTTTCTCACTTTTTTTACACGTCATACATGCTATGAGTATGAAAGGTCACACTGGAAAACTTTTCACAGATAATTTCTTGCCCTGAATGCACATTTGTCATGTTTCCTCCAGCACTTTAGAGACACAGGCCGAGGCTCAGCACAATTAGAAGGATTTAAAGCCATCATCGAAAAACACTCCATCCTTTTGATTGACTCTCTTCCACTGCCCACACATGTAAACGCTCAGCGACACACTTAGAAATTGTATCTTTTTATCCAGGTTGTTCAAGTGCATATGGGAGTATTAAAAGTAGAAGGTGAGGTATAAGCAGTCAGGCCTTTGCTGAATAGTTTAGGGACCATTAATGATCTATGTATAGAAATGTAGGTGGAAAAATAAGATCCAGTTACCATATCTTATTCATCTTTGCATAATAATAATAATAATAATAATAATAGCCTACAAGGAAGGAATAACTGACACCGTGCCGTTGAATTACAGAAAGAAAGAAAAAACCAAGGTACCGTCACAAAGTTCTTGTTTGGCAAAATTAATATAAGCTATTCTGTGTCTTAAGATAAGTTAAATTAGAACAAGTTCAATAAAACATATTTATTATATTTCTATGGGCAGAGGAGAATAGCCAAACCAAAAAGAAACAAAGAAAACACAATGTAACATTTATAAAACTGTACTCAATGGAATGCGCACATGTGAGTGGGTCTGGTGCCATCTAGTGGTCGCTGATGTTCTGTGGCTCAGCTGCGCGTGGATCGCGAGCTGTGTGTGTGTGGATTGCGCAAGGCTAAAAGGGCGGAACGAACGTCTCAAAATTCAAATGAATCAAATAGAATCGACTCAGAAGAGACGTGAATGAATGCATGCGTGTCACCTGATCCACAAATGCACATTTTAATCGCTACATGCACAAATCATGATACTTTAATACAAACTATAACATTTGTATGCACAAATATGTCTCTATTTGAACAAAATGCTGCACATTAATGTAATTCTTAACTCTGCAGACACCGGTTGAAAAGCATTTGTTTTAGTGTAGTGACGCACATTTGCGATTTTTTCAAATCGTGTACACGTTAATGAATTGCACTGGGCCTTGTTCGTTGGTAGTTGTGTGTGTGAGCGTTGTGAAATGCTGTAAACTGCGAAAATGAAGTCTCAAAATCCAAATGAACTGAACAAGATTGACTCGAACTAGACATCAATTAATGCACGCGTGTCACCTGATCCACATATGCATAGATTCCTTTTTGCATGAGCAATTTATGATATATGAATGCAGAACAAAACATTTTTATTCACAAACATGTCTGTATTTGTACAAATCGCTGCACAATCATTTAATCCTGAATTCCACAGACTCAAATAGAAAGGCATTTGTTTGTGGTTAGTAAGATACATGTATAAAATGTATGCAGTACATGGATAATTGTGCGTGCATCTATTAATCATTTAGAGTCTAATATCATCCCATATATAAGCAGTCAGGCCTTTGCTGAATAGTTTAGGGACCATTAATGATCTATGTATAGAAATGTAGGTAGAAAAATAAGATCCAGTTACCATATCTTACTTCAAGAAGCATTTTAGCTGTGGCTGTGTTGATTCTTTTTGTTTAAAGATCATATTTTTTTCATTTAGTACGGGCCTTCATAAGCTATAAAATACATTTCCCAGAAGACAAAATAAGTATAATTTACCCGGTTCATCCAATCCAAAAAGTTTACACCCTCTGGCTCTTAATGCATTGTTACCTTCTTGGGCATCAGTGAATGTTTTCATGTTTTGTAATAGTTGTGTATAAATCCCTCAATTGTCCTCGGTGTTAAAAGATGGATCTCAAAATCAAACAGTCACTGCTGGAAAGGGTTCAAATATGCAGAAGATGCTGGAAAACCAACGAACGTGCAGAACCTGGAGGAGTTTTCTGAAGAACAGCAGGCAGCTGAACTGCTCAGGACAACTGAGGGACACATGAATAACACAAAACATTTTATATATATATA
>NW_015546049.1:281004-282306 GCF_001515605.1 Sinocyclocheilus anshuiensis | reverse complement strand
GACACTTTTTTTGTGGAAGGGTGCTTTTTATTTCACGTCATTTGATCCGAAGCACTGCAACACCCGCTGACTGCAATGATAGAGCTTGAAAGATCAAAGACAATTTTTAATATAACTCCGACTGGATTCGTCTGAAAGAAGAAAGTCATATACACCTAGGATGACTTCAGGGTGAGTAATTTATGGGCTAATTTAAATTTTTGGGTGAACTAACCCTTTAATTTGTTAAAATTATTAACATTTTGCATATTCTACAAAGGGGTATGTAAACTTATGAGCAGAACTGTAATTCAAAGGGAAAACATGTTTTCATACCCCGTTGGCAGATATTTGTTCTTTTAAGCAAAAATTAAGTTAATTTCTCAGAGAACAAGTCTTTACATCTTTTTCATTTTGTATCTCAAGTGAATGTATCTTTATTTAAGGATGTTTAGATATTTGTATTGGAAATCAAGACAAAAATGCTAAATAAGGTTTGCTACAATGCATGCAACAATTTCCATAACCTTCTGAATTTAAGACTTTCTGCTCTGATTTAAGACCTTTTTAAGGCCTTACTTTGTAGAAAGGCAAATTAAAACTTTTTAAGACCTACCGAAACCATGAATGAAGCTACACAACACACACTCACAGCTGCAGCAACAGGGCAGTGTTTGCAGTGCATCTCTGTGCCTTACACTGTTTAGGACACTGAAATGAGCTTTTGATGAGAGAACAATCCTTACTCAGAGGCTGTGGGGAACAACGCCTGCTATCTATCTCTTAAAGAACTCTCTGTGTCTGTTCTCTAGCACACACTCCTCACTGTTTCCTGTGTAAGTAACAGTGTGTATATTAGAATCAGTGATACTGGAGGACAACTGAGAAAGTTCAACCTGCTGACTGGAATACTGAATACTATCTGGTCTGGTTCAGCGACCAGATTGACAAAAAAGGTCACAATGGACCATTAGGATAGCTGAGAGGATTGCTGAGGTCCCCTTAACCACAGTCCTTGCTTTGCAGAAAAAAAATATTACAGACTTCACACACCCAACCACAACATCTTTGAGCTTTACAGATGCTACAGAGAATTGAGGAACAAGAGCAGCTTCTTCCCTCAGACCACTAAAGCCAAAGAATCTCTCACGAACACTTGCCTCAGTGGCTATCTTTATACTGCAATATTTTTGAGACACGCAACATTCTTATTTATAAATATTTTTTTTATTTACTTTATTAGTGCTTTAACAGTAAGAATGAAATTAGGTTAAATTATATTTAGATTAAGTTAAAAACAAGTATACAAATTTAAATTAAAGG
>NW_015546049.1:278023-280902 GCF_001515605.1 Sinocyclocheilus anshuiensis | reverse complement strand
CTGTAAATACAACTTAACCACTGATTTCTAGTCGTGTCCTCTTTTGGAAGACCAACCAAAGTAGTTTCGCTTTTTACAACGAAAAAGCATCACACACCGCGGCCTTGAGTGAGCGGCGGCCGGAGGCCTAGAGTGAGCCGCGGCCTAGAGTATGCGGAGGCCGGCTTGAGTGAGCAGAGGCGGGCGGGCTTGAGAAAGGCGCGGCCGGCGGATTCGACAAAGAGCTTGTAACACTCCAAAGAGAAAGGAAAAATTGAAATCGCATCATATGACCCCTTTAAATAAAATTATCTTTGCTGTTAAAATTAAGTACTGGAAACAAATTCAAATTCCTTGTACCTGTGCAATCATAAAAGGCAAATAAAAACTTTTTTTATTTTAATGCAGACTAACATATCCATAAACACATTCTTTCTTTTTGTTTGCCTCAGGTAGTTAAGCTTACAGTGCCATGGGCCAAGTGAAAAGACATTTGTCATTTGAATATTACTTTAATCTGTTTAACAATATACATGATTTTACTCCATTGAGCATTTCTGAAACTTGTGGAAATAACTAGTAATGTTGTGACAATTAATTTGTATCATCTGATTTGACACTGCAAGGACTGGACTAGTGTGATGACTAACAAAGCATTATTTGTTGAAACACAACATCTCAAACATGAGTTCTGTACAGACATGGTAGTGCTTTATTATGATTTGTAACAGTGGGCGGAATCATCTACTCCTCCACCAGTGGCGGAGGAGAAAGCTTTAACTGGAAATTCTCGCTGTGATAAATACTTCCTGTTCCTGGATGGACAGGGTTCGAGAGACCGGCCCTCTCATTGCCATGAGAATGTGTGAGTTCTGTCAGAACAGCAAGCTGAAAAACAAAGAAAACAGAGATGAAAACTGTGGCAGTACAAAGAAAAAAACAACCTGTAGTTAATAATTAAATTAACAGATAAAATACTTAAAAAAAACATTAACGACAATAATATTAATATTATATTATACAATTAAAAATAATTAAAATATATACTATAATATAACAAAAAGACTATTATTATGCAATAATAATAATATTATTAATAATAATAATAATTATTATTTAAAAAAATCTTAAAATTGAGCAAGACAGCACCATAATTTAAAAGAAAAAAGTTGTTGTGCAGTTGCATTAACTATGGGGGTTAGACAAAAATACTATTGGGGTACTAGCAAGCATGGTTCGGCATACTTCATAGTACTAGCCATAACCTCTGGTTACTGTCTCATCTATATTTAAGTTATGTAGTTAGATTAACTATAGGGGGCTAGATAAAATACTATTGAAGTATTATCAAGCATGGTTCGGCATACTTCATAGTACTAGCATAACCTCTGATTATTGTTTGAGCTTTAAGTTGTACATGACTGTAGGGGGCTAAACAGAACCACTATTTAAAGAATGGCAAGCATGAGGCAGCCTATTAAATAGCATTTTTAATAACCTCTGACTAATGATCAGACTGGAGAATTTGTAACCGTGAGGTGTGTGTAAAACGGCCGATGTGAGACACTCTGAGCGACATAGATTCCTAATGAACGAGTAAAATATAAAGTGAAGAGTTAAATAGAATGATCAAATGTCAGAAGAATAATAATTAGAAATGGACAAACAACTCATTTGCATTTCAATCTAATTCAATGTCATAATAAAACAGAGTCAGATAGGAATTTCATTTAAATTAAATTACTCTGCGCACCAAAAAAAAAGCCTGAACATGCAGGAAACCTTCAGACACCATTGGATACCTTCATTGGGCCAATTGGGTGGACACTACACTGCCATAGCCACATTGAACCTAGCTGCAAATAAGTAAACCCCCCTCATTTGCTAACAGTGCAAGATGAATAAACAGTGTTAAAAGCTTCTTAAGCTTCTTATCGTGTCTCAAAGTGCTTTCCATTTAGCAATTTCTGAGTTTTTCTGAATACAAGCTTTAATAAAATGTTTTGATTAATTAATTCATAAAAATGAATAGTAATTTTTCTGCACCCAACTGATAAGGTTTGGTCACACGTGACTTTGTTTGCTGAGTACCAGGTCAATGTCAAATTTAGGATGTCTTTTATTGTTTACACCTGGCATTACAGGCACAATATGTAACCTTTCGCCTCCAGAGGTCGCATTTTCAAAACAATAACAAAGGACGAAGCTTGATGAGGCTATGAAGGAGAGCGGAACGATGGGAGATGTCATTTTCACCATAGATATGTATACGTAGATGCCTCATTAGCGACTGTTTCTGTGGGCCGCTATACGTAAGCCGTCCGCCATATTGGAAGGGTCAACTTGACCATTCACCATAATAACCAATGAATATTCGAAGATACCACAATTCTTACATATCTATGGTTCCACCCCTCTCGCATTCTCACCTGTGAAAGGTTATCCCGTTTCTTCAGGAATTTAAATCCTGGCGGTTTTTACAACCATCTTCGAATATTCATTGATTATTATGGTGAATGACGTCAAGTTGACCGTTGCAAGATTGGCAGACGTGTCTACGTTCTTGGAGCGGTCGAGTGAGGGATCTACCTATACATATCTATGGTTTTCACCATCCAGAGATGTCCGAATCATGTTCACGGATGTAATGAATTAATTTTTTTATTACCTGTACCCATTACCGCGGGAAGTAGGGCGTGTAGCCCAAGAAAAAATGGGGGGGCTGGGGGTGCGGTGTTAAAAATAGATAAATTAAAATTTTGTAACAAAAAATAAATAAAACGAATTTTATTAATTTGTAAATTCATTACAATTCATAGAAAAAAATAGCCTAAGCCTACAGTGACAATAAGACACAGTAAAACATGAATTAAGTTGAATCAAATCGATTGTGAAAGTCG
>NW_015546049.1:277362-277996 GCF_001515605.1 Sinocyclocheilus anshuiensis | reverse complement strand
TACGTTCCCGTGGCTATTCCTGTACCTTCGAAAATGTTATTCAAACAGCGAATAAATTATACAGAAGAAGCGAGCAAAGAACATTTACATTGTCAAGGAACAGTATATGACTGACTTGAGCCTAGCGCGAGTTTAAGCACTTTCAAAAAAACTCCCCTTATAATCAGTAAAACTGTCTATACACTGTTTGATGAATGAATCTCCAAACATGAATTAAGTTTAATCAAATTGATTGTGAAAGTCGTTTCAACTTAAACTGACTTAGGAAGTCGTTTGTTGCCATGACTTTTTGATCATATTATTACCTGTAACATGTCTGTGCCATACCCAAATCAAGAATTAACGACCATTTCTACAGCCATTGCAAAGATACAGCAGAGAAAGAGAGCGTCTATTACCTCAGCAGCAACCAATAATAATAACAATCTCTCATTCTTGCTTCTACAGCGCTTATTTTGATATTTAACGTTAGATCTTTAATATTCTTGGAACAAAATTAATGCTTAAGGTTGATTCAGTATTACTCTTAATGAAAAAAAATTAAAATCCCACACACAACATCAGCAATACTACAATGACAAAGTAGATTATATTAAACATAAAACTTTTATTAACAGAACGAATAAGACACCCG
>NW_015546049.1:271898-277086 GCF_001515605.1 Sinocyclocheilus anshuiensis | reverse complement strand
TACGTTCCCGTGGCTATTCCTGTACCTTCGAAAATGTTATTCAAACAGCGAATAAATTATACAGAAGAAGCGAGCAAAGAACATTTACATTGTCAAGGAACAGTATATGACTGACTTGAGCCTAGCGCGAGTTTAAGCACTTTCAAAAAAACTCCCCTTATAATCAGTAAAACTGTCTATACACTGTTTGATGAATGAATCTCCTACTTACATCATACGTACATCTGCACTTTGTTCATGATGAGTGAATTCGAGAGAGCAGAATTCAGTCAGCGAGCATTTTATTCGCGACAGCCATAATGGATTTAGTTTAACTGTACAGCAGCATTTTTGTCCACATGTGTTGCCATAATAGTTTCTAAAAGCGGAAACTGATAGCGCGGATATTACGTTATTGACAGGCGACAATGACCAGGGACGAGCCATTATTTAAAATTGGAATTTCTCTGGATTTACAAATACTTGGGAACTTTTGGGATTAACGCAAGTACTCAACTGCATGAAATATATAAAACAGTGCAAGTGGTTTTTGGATATTTTATTACGAAACTCTTGCATATTGTGCCTTTAAAGGTTTAGTTCACCCAAAATTGAAATTCTGTCATCATTTACTCACCCTCCTATTAATTAAAACACATCAGCCATAAAATAGTACAATGGCAAATTTGCATAGGCCTATATTAAATATCTAACTTTTATGAACAAAATGAATAAGACTACTTATGCATCATGTAGTCTACTTGCGTTGTAACCCAAATAAATAATTAAAATTGGAATTTCTCTGGATTTACAAATACTTGGGAACTTTTGGGATTAACGCAAGTACTCAACTGCATGAAATATATAAAACAGTGCAAGTGGTTTTTGGATATTTTATTACGAAACTCTTGCATATTGTGCCTTTAAAGGTTTAGTTCACCCAAAATTGAAATTCTGTCATCATTTACTCACCCTCATGTTGTACCAAACCTGTACAATTTCTTTGTTCTCTGGAACATAAAAGAAGATATTTTCGAAAGAAAATAGAAATAAGTCATTGATCGGGGCATTTTAACGAGAAGTCAAAATAGAAGTCATTGATCATCAAAAAGTCTGTGTTCCACAAAAGAAAGTTATACAGGTTTGGAATGACATGAGGGCGAGTAAACGATGACAGAATTCTGATTTTAGGGTGAACCATCCCTTAACATGCATTTCAGCACTTAATGTCAATTATCATTGTTTCATTGACAACTGAACCAATCTGTTGGTGCGGGCCGGTATAAGTTATGCAGTAACCTGGGTTGCACCATGAAGAAAGATATTCAGAAGAGTTAAAAAGCTTAAACACAGACTCACACCAACCAACCAACCCCCACTCATTAGCAGCATTAGCCTGTCCAGAGTCATTCATTAATGTGTATATTTTCAGCAGGGACCTTGTTACAGCCTGAGCAATCAATGCGCATTTAACGAAACAGCATGAATCAAACAGCATAATCTATACTTCTCTCTCCATCCTCACTTTGAAGCCCTCCCTTGCATCTTTATCTTCTCCTTCCCTCTCTGAGCTCACTCATATTTTCCCTTTCTCATTCCAGTCCACTCCTTCTCTAATGAGTCCCTTTTTTTCTGTGGGCAAACCAACTTTTCAGCATCAAATCCATCTGCATTACTCATTTCATGTCCTCTTCTTTCTCCTGCTGTTTATTAGCAGTCTTCAAAACAGACTGCCATTTATAAGCCATAGTTCTATTCCACATTCCTCACGCTTCTTTTCTTTTTTCTTTCACTTCCCTATCTAAACCGGACACCTGCTAAGCGAAGGCTATGGAGAGTGACGGATAAAAGCAAATACAGACACGGAAAGCACGTCAGTGGCTAATCATCGCCTCTTGTCATCGCGGTGGCTTTATTATTACCCCCATACTGTTAGCAAACAGGCTAAACACAGAGTAAGAAGTCTGGGCACGTCTGATGCCAGTAACAGTCTTTCTATCATACTTTACCATGAGCAATTTTCCACACTGCTAACCAGGGTTGAAACTCCTCTGGGAAAAAGCGTAGCATTAGATACTATAACAACCGTGTTTCATTCTCACTTTTTACTGCATCTATAGGATAAACTTGGTTGTTTGTCTGCTTGTTTAAGGAAAGCTTAGTTACTTTTACAGTATAAGATAGAGACTACAACACATCTGTACATGAATTCACGTGTTGTACTTCTGAGTGTGTTAGCTGGCAATGGCTTCTCAAGGTGAGTCATTCATGGAGGCGATGTATGAAAAGTTCGCCTTTGTGTGAAAACTATGGTGTATGATTTAATTACACTGGTGGAGAGCTGTCAAAGTGCTGGATATGAAAAAGGACACACTTTGTACTATGCTTTGTGCAATGGTGCCTACACTCTAAAAAATGCTGGGTCGTTTCAACCCAACTTTGAGTCAAATATGGACTAACCCAACCGTTGGGTTAAATTTTTACATTAAATTTTTAACCCAAAAGTTGGGTTAGTCCATATTTGACCCAAAGTTGGGTTGAAACAACCCAGCAGTTTTTAGAGTGTACTGTAAAATCCATATATGGATAAGGGCGAAAAGAGAGCCTGAAGGTTTATTCACACTAAGAACTGTGAGACAAAGCAATCAATTTTCCAGAACCACATAGACATTGAGCTGTTGATATTAGCGTCCGAGTAAAAGTAAAATAAATCAGCTTAATAGGGGTCTGAAGGAATGCGTATTTCTTTGAGAATACTTTGTTAAACCGCATTCTCTAACAAGAGATTTGTGCTTGATAAATGCATAAAACTCATATTTGTGACTATGTATTCTAGAATTGTGTATTCTAGTGTGTGGGAGATCATTTGTAATACAGTATATGAATGTTTCTGTGTGTTTGTAATGGTTATTATTATGCTGCAGGTAGACTTTCTCTCTCATCCAGTGTCTGGTTTGACAGGTCACTGTATTTGGCCCTGGGATTTGGCTCAAAATAAGTTTTCAATGTGAATGAAAGTCTAATGGGTTTTGATTGACATTTGAGAGTGAGTAACTGATAACAGATTATTAATTTCTGGGTGAACTATTCCTTTAAGTTGCAGGGAGTTGATTATAAAACCTTTTTAATTGTGTGCCATTTCTTTAATTCCTTTTTCATTCTTTTTTAAGATTGCTTAAAGGTGAAATTTTCAAGAACGCGCTATTTTGGGCCTGTACCCTATTTACATTTTTTTGCATAAGAACTTGGGATATTGTATTTTGACTGAAAGTTTACAGTTAAAACATTTTAATGATGGATTTGTTTCTACAAACATGCAGCTTTTCATTTCACACGATGTTGATCGATGGGCTGAAGTCGTGTGCGTTACATTTTAATCAGCTGTTTAGACTCTCATTCTGACGGCACCCATTCACTGCAGAGGATCCATTGGTGAGCAAGTGATGTAATGCTAAATTTCTCCAAATCTGTTCCCATGAAGAAACTCATCTCATTTACATCTTGGATGAACTGAGGGTGAGTACATTTTCAGAAAATTTTGGATTAACGATTTCTTTAAGGCCATGATCAGATCTCCCAGGCACACGTTGAAACATTTATTTTAACACAAATGTAACATTTTCCAAGAGTCAAAAGTAGTCAAAAGTACCCCTAAGTGAAAAAAAGATCAATTTAGTCTATCATACGCCTTTCTTTCTCCTCACTCATTCTGTCCTTTCACCTCTCTTAAATCTTGTCCTTCTAATTCATTCATTCAGAACACCCTCCACCATTTCATTGCTCCTGCAATTTCATTACCCTTCCACTCATTCCTATCAACACAATCCCTTTCCTCCAGCTGTATTTCTCTTTATTGCACACTTGTCTCATCTGTCTCCACACACATCTCTTTTTCCAGTGGCTTCATCCGTCTTCCTCGCTTTCTTCCTGGAACTGCTGCACTGAAGGGAAATGGACCGACTGGGACCTCAAAAAGAGCAATCAAAGCTCAGCCCAGACAAAGCATCAGAGAAACCCTGACAACCTCCCACACGCACACAGATTTCAGAAAGACTATAAAATAAAGCACACACAAACACATGAACACCACACATCTTTCACTTCCTCCTGGTCAAAATAAAATGTTCCTGTAAGCTTAATCAGCAGGTTCAGAACGTTTAGCACTTCAAAAACTCTGACGCACTCGCATACGCTCACACACATACGCTAGTGCTGACATAATCACGACTGGAGATTATTGCCAGTGCCTGGTAGCCTTCTCATTAATGCTTTAAAGAAATACACACACACACACACACGTTTTGCTATCTTAGTAAGGACATTGCATAGACTTCCAGTGAATTTATATCAGGCTAATGATATTTTTTATCACCTAACCCAGGGGTCGGCAACCCCGCGGAGGGTGGGTCCCTGTAGCATGGGCATAGAATACGCGGGGGACGTGTTCTCCCGACTTTTAATAAAACTTAAACTCTTCCCCCTGCACCGTTTTTGGGGAAAGGGTGTTCACATCGAAGTTTTCAAGGGCCAATGTGAATAAATCCAGATTTAAAGGCACAATATGTAATTTTTTGCCAGTGGGGGGCAAAGAAACAAAGGCGTAGTTTGATGACGCCGTGACTGAGTGTGGAATCATGGGAGTTGTTGTCTTCATCCCCACAGCCGAAGCAATCCGATGGGACTCGGGCAGAAATCATGTTCATGGATGAGCTAATGTATTAAAGATTTATTAACGTTGTAGTATGAAGCAGAGTGAGGCTGAAAGCCATCGAAGTGAAACGAGGCCGCTGAACGAGCGCAGCAGCGGAGCTTTTATTATGCCACAGTCGAATGTTTCCGCTCCTTCCGGAAAGCAGTGGAAGTAAGCAGCGCTGTTTTATCATACTAGATACATTTGAACGTTCTGTTATAATGCAACTCTGTGCGGACGTCACCTGTCTAATAAAATGCATAGCATATTAAAGCGTCTTTGGCGTTTCCATGTTTTCTACAAAAGAAAACCGGAAATCGAGGGTGTATGACGTCATTGGCAGGCGACACAATTGCACTATGGACACGGTCCATGTCACTAGTTAAAATTGCTTATTTCTCTGGATTTAAACATTCTTCGAAACATTTGGGATAATGTAAGTATACAAGTCAGCAAAATATATAACACTGTTCTAGTGGTTTTTGGATATTTTAATAAAAAAATCTTACATATTGTGCC
>NW_015546049.1:255405-271505 GCF_001515605.1 Sinocyclocheilus anshuiensis | reverse complement strand
ATTTTCGCCGCTAGAGGGCGCGTATTCAAAACAAACAAAGAAACAAAGGCTAGTTTGATGACGGCGTGACTGAGTGAGGAATCATGGGAGTTGTGGTCTTCATCCCCGCAGCCGATGCAATCCGATGGGACTCGGGCAGAAATCATGTTCATGGATGAGCTAATGTATTAAAGATTTATTAACGTTGTAGTATGAAGCAGAGTGAGGCTGAAAGCCATCGAAGTGAAACGAGGCCGCTGAACGAGCGCAGCAGCGGAGCTTTTATTATGCCACAGTCGAATGTTTCCGCTCCTTCCGGAAAGCAGTGGAAGTAAGCAGCGCTGTTTTATCATACTAGATACATTTGAACGTTCTGTTATAATGCAACTCTGTGCGGACGTCACCTGTCTAATAAAATGCATAGCATATTAAAGCGTCTTTGGCGTTTCCATGTTTTCTACAAAAGAAAACCGGAAATCGAGGGTGTATGACGTCATTGGCAGGCGACACAATTGCACTATGGACACGGTCCATGTCACTAGTTAAAATTGCTTATTTCTCTGGATTTAAACATTCTTCGAAACATTTGGGATAATGTAAGTATACAAGTCAGCAAAATATATAAAACTGTTCTAGTGGTTTTTGGATATTTTAATAAAAAAATCTTACATATTGTGCCTTTAAATTAAAAGAGACAAGATAGTTACATCGTTTTGGATACGTTTTATTCGCATCCAAAATGATGTGAACATTACGGAGCGCTCAACACTCTCATGCAGTGTGCTTCACTCACACTCAAAGGAGAAAGTCCAAAATGGACTCGTGTAAGTAGTAATAACTTTTGACATGCCAGGAAATTCCTAATATGGACAAAGGCATCCAGCTATCGCTGTAACTAAGCTGAATAACAAGCATAAACCATAACTGATGAAACGTGAAGACAATAAACAATTGCTACAAAATAGTTTGTGTTTTTCAAGTCTTCTCCAGGTAATAAATATGAATGATACAGTGCTAACTGACATTCTGTGATAAAAATGGAAAAAGTGTTTGTAGTATATAAACCAATCATAATCATAAAATTGTCATTAGGAAAATATATATAAAAAATATTATAGAATACAAATTACTAGTTATTTTCCAGCAGTGTATTTTATTTCTTAGCCAATTAAGAGAGATAAGAAAAGTTTTTTTTGTCAATTAGACAAACATACATAAATAAATAAACATTATTATTATTATTATTATTACATTTGACATTTCTGTGCCCCTCACTTCTGAAATGATTGGTACGATTCCTGCCCTGTAACATAACTGAATATAAAACTATAGCTATATGCTGCGCTATCATATCATGCGCATCCATTTTACGGATCAAATAGGTTTTGTGGCTCCATGTGAATTTTATTTGGTGGGAAAGAGGCCAAAACGGCTCTTTTGATGCTGAAGGTTGCAGACCCCTGACCTAACCCAATCTCTACCCCTAAACTTACCCATCACAGAAACATGTGCAGAACGCTAGATTTAAATAAAAACATATTTTGGCTGATTTATAAGCCTTTTTAACTAGTAAGGACCAGTAAAATGTCCTAAATAGTGGGTTGTCAAAGTATAATAATTATTATAATAATATAAGTGAGGACATTTGGTCCTCACAAGTACAGTCAAAGCACGCACGCACGCACGCACGCACGCACGCACGCACGCACGCACGCACACACACACACACACACACACACACACACCAAGTTAGTATTCTCAGGTGTTGGGAGTGTCTCTTTCAAAACATCAACACTCAATCTGCTTTTCACTTCTCATTTTAATTAACCGCTCTCTCGAAAAATCTGTTCAGTTCAGTTTCTTAATGCAAATCAGAATTTCATAATCTTCACCCAGACAAAGGAACAATGGGAGACACTAACCACACATGCACAAATACACACCTTGTCTGACGCTCTGGTCTTTTTTTCCATCTACTCATCCTCTGAAACCATTCACGGTTTAATTAAGGAGCTCAGAACTGGGCTGTGCAGTTCTGCTGTGTTAATTATGGGAAGTCTGCTGGGAATGTGCATGTGTGTGTGCTGACCAAACAGTTCTAATAAAACTCTTGAGGATGCTTGTGTGAAGGGATCGGCACAAAAGACTGTTTACTATCAGCCCTCATGGGAGACGGCCATGTCAATTCATGTCCCACCCTAAAGCTCTGCAGGGAAAACACTGACTGTTTGGGGTGGGTACGATTTTTTAATGTTTTTGATAGAAATCTTATGCTTATCAAGGCTGCATTTATTTGATCAAAAATATAGTGAAAACAGTAATATTGTGAAATATTTTTTTTACAATTTCAAATATCTGTTTTCTATTGTAATATATTATAAAATGTAATTTATTCCTGTGATACAAAGCTGAATTTTCAGCATCATTACTCAAGCCTTCAGCATCACATGATCCTTCAGAAATCATTCTATACTGATTTGCTACTCAAGAAATATTTCCTTTTATTATCATGCTGTTTTTTTTTTTTTTTTTTTGGAAACTGATATTATTTTCATGATTTTTTAAAAGAATAATTCACAACTTGACTTCTCTAAAATGTAAAAAAGCTCTTTGCTGTTGCACTGTACACATACTACACAATTCAGATTTTTTTTTTTTTATCTTTTTTTTTTTTTTTTTTTTTTTTGGAAACTGATATTATTTTCATGATTTTTTAAAAGAATAATTTATTTAGCAGCATTTATTTGAAATAAATCAAATGAAAAAGAAATATTTTGTAACATTGTAAGTGTTTTTACTTTACTGTCACTTTTGATCAACTGAATCTGTCCTTGCTGGAAAAAGGTATTAATGTCTTTTTGGTTTATTTTTGTAAAAAAATTTTCTTTTTATTTATTTCCTTAAAAAATTTTACCGACCTCAAACTTTTGAACGGTTGGGTAAATGTACCCAATTTCTCACTCCACGTGGCTGTATGAAAAAAAAAACATAGCACTCTGTGCAGTCTGTCTATGACGAATGAGTTCATCAGAAAAAGATAAAATGCACTGCGTGTTGACCGTGAAGTGGGATGAAAGCAGTGTCTTTCAATAGAGGATATGTATTCAGCGTCAGAGACCACAGCCTCTTCATATCCTGTGAGGAGATTTACTTAGAAACACAACGACTTACGGATAAATTTCTGTCACTCATACACAGAGGCAGGGAATGGTGTGGTATGAGGAAAGAGGGAAATATAAACATTTTTTAATGTCCGTTTTGTGTAAATAGGTGTCAATGTTTCTACTTTCAATCAGGGCTTAAACATTATTATTAGGTTCAAACTGACTGACAATTATCAAATACATTAAAACTTTGTTTTTGGCCTTCTTTGGTTTGATAGGGAGATTGGAGAATTGATGGGCAGAAGAAGGGGAAATGGTATTGTGTAATGACACATCTGAAGTAGTCTTTTTTTTGGGTTATCCCAAATGTGGCTCTTCAAGCGCTTTTTTTCATGATCTTTTTCTGTCTCACTTTTTCCACTTCATTCCTGTGTCCACTCCTTCTTTCAGCTTTGATCAAACTCTGAGTCTACACAGAGGAAAATATGACGGTTGGTGTTGGTTTAGACTGGAAGGATAGCCTCTCATGAGCACACAGCCATACACACAAGTAATACACACACACACGTACGCACGCACGCACGCACACTATAATTGTTGCCTCATGATTTTACAGCATCTTCCTTTTGTTGAATTATTAACATCTTAATTAATATCACAAAATATCATGAAAAATCTAAAGTTCCCTGATCTTTTGATAGTGTTCTATGTACTATTTAAATATATTGTAACTTTCAGAATGTAAAACTCCCTCCCAAGTTTCATTTATTAAAACTACGCTGTAAAATTGTCTTAAAGGGGTCATATGATGCTATTTTAAATAGGGATGCACCGATACCGATACTGGTATCGGGCCCGATACTGAGCTCCTGTACTCGTACTCGTAAAAATGCCCCGATACCAAACGCCGATACCACACAGCATGTGATAAGTGCCATATTCAGACAAAGAAACACCGACAACAGACAGCAGAATGGAGTTATTAGAGATTAAAGATGTCTACGAAGTATATGCATGCAATGACTATAAAATATTCAGTATTAATGCCTGTATAGCTGATTTGCGCCAGCTGGTAAACAAAGCCCGCTGAGTGGATTGAGCGCGTGGCGGCGCAGATGCGCAAGCTTGTCGAGTGAATATCCCTTTCTCACAGACATCACTGGAAAGTTTGTAGTTCGGTCGGATACGTCAAAAAGTAATAAGTAAAACAATGATCAAGTTACTTAATGGTAGAGAGGGAGGCGAAAGTGAAACTAACAGCCTGTGTGAAATGCGCTAGGCTGTACTGTACTTGTTTGTCCCTCTCATTCTGCACCAGTATAAATACGTGCACGCATTGCGCGTGTTTTGCTTGCTTCATGAGAGTTTCTGCATTATATGAGTGGCTTTGGAATATAAATCGCAGCAAAAAAAATGATCAGTGAAAGTAACAAAAACTTGTAAAATACATTTTAATGGGCATAATTAAGTGTGAAAATAACAGAAGGATATACAGTCAAACCAAAAATTATTCAGATTAATTATACCAGATATAATTTTTGATATTTTTTTTTACTAGTGAATGTAGGACACTATAGTTCATTTATGTAACTTCTGGAAGGCCAAATAAAGTGCTTTTGCTTTCGCACAGAAACACACAGCGTCTCCCTGACATGGCTGCATCAACACTACTGTGTTCCTGAAACCACGCCTTCTTTCTTTGTGTGCACATTTGGGCGGCATTATGCTAATATTTCCACATAGTGATGTAGATATGTGGGGGCGTGTTAGAACGAGCCGTTTTAGGTAGGTGTGGCTGACTCTTAACTTTTATAAAGAATATCTCTTTGGATTTGAGACTTTAGTCTTTGCAACTTTACAGATCTTCTTTATGCACCAAGAGCTTGTAACACTCCAAAGAGAAAGGAAAAATTGAAATAGCATCATATGACCCCTTTAATCCATGTTAAATGTTAAAAGTGTATATGTACACACAAATGTCATAGGTAATACAGCGGAAGCAGGATATTTACATTAGATACTGGCATTCCTGAACACCAAAAGAGAACATAAATCTATTCAAGCTGGAATATTACTAACAATAAGATGCATGGGATATCCATCAAACTGTGGCTGTGTGGAAGAACATATTTCTCTGTCTAATGTTAAAACAGCTTATATTTACCAACGCCACCCTATTCATAATAAGAGATAATATTCACTATGAAAAAAAAAAAAGCATTCCTATGAACCTACATACACTGAAGACAGAATATGATAACATAAGTTTTTTTCCCCAAACTTTTTCCCTTCATTTTATATTAGTAAAATTCTTTATCTGCTGAGTTGGAAGGTGTTTTGCTTTACGACAACTGAATTTTATTTGTGCATTAAAGCAAGGGAAATGGTTATTACCCGCTGCAGCAAAACAAAAAATATAACACCCTTTGACTATGTGGACTTCAGAATAAAATGACCCCTTTAACAGAGCCCTTTCAAGTAATGAGTCACTTTTATTTAGCTCTAGACTTTGGGGACACTTACGGGACCTAGAAAAAGTTGCAACCCCCTTTTTGTATTAGGTCTGCCAAACTTACTTTAGAGGATTAAAATGTTCTGGTCTCATCAAACCTCTTCCTTCCAGCTGTTGAGTCTCAGAAAACAGATATTTCAAATTGTAGAGGAAGGGATGTGAGAGAGTTTTTAAGGTGTGAATACTTTGCATTACCTGCACCATCCACATACTATGTGTTGTATTCATAATCATTGATATTCACACTGAGTACATGAGCCCGATTGTTCATCTCTCAGAAGCTCAGTTTGACATGATGTCATGTTTAGAGTAGTTTGTTTCCTCATTACAGAGAGTGTGAAGTCTAGCACAGAGACAGGAAAAGAATGACAGCACATTCACAAACACACTTCAGCATGTCACGTTCTGTAGATAAGCGTACACAGCAGCAGTCTATCTACTTCCACTCTTAAGGCTGAGGACAGATGTTGAGATTGAGAGTGTGCTAAGAGTGATACTGTAACATTGACTTCCTATTTCTTTAGAGGATTAGAGTCAAACATTCCCCACACTGTGATTGCAACATCACATGATCAAACTGACTAGATTGGTTTGAGCTGGTTAGGGCTGATTGGTAATATATTTAACAGGACAATAATATCAACAGCAAGTCTTCAATAGGCCACTATGGCTCTTTTTACAACTAAAGTTAGATGTGACCACATTTATATGTGAAAACACAAACTGTTATGAATAACGTGAGGTTGTATTAAGTGAAAATTTTTACTCAACTTTAAAAACATTGCTGTAGGGGTGTTGCAGTATCCGCACTGATGATAACCATTATACAGTATTACAGTAAAAAAAAAAAAAAAAAAAAAAAGATGTTAATACTACACATACGATATTATTGTAAATAATCCAGTGACTAACTATCTGGTTGAGGCTCCAACACAGTGGGTTGAGCCAGTGTGTAGCTGTCGCACAAAATCATGTCAGAGGAGATGACAAGCGAAATATTTTTGGATTCTGTAAAAAAGTTGAGGTGTTAGAAACCCCAGTCTGCAGAAAGTGCTTATCAACAGTAATTCTAAAAACACTTTAACTGAAGCCTTTATGTATAATGCACTTTAAGAGTACTCATAATCAGTGTTGGGCAGTAACTAGTGACTAGTAACTTAGTTACTGTAATAATATTAATTTTTGAAGTAACTAGTAGTGTAACTAATTACAAATAAGATTTCAGTAATAATATTACAGTTACCATCCATAAAACAGCGTAGTTTCTTTTGATGCCTCAACCCCGCTGATTTAAAATCCAACAATCAAATAATTTCTGAAAATAAATCCTAGATTTATTTTCATAATTTCCACGACTCGCACATGCATGTGATGTCCCCAGTGCAGCAGGCAAGCTTGGAATATGGAAAAGCTTACATTCAGCAGATAGAAATATTGCATTATATTGATTTTGTCAGGAAAAAAGATGATCTGAACACTGTTGTGTAAGTTGTGGCTTTACTTTACTCTGGCATTACATCCCACCCACATCCCTCTGATCAGCATGTGGTACATTATATTACTATAATTAAAAATCTTTTTGGAAAATTAAACAGTCTCTACAAAATGTGATTTGATAAAATACATAATGAAATATAATCGTATATGGGTACCGGAGAAATTACAATTAGCTTCAAGCTACACATGACAATTAATGAGATTAATACAACACTTCTACTTGAATGTCACTATCAATCACTATTGAGTGTTTGTAATAACTTCTGACTGTGATCCAATGTGGATTTTGGTCAAATGATGAGGCAGAAATATGTTGTTAGTAACATTCTAGATTAAGAATTTTATGTGGAAGATACACAGTTACAACTTCTGTGGGGCGTGAAGAAAAGGTAATGTAACTAGTAGTGTAACTAATTACTGTTGCCAGAAAGTAATAAGTAACAATATTACTTTTGAAAGCAGTAACTAGTAATGAGTAAAATATTACATTCTTTGAGTAACTAGCCCAACACTGCTCATAATGCATGTTGTAATGCATTTTTATCTATTCTTAAATAATTGTAACTAAGGGTAAAATGCATTATATTAATATTTGTATTACTCTTGTTACATTTGAAATAGGTTGTTTGTCATATGGTTTAATAAAATATACTTTATAAAGGTAAACAATGAATGGATAATTATTACAACGTAATATATCTGTGGTTACTATTTTTCATGAGATAAGACAATGCACTGTAAGATATATCACAAGGCCAAATGAATGCATTAATACTTTTATAATGCATTATATATAACGGGTTAAAGTTCTTTTTGGAATCTCCTGTTAAAAGATAAATAAATAAAAATTAAAAAAATCTGACTGAGAGCATTATTTATTTATTTATTTAATTTCTATACTTATTGCGCTAATTATTTGGGCCACAATAATCATGTAGTAAAAATCTGCCAAGGACATTCATGTGAAGTGTGAAGTATAGTGTAACCTCAATTCATATTACTTAACACATAACAAAAATGCATTTACACCATTAAATGTGTCATAATCCATGTCAGACCACCTACAAATACGTTTTCAGTGATTCGATCAAGACCCAATCATAATGTCTCATTTTATGACAGTAAACGAATATTAATTACAGGTGTAAATGGGGCAATTGGCCTCTTTTATTCAAGGACACATTTAATTAAAATGCCATTTGACACTGAGGCAACTTAGTTTTTAGTCAGCAGCAGTCAACATGGACCTTCATTGGATTCTGTTGAGTGTCTCTATGTTTGTGTGAGTTTATGTGGGGGTGTGTACATGTGGGTGAGAGTATATGTGAGTGCATCTGTGTGTATGTGATGGATAGAGCTGTGAGTGGAAATAAAGGCATGAATAGAGTCCAATACTACAAGTCTCTAATCTGGAAAATGTATATAAATATAAAAGTAAGGGGGAGAAGGATGGCCTTCCAACCTCCCATATACACACATGCAAATGTACTGTATATGCGCACACCTGATTTTAAAACTGGACCACTCAGATACAGCATGAGTAGTAGACAGATGTGACCGTAGGTCAGAGGGCAGAGGACTGTGTGAGTGTGTTCAGACAGGATACTGACAGTCAAACACTTGAACAAATGAAGACATTCGGATTGTCTCTGTCTGATAAGTGCTGACCCATAAACAGTTAGAATCAATGACTCCAGTTAATATACAAAGGCAACACATACACACACATTGCATTGCATAACAATCCACTTTTATGCAATAATCTTGTAAGGCACTGACACATGTATTCTCAATGGCTGAACTGAAAATCCCACAAAATCTGCAAAAGAGCTGCAGTTCAAGCGTTTACATATGAGGGGCGCAACCACCAGGGGGGCGTGGGAGTTTTGCAGAAAAATTGAGAAAAAAAACAACACAAAAAAAAACAGAAACCACTGTGTCAACCGCATTTAAGTGTGCGAAAGGCTTTCTGCCTTTTATAAAGCGGCGCCAGTCGGCAATTCCTCTAAATCTTTCTCATTCAAACCATTTACTTTGCACCATCTAACCCAGCCCGATACAGAAGATCCTCTCCATCGAAGAGCATCGCTTCAGCGAACGGCATCACAAGCTGCTAATGTGAACTCAACCTTCAACAGCAACACAAATATCGTGTCTACACTGGATGCAACCGTTGTTGCTGCAACAGCTAAAATCTGTCTATGCTGGACATGACAATGTGACCGATGCAAATCCATTTGTCCTTCCATGTCAGTAGTAGTGCATGGGCCGTCAGCTTCCTGTCGGGATTTGTCGTATTGCACCGCATTCAATTGAGATGGGTTCAAATTGTCTTTAGTCACATCGTGTTGTGCTGCTCACGTCCGGTGTAGACATGGTTAAAGTGAAACAACTGTATGTTTTTTTTAATTAAAGGGGAAGCATGACCAAAAATTTGAGAACCACTGCCTTAGAGAATTTGCAAGGTTTAGCATTAAAAAAAAAACTAGAAATATCATAAAAACTGCATTTGGTTTACTTATTAATTAGTACTGCAGAACTTGATTTTATTTTAGTACTGAAGAAGCTGCATAACAGACATTTACAAATATTCCACAAGACAAATAAATGCAATTGTTGAAAGTAAAATATTCCTATGAAGTCTTGGTTGTTAGTATCATGTACTGCTTCCGTGAGTACTATCCATGACTGCTTGCAGCCTTTTGTAATAACGTAGTCCTTCAGTTATCCTGAAGCTGGATCTCAACATCACTGGGCCAATGTTGGGATAAACTCAACTAGCATGCAAGAACTTAAAGTACCTGGGGGCTTTTTTTCAAGAACAGCCCACAAATGTAATGTTCTGGACAAACCAGGGGCTTATGCACTGCTATCACAAAAGGCTGCAAGCAGTTATTGATGCTCACGGTGTCAACACCAGATATTAATAACCAGGGTATGCACAGGTATGTATGTATTGAACAGGATAATATGTTTAAATTAAGTAATTTTTTTGTCTTGTGGGATACGATATCATTCAAATGTTTGGGGTCTATAAGATGTTTTTTATTATTTTTTTTAAAGAATTTAATACTTTTATTTGCCAATTAAATTGGCATTAAATTGATCAAAGTGAAAGGACATTTACAATCTTCACAATATTTCTATTTCAAATAAACCTTGTTCTTTTGAAGTTTATATTCGCGAAATTATCCTGAAAAATAAAATGTCATCATTCATCGTTTCATCATCATATCATCGTTTTCACAAAACAAAAAAACAAAAACATGAAGCAGCGGTTTTTAAAATTGGTAATAAGAAATTATAAGAAAACAGTTATTTTAAATTGCAATATTTCACAATATTACTGTATTTTTATTTAAAAAAAAAGCAGACTTGGTGGACATAAGAGACTTTCAAAAACATTACAAAAATCTTACCAACCTCAAACTTTTGAACTATAGTGTATACATCAAACAGCTTCACCATAACTAAAATAACATTTTTATGACAGTACTAAAATGCTATTTTTTTTTTTAAAGAAAGATAAACAGATTCTGCAAGTGGCATGTCAACATTTGAGTACTGTGAGAATGGAAAGAAAAGATTTTAAGGTCAGCCGTACCCTAGATGGTCCTCTGTAGAGAGCGCGGAAATGATCCCAGGCCTGTGTCTGCTGGGCATCCAGAGTGGCTTCAGTCAACATCTGCAGAGAGAAAAACATACCAACATAACAGCTCAACATACTCACAGAACCAAAACACTCCTGACTCATCCTCCAGCTAAACCACTTTAGAATGACCAGAGATAATCCTAAAGACAATTAAATGTAACATTTTGGTGAAAATACACCAGCAACATATATAAAAAACATTAGAATGTGAAGGGGCAAGCCCTGCTGCCAGATATGGACTTGATAAATAGCAAACTGCGCAACTTCTAAATAAAACCCTTCAAGAATCAGAGGAGTGTTAATTGCATCGAATGTGACATTTTCATACACAAGCCTAAGATGTGGGAAAGAAAAGTGATTAAAGCCAGACGGATGTGACATTTAAAAAAAAAGCAATATCAAGCTGTAGTAGAAAATAAGTAGTGAAATGCTTTGAGTTTGCTTGCCAATTAATTGTTTATGTGGTCTTATGCTGCTTCTTGCGGCTGTATGAATTTGAAGAATTTACACAAGTAAATATACATTATTTAATCTATAATAATCCATATTTAATCATTGTTGGACCAGATTTACAGACAGGCCCATGATACACAGTGACAGGTTCACTTATTTAAAGACACATTCCAGTGACCTTCACACCGATCAGAATCATTTCATCACTTGGATTTCCTCAAATCAGCCTTCAGTGATCCAAAACCTCTCGGTCTCTGTCATCCGTCAATGACTTCTCCAGTCCCAAAGGCATGAAGTCAAGCACGCACCCTAAAGATCTGCCAAACTTCACCCAGAGACGGTTTTCAACAGAATGTTCCAGAATTAAACAAAGTGCATCCTCACTTTACCTCACTGGGTCTCTATATACTGTATAATCAGTCGGTTTTGAGTGGCACAAAAGACAAATGCTACTGTCACTGCAGAAAAGTAAATGCAATTAGTGCGCCCTCCCTTCAGCAGAAAGAAGGAGATGAACATTGTCACGCTGTTTCAGCTGTCTCTGTACGCAGGGAGCTGAGCTGGAGGAAGTTGATTTTGCGTGACAGTGTTGTGGGAAAGGTAGGATAATTTGGTGGAGCGTTCATTAAATCCGTTATTTACGCATGGCTTAATTAAATAAACCAATTACACACTTTTTGATAGCCCAATGTATTTCATTGCTTAAAAAAAAAACAAACAGTAAAAGCCACTTTTCTGCACCTCGAGACATCAGGAGGAGCATTTCAGCCAACTAGACAAGGTGTTGAAATTGTTTAGAGAACATCTGATTTAATTCTAAAGATCTGCCATTTTCTCTTTCTTCTCATAACACTTCGAAAAAAAAAAACTGCATCGAAAAAATATAGTAAGAGTACCATAAGTATTTTTAGTGAAATGTCTGAGAATTCATTGGTGGCTATACCAAATATAATTGAGGTGGTCGATTTTACCCATTCAGTTAGAAACATATGCTCTGGGGAAAAAATGTGCCTCTACCTACATTTTTGCAAAACTTCAAAAATGTACCAATATATACAATTTACCAGCTGAAGTGAACACTAAAGGCAGTAAAACAACTACATTTATTCCTGATAGGCATAACAAATGTCCACATTTGCATCATATACCAGCTCCATATAGAAAGCTTTTCTGATGTAGTAAACCATCTCGGTACCTCACCTGGTTGCACTTGTGATGTGTCTTGAAAACTTGAAACAGTCTGCGAAACATGAGGCATGATAAAAGAGCTTATAGAGGCTAGATAAAATGGCATGGTTGCTTTAGCAAATGCATTTTTATCTTCTCTTTTATTCTTGTTAACAGTAGCAGTGAGGTTTAGTGGGGGGGGGGTATGTTATTTTTAAATGCGATAGAGCATTAACTTTACTAGGCGTCAATCATCGAATATATCATTTTCAAACTGCTGCAATACATACAACAACCAACGTAAAATGTTGCCACATTCACATTCAGCTGTTTCGGAGAAAACTGAACACAATTGTAGTGCCACTCACCGGACATTTCACTTTGAAAGTGTCATGAAGTATGCAAGAAGCAATGTAATATCATTCTGCAGAAATGTCACCACAGGCACGTTTTTTTTTTTTTTTTCCTTCTCAATGAGCCTGGGTTGAATGAAAAGTAATGTAGGTCCTGTAAGTTCAATAAAATATATGAATAAAATAATATATTATTTAAATAAAATTACAATTGAAAATAAATATAAATAAATAAAACAGATTATATTGACTTCTAAAGTCACTGTTGTCTGGCACAACAATATATCTGAATTACTTTTATTTGTGGACTTTTCTCAGCAATTAATTGTGATTAATCCAATTAATTCATCTGCTTGTCATGCAATTATTTTTTTTATACCCGAATATGTATTTTTCTTTCATGTATGACATTTTTGTATGGGTTTGAGTACATTCACGCATGTAAATCTTTATCTACGCATGTAAAAATCAGTTTCTACTCCAACAGCACTGCATTCGAAGATGAAAAGGAGAGAGACAGAGAGAAAAAAAAGCACTGTGTGTCATCCTGTCAGCCTTGTTATCATTAGCATGCAGGAGTTCTGAAGAATTACGTGTTAATTAAAGCAAAAGTCCCTCACAGGTATAATTCTGTGCGTTAGCAGGTTTCAGAAAACTTGGACGTGAAGAAAAGTGCTGAATTTTGCCTGTTACAGATAACACAGTGCTTAGTGATGCTAATGGCTGAGGGTTTATTGAAGGAGAGAGAGGAACCACAGGCCCGTTTTTTTTTTTTTTTTTTTCCTTCTCAATGAGCCTGGGTTGAATGAAAAGTAATGTAGGTCCTGTAAGTTCAATAAAATATATGAATAAAATAATATATTATTTAAATAAAATTACAATTGAAAATAAATATAAATAAATAAAACAGATTATATTGACTTCTAAAGTCACTGTTGTCTGGCACAACAATATATCTGAATTACTTTTATTTGTGGACTTTTCTCAGCAATTAATTGTGATTAATCCAATTAATTCATCTGCTTGTCATGCAATTATTTTTTTTATACCCGAATATGTATTTTTCTTTCATGTATGACATTTTTGTATGGGTTTGAGTACATTCACGCATGTAAATCTTTATCTACGCATGTAAAAATCAGTTTCTACTCCAACAGCACTGCATTCGAAGATGAAAAGGAGAGAGACAGAGAGAAAAAAAAGCACTGTGTGTCATCCTGTCAGCCTTGTTATCATTAGCATGCAGGAGTTCTGAAGAATTACGTGTTAATTAAAGCAAAAGTCCCTCACAGGTATAATTCTGTGCGTTAGCAGGTTTCAGAAAACTTGGACGTGAAGAAAAGTGCTGAATTTTGCCTGTTACAGATAACACAGTGCTTAGTGATGCTAATGGCTGAGGGTTTATTGAAGGAGAGAGAGGACGAAGGGATGCCGGAGAAGAGGAATAGGTCAAAAGGTTCATGTCACTTCCTGTCTCGTCTTTAAGGCACACTGTCACATTACATAAAACGCCAAGTCTCTTGACCGACAAGCAATGAATGCTCAATGAAGAGAGAGAAAGAGCATGGCTCCAAAAGAGTGAGAACCCAGAGACAGAAATGTGGATGAGAGAGACAAAGATAGAAAGAAAGAGACAGACAGAC
This sequence comes from Sinocyclocheilus anshuiensis, assembly GCF_001515605.1. Taxonomy (NCBI): domain Eukaryota; kingdom Metazoa; phylum Chordata; class Actinopteri; order Cypriniformes; family Cyprinidae; genus Sinocyclocheilus; species Sinocyclocheilus anshuiensis. The sequence continues at coordinate 257,145 of NW_015546049.1, read as the reverse complement.
AAAGCAGGACTGTTTCATCACTCCATTCCTGCCAGTAAACAAATGCATGAAAGTAGGGAGAGTGTAATGCAATCATAAGCAAGCTAATTTGCTTTGAACCAGCAGGGAAAAAGCCATTTACGCTTCATGGATGGATGAACACACAAAAGGCAGAGTGGAAAAGAGCTATGATTCTCCGTCTAGCTGAAGTAGAGCAATGATACACCTCTAAAAGTGCTGGATTTAGTCAGTTATAGAAAAGAGAAAATGCAACACAATATTGAAACTGTTTATTGTAAAGGTCTGATACCAATTACAAACTAAATCTCAAATCTAAATTAAATTAAACTGCAATTAAGTTTGTGGCTAAATGAACTGTCAATATAAATATAAAACAATTTAAAACAGAACCTTTCTTTCAGCTGACATACGATTTAATCATCTTAAACTAATCAAGTCCAGTGTAGTTGTAGAATGTAATTCCACTCACTTACCTTTCTCCCATGAGCCTCTGTTACAATCCCACGATGAGCAGACGTCACTTTGGTCTGAAACACATGAGGTGACAGGTTAAATGTGATTGACAGATTATGACAAAAGCAGTGCAGCGATACAGACTCGAATACAGATCTGTTATAATAATTTCCCAACTACCCTTACACCTTCATCTGGTCATAAAAAGGTGAAATTATCTGTCAAGAGGGTCTGCAGCAGTCCTCTCTATGATATCATTTGCTGTTTTATGTTTAAAAAAAAAAGTGTTTTATGTTTCTGCATGTTCGTCATTCCACATGATTTTCTTCTTCCAGACAAACGTTTTTAAAATATTAAGCAGCAGTGAAGCTTTTGTAAAAAATATAGATTTTTCTAAGAAAAAAAAAATGTAACTACTACTACTAATAAGCTTATCGTTAAGAATTTTATTCTTTTAATTACTCGCATATGGAAATGTAATGTATGACATATACAAAATTGCCCTATATCAAGAGTTATATTTCCATATACGTTACCTTTAAGGCCATACATTATATTCACATTCTGTAACAGGCGAGCAGGAACGAGATGGAGTGAGAATTCAAATGCGAGCACAAGTTTATTTGAAAAACACAAATATATGTGACCCTGGAGCACAAAACCAGTCTTAAGTCGCTGGGGTATATTTGTAGCAATAGCCAAAAATACATTGTATGGGTCAAAATTATAGATTTTTCTTTTATGCCAAAAATCATTAGGACATTAAGTAAAGATCATGTTCCATAACGATATTTTGTAAATTTCATACTGTAAATATATCAAAACTTAATTTTTGATTAGTAATATGCATTGCTAAGAACTTAATTTGGACAACTTTAAAGGTGATTTTCTCAATATTTAGATTTTTGTGTATAGATCTCAATTTTAAAAAATGTAAACCTTATGACTGGTTTTGTGGTCCAGGGTCACATATACAGTATATAATCCAATCCTGGAACAAGAATACAATCCACACAAATAAATCAGCTTGGAACACACATACTGTATAGGACCAACGACCGACCAATACAACTGAAACACAGGGGTTTATTTAGTCACTGTATGTATGAATTGCATTTGCCTGTATTGCCTTTATTCATTTTTGAATAAAGTATTAGATTATCACATCACTCACCCATTAATCCTGCACCTTTATATTTATTTTTTCATTTACAGTACATCACCAACTGTCACACTTACAGAAATGTAACATTTGTTTTTTTAAGGTGCAGTGCCGATTCAATCAGC
>NW_015546049.1:244868-255257 GCF_001515605.1 Sinocyclocheilus anshuiensis | reverse complement strand
TGCAGTGCCGATTCAATCAGCAGGAATTATGGGCCGTGTGTTCAAGGTCAAGGCAGCTTTTTCAGCCGCTTTGTTTATGCAGTTGTGCAAATACTCTAATCACACTGGTTGGACACCTCTGTGATTAGGGATACTAGCCTTGCTCTCTTTTGTGCCTGCTGCCGTCAGCCTTCTATGGTTACGACTAATACAGCTGCATGCGGAGAAAGCCATTTGCATGTCATTTACATACACCACTGCCACATAACAGAGATCCAATTAGAGTGGATAATACATACACCATGCATGAATATAAAAGTACTTTAAAAGTCATATTGCCTTTAATGCAAATTCTCTGTAGATCCATTTTGGGGCTTGACTGACATGGGCAGTATGAACTTGTAAGCAATATGACAATTCTTTAAGAATTCTTATTGTCGTCCATAGAAAAATGAGATTCTTTTGAAGCACAATATGCCAGAATTTTCATATTTGGGTGAACACACTGATTGTGAAACGTGACTGTCTGACTGACCTGTGCCAGAGAAGTGGAGCGTGATCGAGAGCTCTCTGCGCTGGGTCTGTCCGCTGGCCGTGAGCCCTGGTTGGATGTGCATTTGTAGCAGCTCCACGAGTACTGCCTCTCGCTCAAAACACCCACCTCTTTACGCTGAAGACACTGGCAGTGGTACAGGTGTCCACAGCTACAAATGAAATAAGAGTTCAGAATGATGCTAATCCTGGTCTGTTTGTGTAGTAAGTTTGGGCAGAGTGCTACAACAGCTCGTTAAGTAAGAAATATGGGACTCAAATAAGGCATCAGAACAGGGCGACCAATGGCAGATATAATGCTAATATTTATAATAGAGGTCTCACAATAACTATGATATTTAAGAAATTAAATATTGATATCACATTACTATTACACATACGATACTACTGTAAATATTCCAGCACCAGTAATGTTCTGGTTGACACTTCCAAATAGTGGTTGGTTGTATTGCACCTTAACACTGGTTGGCACCTGTCATAAACTGGAAAAAATGTAGAAGGTGCAGTGTAGAGCTACTACTGCCACATAAAATCACACTGGAGGAGATGACCAGACAAGGCGGGATGTTAGAAACCCCAGTCTGCAGGAAGTGTTGATCCACAGTAAAGTTATTTTTGTACATCTTTTGTACAGTTATCTCTTCACCTTTCTACACTTATACTTTAAGTTACATTCATTGGCCAACAAAAAAAGAAAACACAAAATAAACAAATTTAAAGATGAATTTGACTGATAGCATTATTTATTTACTTGTTTTTTTTTTTAAGAATTTGTATAGATACAATACAATAATAGTTATCATAAATTCTTTTGGCCACAATAACAGTGTAGTAAAAATTGATATTGTGACAGCCCCAATTTTTTACAGTAAATATACATATGTATATATATATAAATTAACATATTCAAAATTACAAAAAAAGAATATGAAATAAATAATTTTTGTTTGTTACAGTAAAAAGCATTGGACTGTCTTCTTGTGTGTACCTGAAGATAATGATCTCCTCCTCGCTCTCTTGCCGTCTCTTGTACTGCTGTAAGCAGATGTTGCAGTGGTACTGTCTTGGGTGAAGTCCTCTACTGACCGCCTTGCGCAGGTGTGACAGAGACCAGTGAAGATCTGAATTCAACAGATTTGTGGTCGTCTCCAACAAAGTCTGAGAGATAGAAAGAAGTAGTAAAGTAAACCACTGCAAAGGTTTAAAGAAAAAAAAAAAGGTCAGCACACATGCTCCACGATTCTGCTCATTCAGATGAAACAGGTTTGAGTCTAGGCTGTGATGTGTCCTGACTCAACATCCCCCCTTCTCTTCCCAAAAACGTCCTGCCATACAGTATTATACTGCACTGTAAAAGGCAAAAACTTGTGCTAATGCTGATCCTATTTGTACTTTTTGATGTGTTAAAAGTTTGGTTGCATGGACAAAATGTATTAAAGAATATTAAAAATATGTTCATTTGTGCTACAAGAAAAAAGAAAAGAAATATTTATGAGGGAATTTTCATTTTTAGGTGAACTATTAAGTGCACCTGCATATAAGCACACTTAGAACTTTACAGAAACTGGAGCATATTTCAGCAGAAATGGCACGTGTACAGCGCCATTCACAAATATCTACACATCCCTCACAACTTTGCATTTCTCTTAATTAAATATTTTGATTTGGTTATGCTTTCAGCTACAAATAAGTGCCTAATACTAAACGCATTTTCCCATATCTAAATACATTTTAAAGATTTTCCCCACAAGCATGGAAAATGATAAAAGCCATGAAAGCCATCATATTTAATCTTCTAAACAGCTTACAGGAAATGATGAACAGCTACAGTTTCTAACAACATAAAACTTTCCTTATGATTTAACATAAAATCTTAATGTTAATTAAAAAAAAAAAAAAGTTAATTTTAAGATATGTGTCAGATATCCTATTTCAGTTTAATTGGGGGAACACATTTATTCATCCACAACCACAGGCAATGGAAGAATTTCCCCATAACGAATGAAATTATCAGGACTGAAACCAGAGGCATGTGAAACGCCATTTCAACTCCCTTAAACATTTATTTTCTATCACAATCAAATATCTTTTGAAATTTGTGAAATGGATTAAATCTTGAGCTTGTGCTGGCATTGAATTGGTTCAGTTTATTTTCATGAGTGGAAGAATCTCTGTTAATCTAGTCTCCTCACCAGAGGCAATGTGTTTCAGCAAGGTCATATAAAAAGACTGAAGAGTGGGATAGAAGGAGAGAAAGAGGGAGAGAGAGGCTTTATGTATGTTCATTTTGCTGTTGGTGCAGCATTTTGAGTATTACACACACAAACAAACACACAAGCCATACTGTACACATGCCTGCAAACACACACACACAAGCTTTCCTAAGGGATTGTTCAAGTGTGTGTATTTATGTGTGTGTAATTTACGTCTCAATTGTGTGGCTGCATGTTATTTACTGCAGTGATTCCAAGTGGAGAGTCTCAAAAGCAAGGGGAAAATGTGTGTGTGATGTGTGTGTGTGTGTGAGTGAGTGAGTGAGAGAGAGGGGGGAATCAGGTGGTATTCTTGCCTTGCTCGCTATTTCCTTTGAATGACAAGCTGCAAATTCCCATTGGTCATGGAAGGGAGAGTGCAAACATACAATGACACAGACTTACTTCCACAGACAAACTGAAAGACTGGACAACCATATCTGGTTGACAGTTTAAACAGACAAACAGAGAAAGTGAAACAGAGATAAAATGGCAAAACATTTTAACACTTTGGGTGTTTAGAGAAGTTCAAGTTTTTGTGGCATTTTTTCGTGTTTTTAATTGAACAAAATAAAAAAAAATTAAAGTTTTAGAAACTTGTTTTATTCAGATATTTTTCTATTGTTTAAATGTAAATGTAGGTGTTCAGATGTGATGTTAATACACTTTGAGTCAGATAAATACTGCTCTAACAAACTACGTAATCTGATAGGTAGACAATTAAACAAAAATTTAATTAACCAATTTAGATTGGCACTACTTCTAGCTACATTTGGTAAAGGGTAGCTTGACTTTATTTGGAAGGCCAAACAAAGTAGTTTCGCTTTCACAACGAAACACACCATCACACACAGCGGCCTAGAGTGAGCAGCGGTGACCTAGAGTGAGCAGAGGCAGCGGGCTTGAGAACGGCGCGGCTGGCGGATTCGACGAAGGCTCTTTGGATTTGCAACTTTACAGATCTTCTTTATGCACCAAGAGCTTGTAACACTCCAAAGAGAAAGGAAAAATTGAAATCGCATCATATGACCCCTTTAAGTTAATTGAAGTGAACTAATTCAGGTATGTTATTATAGGGTTGAAAAGGATAAATTCTCAGGATCTTTTAAGGCAAGCCTTAAGAAACAACATATGAACTAACCCAGAAATGAATTTTCTAGAGGCTGAGAAAAGACATTTAATCTCTCTGTAACGAAAACTTCAACATCATGTCTAGACCGGACATAAGCGTGATTCATCAATCACCAACAGTAAAATGATGCCTCATTCTGTTTCTAACGTACTTCACATGCTTGTGCAACGTCCGGCAACAGGGCTAATGGATTCCAAAGGTTTCAAAGTCTAAAAGTCTAAAAAAGACTATGGCACATGGCCCATAATTCAAAGATTAAAAGTCTGCGGTTCAACTCATACTGTACCAGATGAATAATGTACACTATGGCCAAAAAAAACTCCACTTTCAAGGTTCAGTTCTCAAAAGTAACAGCTTTTGATTTAAATGCTTGACTTAGCATTTATTTTGTCAAATATAGAATAGAAAGAAATAAAAGGGAACACACTGATGTCTGATGCAAATTTCTGGATGCAATTAGCCAATAGGTGATACTAAGGTGAAGAAAGCAACTCTATACACTAATAAACAAAAATCTATAAAATAAATTAGCACTGCAAAAGGATGTCAATAAGTGTGAGCAGGGGCGTAAATTTCGTCTAACAGTAGGGGGGGACAATAAACATAAAATTTCTCAAAATCAATTTTAGAAGGGGACACAAAAAATACAGCTAAAATTGTACTTGTAAGGAAAAGTTTACACAGAAGAAAGCCTTACTACTATTAGTGTAACAGGGAGACCGTGCCAAATTAGACAACTTCAACCTACAGACGTTATGTGAAGCATCCGTATAGTCTGTATTTTTTTAACTTATGTATAGGTAAACATTTATATATATATATAGTATATTTATAATCAAAATCAGTCAGTAGGTTAGTTGTGTATAGGTTTTTACTGCTTTACTGTATAGGTTTTTACTGTTTTACTTCATTGTTGTATGCCTGTATTTATGTAACACCGTGGTCCTGTGAGGCACGACATTCCGTTCCACTGTATGTCCCCACATGCAGCAGAATGACAATAAAGCTCAACTTGACTTGACTTGACTTCAAGCTGTTGTGGTCATGTGCATTGTAGACATTATCCGTCAAGCAGGTAACATTATTATTATTGCTTACATAGTGGACTCATCGAAAAATACATTGACATAATCTGTATTAAAGAGAAAATAATCACTTCATCCGATATTTAAGTGAATAAAATAGCCTTGACAGCCTTGGAGTTGCACAACTATTGACTTTATTCCCGCTCACCTGACTTGTGTGTGTGTGTAGGTGATGTAGGGTTGCCAGGTTTTCGCAACAAAACCCGTCCAGTTGCTACTCAAAACTAGCCCAATCCGCGTTTCGAGGGGGGTTCCCCAGTAAAAAAAATAAAAATAAAATAAAGTTCCAGGGGGTAAAATACACGTTTTGCATGCGTTATTGGGGGTCGCTTCAACCTGCAGACATGAAAATAACCCGTGGCAACAGTGTTAAAGTAGCCTGTTTCCGCGGGAAAACTGCGGACTTTGCAACACACTGAGGTGATATAAAAGAGGAAAACAGGCATTTGGACCAAAGCACTGAGGCAAGGGTGGGGGAGACTCAAAATGTTTCTAAATTTAAAACACATTTTTGCCCCGTTTGCGTTTGTGTTGTTTTACTACTTACAAAGTTATTTAAAGTATAAAACTTTATTTATTTACAATACACAGTGTGGTTTTTAATCATATTTTTAGGGGGGACAACCCTCATATTGGGGGGGGTCTTGTCCTCCCCGACCCCCCCAGGATTTCTGCCTATGAGTGTGAGACAAGTTCAGTTGAATTTCATACAACAAAGTCTCTTTATTCTTATTTAATTTGTCTTGACTTTCTTGAAAATTACAAGCAAAGCCTTTTCCAGTAAAGCCGAAATGAGGGAGTAATTTAATCCAGTTGCTACAATATAATAACACAAACACAAATAAGAATAAATGCTTCAGAAGTTTTCAGGCAGCTTTAAAGAAAGTTGTGTGAGAGCTTGAGATGAGGGAAACTATTTATGGCAAAGTATTTAGTTGTTCATTAAGTAAAACTGTAGGGTGTATGTGTGCATGCCACTGATAACCATTACGGGTCCTAAGACGTCCAGAGAGCCTCTTCAATTATGCACTTGTTAATTAATGAAGAAACAGCCATTAATGAGCTCTCATAACATTCCACCCTCAACTGACCTGATTAAAGCAGCTGTGAGGATAAGCTGGAATAAGTTAAGTATGATAGTTCCTCTAAAGGGCGTCACTCCCTTAAAAGCTATTAAGAGGGACTGAAAAGGTACAGTATTTGTGTGTGTGTGTGTGTGTGTGTGTGTGTATGTGTGTGCATGATCCATCACTGTGTTGTTTTTATTCCCTACTCTCTTAATAGTTTTGATGTAGAACATTTATTTTATTAATATTTATACCAATATTTATAGCATAGATTACTAGTCAAATTAAAACCACTGGCATGTTGGAAATAATGAAAAAGCCAATATTAGAAACTGGTTTCTAGTTGGTAGGTAGTAGGTACAGTATACGTATTGTATCAGCTTTTTTTCTGCTGATCAATCAATAAATACCAACCCAAAATTTGCTAAATGTATACTAGCAACAGTTTGAAAACAAATCTTCCAAAAGATCTGCATAACTTTTAATTAATTCAAAAAACAAAAACAAAACAACAATAAAAAACACTTAACTAGAATATGGAATTTTTACTGTACCTTCTGATCACACTGCAAAAGAGTGTTCTACATCACTTTTTTGCTTTTTTGTTGTTTTCCAGTGCAAATGTCTAAAAGATTCTTAAATCAAGAATCAAGATACATTGAAAAGCAAAATGATGAGATATATATAAGATATATAAGAAAAGACTGGCATAAAGGTTTTAATTTGTTTTTTTTTCAAAGGATCTCACCTCCACATTTCATTCCAATTATCACATAAAACACTGTGAACTTAGCTGCTGTTGCTTCAGCAGAGTGAACAGTAAGAGTCGATCTCATTATAATTTAACAGAGCTAAATTATGTATCTTTCTATGCTGCTGTCTGAAGCCAGCAAGAGTGCAATTAGCATGAAAGTAAGACATGAATGACGCATTATGGGTAGCGATACTATATAGACATATTTAACAGGCTGGATAAGCGTGTGTCATTGGCTTTTTGACGCGATCGACCCGGGTTCGATCCCGCCTTTTGCCGAAAAGTTACTGAGATAAACTCAGTAGTATTCAGCTGGCCATGTGATCTCAACATGACAGCTCCCATGAGGCAAACCAGGGGCGTGAACTTTTGAACAAGATGATGATGATGTGTAAATGTTTCTGATGTTGCTTAAAGATCATATTTTTTCATTCTGTACTGCCCTTCTACCCTTTAGAAGCCACGTAAGATACTTAGATGTTTCACAGAAGACAAAATAAGTACAATTTACCTTGATCATCCAATTCAAAAAGTTTACACCCCCCATGTTGCATCATGTTGCTATCTTGACCATCAGTGTATGTTTTCATGTTTTGTAATAGTTGTGTATTGAGTCCCTCAATTGCCCTCAGTGTGAAAAAATGGATCTCAAAATCATAGTCACTGCTGAAAAAGGTTCAAAATGGCCGATGATGCTGGAAAACCAACGAATGTGCAGAACCTGGAGGATTTTCTGATAAAAAGTGGACAGCTGAACTGCTCAGGACAAAAAGAGACTCATGAACCACTATCACAAAACATAAAAACAGTTGTGTAACAACACACAGTATTAAGAATCAAGCGCATGTAAACTTTTGAACGAGGTCATTGTTATAAATTCAGTTATTATTTTGTCTTGTGGGATATATGTAAACATCTGTTATGTGAAATAGAAGGACAGTAATAAATAACAAATAACATGCAATTTTTATGATCACACACACACACATTGACACACACGCATACAAGAACCTAAGACAAACGACAATGAACATGCTTCTCTATAGTGCAAAAATGCATTCATAAAAGAAAGCATTCTACAGTAACAAAGCTGATGAGGTCAAATTGCTATATAACACATACACACACACACACACACACACACACACACACACAATACCTGTTCATAGTTGAAGGTTTCTAGCATCCCTAAAATGAGTCCCTGAATCTCAGCCAGTTTTCCTTTCCCATACACAGGGTCCTGCGGGAGAGAACACATTTAAGAGATAAATTATTTTCTCATAGCTTTGATCACACTAGCAGAAACCTGTGTCTGTCTGTATAAAGTTACAAATTTTAAAGGCATGTTCTGCAGTAAACCAACTTGAGCACAAATCATAGAGAAAACGGTACACGCTGTCAGACTGCATTCACAATGACAGCTGATTTTACTTTTGGTACTTAAGTACTTTTAAAAGCAAGTACTTCTGTACTTTTACTTAAGTAAAAATCAGTCTTTACAACTTTTACTTCTAATGGAGTAATATTTGACCAGCAGTATCTGTACTTTCACTCAAGTAATGGAGTTGAGTACTTTGTCCGCCTCTGCTGTACGTCACAGTTGCAAACATTTGACTGTTGAGTTGACTTGAAGCAGGGCAACAACTCACTGCATGATGCAGTCAATAAATGCAGTTATATGTCCCTATAATTCAAGAGAATTCAATATCACACGAGCGCTGTTTTTGTCCTGAATAGCACGAGTGCATATGTGATTTATACGACAGTTCAGTAAATAAGTTAATGTTGTGTTATATTTTAAACACAATATTGTCTGTTTTTGCCAACAAAAATATTACCTATAAAGCCACAGCAGAACTGTTGTGTGTCTCCGAGCAACACAGCCTTGTTTAGTTTCTGAATGAATCATGCTTTTGAACAAATCCAATGAATGAATGAATGACTCAATGACTTACTCATAAAGACATTTACCGCCACCTACTGGCAGTTTTTTTTTCTTTTTTTCACATACAAATTTAATTTGTGATTGATTAGATTAATTAATCACCACATCATGTAATTAATTAGATTAAAAAAAATTAATCAATCACACACACACACACACACACACACACACACACACACTACTACTAGCTGTTATCACACAGCACACAGTTGGGTAATTCTGCCCTCAGTAGGGGCTCAGATTGAAGCAGTCACAAAGATCAAGACCTGGAAGACTCACACACACATACAGTATCCCGTTCATTCTGAGAGACAGAAATGTAAATGTTGGTGATTGTCACGCAATGGCAAACACAACAGACTTCTGTTCATTCATTATTTTATATTCATATCACTCCTATTCTTACTCTCTATTTCTTCACACTTTCGCAACATGAAAAAGTAATTTTTCCTCAGACTGCCTTTGTCAGCTTGTTCACCTACAACAACATATGATACCCTATTGATCCTGATAAGATAATTTATTAATCCCAATAAGGTACTTTATTGATCCTGTATGAAGAGAACGGGGAATAAAACTTTATATTGTAGACATTAAACTTTGTAGTTATATTCTGCCTCTTCCACAGTGTACAAGATGAATGGAGCCAATTCCCCAAGGCCAAAACTGCTCTTCCTCAGGAGAGACCGTCACTCACACAAACATCTGGAATATCAAATCCATGGAGCTCAGGTTTGAAATCCAACATATGTTCTATGAGACGAATGAAAACTAACAAAACTCAATAAACTTGACTCTTTACTATATACCACAAAAACTTCAACTACCACCTATGGAGCTTCGCTTGGCATATGGGACATCCCTCTAACCCAGTGTTTCCCAACCTTTTTTTAGTCGCGGCACCTTTTGGAAATTTTAACAAACTTGTGGCACCCTACAAAATTAATTTTGTCACAATATTTGAATTTCTAACTTCGATATGATAATTTGAAAAGTGTAGATATTCGGTACAACAGGGAAGAACTGCAGAATATAATGTCATACAGATATTTTTAATATTATTTAAAAAAATTGTCCATCAATGGTGGAAATCAGTAGGCTAATTTCTAATGAAGAGACCAATTTATATGACAGATTTTAATGTAGGCTTTTATACATATGTAAACATTATTTAATTACCATTATAACTAGCTATCTCACAAAGTCTTTCTCAGTTTTTTTTTATTTTACAGTGGGGTAATTTTGGTGCAGTAGCACGAGATAGCTTGATTTCAAACTTTGAATTGAATAAAAAAATGACAAGTAAGCAGTCAGTAATAAAATAAGAAATAAAGAAATTAATAATGATATCACAAATAAAAAATAACGACAGCCCTTCAAATTAAATAAATTTAGCTTTTTGCTTTTTAGTTTTTCAGGTAGGTCTGACAGTAGGGTTAAGATATTTAACTTTTTTTTTTTACGAATTATCCAAATAATGTTTAGTCCTAGAAAGCTATTATTATCAGAACACGTGAGCATAACATAACATAACATAACGTTAGCAGATCAATGAATGAGAGGGCAGCGTTACCAGAGTTGCCCATATACCACACCATGTTACAACACAGTAGGGCTATTGCA
>NW_015546049.1:177421-243549 GCF_001515605.1 Sinocyclocheilus anshuiensis | reverse complement strand
TTTTGTACACCGCCCCCCTGCTCTCGACAGACGGCACCCCGGTTGGGAAACACTGCTCTAATCCACAGGGGCCCCCATTTGGGACTAATGACTCATGAGCCAAATTTGGTTTTATGTTTTATGCTTAATATCATGTTTTTTAAGGTTAAATCTAGAACAATATAACTGCACAGATGGTGCATAAAAAGGCAAAAATACAGTGTGTTTACACAGACCTTTCAATGCTGCACAGAGGCAGTCTAAATGCAGGGTATTTTTGTCAAAATACACACGTCTCTTAAAACAACTCTCACTAGTTTATTTAATTTGTCAGTGTATATACCTAGACAAAGGGAGAATTGCTTTAAATTAAACGGCTGATTCCTTTGTATAATACATAATTTGACAAACTTGATAGCAACTTGATAGGAAATTAAATACAATAATAGTATTTTCTTCACATATTACATTTCTCAAAATTCATCTCAAGCATGAAAAAAGTACACTAACCTTAGAAAAATCTATATTTTAAAAATTTAATTTATTCCTGTGATGGCAAAGCTGAATTTTCAGCAGCCATTTCTCCAGTCATATACAATCCTGTTTTTATGTGATACTTTTTTCAAAAGAACAGCATTTATTAAAAATAGAAATCTTTTGTAACATTATAAATGTTTTACTGTCACTTTTGATCAATTTAATGTGTACTTGCTCAATAAAACTTATTTACTTCTTTACAAAAAAATCTTTTGAATGCAACTGTAATTTATATTCACACAGTAAATATGGAAACTGTCGATTTCACTATTTGTTTAGATCATTATAGTTTTTATCATGTAATTATTTTACTATTTTATTATAATAATAAATTAAATAAATACCATAACTATTGTTATATTAATTTTGGTCAAATGTTTACTTCGTGGTTACAATTTAAAATCTCTGATGAACTGTTATATACTTGCTGCAGCCTACCAGATTTACAGAATGATAGAAAGAAAACAATTTAGCACATACAAGGATGAATGAAGAGAAAATAATTCACTGCAAGAAAATAATTGTCTAAAATAACATCACTTTCTTTTTCCAGCAAAACTATTTCACACTGATGCAAATGGTTCTCATGGTTCTCAGGGGCCCCCACGATTTGCAGTACGCCTCTGGGAGCTACTATAAACCTTCTCTGAGTTGTACAGTATGACTACTGCTTCAGGAAGAGACAGAGAGAAAGACGAGAGATGGTCTACTAATTAGTTCAGCATGATTGACTCAGATGAGCATCCTTGGCTAAACTCCTTAATGGATATGCATGCCACTCTAGTTGCAGGTGTTATTCAACAGCTATCACTATTCAGACACCCTGTAAACAAGCTGTAAACAGAAATAAACATTAAATGTTCATGGACAACCAAAAAGAATTTCAATATTGCAATTACATTTATAGCCCTTTGAACTTTGGAGAACCACGATTTACTGTTTCTCTTATAGAAATATAATGCCCCCTTACACTCCATCAACCCACATATCACAATGAGTGAGATATGAAAAACACTGTTATTAAGAGAGATAATACCACCGTTACAATGTAGAGACGCTTTGCTGATGAAAACAACATTAGACTGACCAGAAATGTGGTAGAGAAATGGGCATCTTGCTCTCTTCTGAATGCTGTAATGCATTTTTCTAGATCTTTTTTTCCCCCTTTTGGAAAGCCATGTAAATGCAATAGTGGGTGATCACAAACATAATATTTGCTAGCGTCTCCCATGTACCTCTAAAGAAGTTTACCCTGCTCTGAGTTTCCACTCCAAAATTGTGAAAAGGTTTTATATACACAGCAAATGAATGAAACTGAGTGAACATATCCGCACTGGGAGTATTCGGCTCCTCTAATCAACAGTAAGAATGATCTCCCCTCAGAACGCCATGCTCTCAGGTGATGTCCTCATATGCCATCTTGTTTTCTAGAAATATCTTTAGCAGACTAGGTAAATACTGCATACATTACTGGTCATATCAGCTTAAGGTAGTTATCTGGCTGGCTACCAACGCAGTCTAACAGGTCTAACCAGGGGTGCGTTTCCCAAAAGCAGCATTAGAAGCAGCAACTTCTGCCGTTACCAACATAGTTCTAAGATTAGGTGTTTACCAAAACCATAGTTCCAATGAACATTTGCAAGCAGCATCATTAACTTGGTCTGGTGTAGACAACCGCCCCCATCTTATAATTCTGTGGAGTACAAACAAATTGGAAATCAATTCTAAGCCTTGAATTACATAATAATACTAAATACAAGAATAAGCAAGCACAGTACGTACATCTGCAGGCGCCTCTGCCTAGGTGTAAGTTCATATTCAAGATTACACCTGTTGATTATGTAATATAATGGTTGAGATTATCTGTTAATATAAATTGATAGGTTTCTTTCTAACCTTTCCTGTTCCTTGTCAGTGGTGCATTTGCATTCACAGCAGCGCACTAATGATTACACGCTGTGAGGAAATGCCATCATATGTCACCATCAGCATCAGCAGCCGGGCAGAACCAGAGCTGCTCAGATAGATGCTGAGGCAGGGAGATTAATGAAACCACATGGGCCACAAAAAAAAGAGACTATTACTAAATCATAATGAACATGAACAATGTCAAAAACTATAATGATAGTAAATGTTTTGTCTTAGGTTTACTTTCACTTTAATGTGTATGCTTCTTGGTGATGTACAGTACCGTTCAAAAGTTGGGTCGGTAAGGCATCGGTAATATTTTTAAATGTTTTTGAAAGAAGTCTCTTCTGTTCACCAAGGCTGCATTCATTTGATCAAAAATACAGTAAAAACAGTAATATTGTGAATATCACAATTTAAAATAAGTGTTTTGATTGTGAATATATTTTAACATGTAATTTATTCCTGTGATGCAAAGCTGAATTTTAAGCAGCCATTACTCCAGTCTTCAGTGTCACATGATACTTCAGAAATCATTCTTATATGCTGATTTTCGACTAAATTATTTCTTATTATTATCAATGATGAAAACAGTTGCACTGCTTCATGTTTTTGATGAAACCATGGGACTTTCTTCAGGATTCTTTCAATACTGTCTTTACTGATACTTTTGATCAATTTAATGCATCCTTGCTGAAAAGCATATTTTTTTCAAGAAAAAAAGTACTTCAAAATCATATGCAAACTATTATAATTGTGAGTTTTTCATTCATTAGGACTGTAATATTGTAGAAGGTCATATGTAAAAAAAATATATTTATAATTGTGAGTTTTTCATTCATTAGGACTGTAATATTGTAGAAGGTCATATGTAAAAAAAAAATATTGTTTTTTTTTTTTACTCTGTTTTTTATCCTTTGTATCCTAACTCTAACTGATGTATTTTAACATCTAATGAATACTCATATGTATTTTACATATTGGCAGCATTTAAAACAAATGTCTAATAAAGGTAGCACTTAATTATTGGGAATTGTTTTTTTTTCATGATCTAATCTAAAATGAGAACTGTTTACTCCAAATAACCGTTAACAACTCTTTTAATACTGGTTAAAATACTACACTTCATTCAATTATGGTCAAAACACATTATCTCTTTAAACCAGGGCTGTCCAAACTCGGTCCTGGAGGGCCGGTGTCCTGCAGAGTTTAGCTCCAAACCTAATTAAACACACCTGAACCAGCAAATCAAGCTCTTTACTAGGCATAGAAACTTCCAGTCAGGTGTGTTGAGGCAAGTTGGAGCTAAACTCTGCAGGACACCGGCCCTCCAGGACCGAGTTTGGACAGCCCAGCTTAAACTATAACTCTTTACATATAAGCTATATAAACAATAATATATTTTTTTAATTACAGTGAAAAAGAATGAAGAACTCACTATTTGCATATAGCCTATTACTACTATATTAACAACACAATTTCTAAACTATGAACTAGAAAAATTGACTATAAACTAATAGTTTGCAAGTAAGTGCTTTGTTATAAAGTGATACCAAAACTTTTGAAATGTGGTGTATCTTTGCAAAAAATAAAAAATAAAAAAAATTCATAATCACTGATTCAAAAGAAATCTCAGAGGATCTAATGACAGCAGGTTGAAGCAGAATAGCAGAGTGCTGGTGTAATAGCATTGATAAGGAGGGGCATATTAGAAGATCGATGGGGGAAAGCTGACAGCACTGAATATGTGCAGATGAAAACAGATAAAGGCCTTCCACTGCCCAAAGCCTTAACCGATTCATGAGCTGCGGCATCGATCTCATGGAAAGCAAAAATGTGTGCAGTGTGCATGTGTGTTTGAATCAGCTACACAAGACTCTGAGCTGGAAGAGCCACTGAAAAGCAAATCTGCTGTTCAGTTTCTGCAGTGTGTCCATCAATCCAAATATGAGAACAAACAGTGGATTGTGTAAAATCATGGGACAATAATTCACACTTTTAAAAGCTGCATCTGTAGATGGCATCGTAAGCAACCGTTTCTATTTCCCATGATGCATTTAGTGTGTCCTGCCATACTGAAAAGGTCTGAATCTGAACAGGCAGTTACAGTACCTTTGAAATGTACAAAATTTGGTTGAACATAAATGTCAATATATATATATATACTATTAAATACAATTCTAAATGAAACGGAATATTATAAAATGTGGATTGCGATTACAGTACAGCGGATTTTATGTCCCATAGCAACTGCACAAACTACATTTTAGAAACCATAACCCTGAAATGTTTAAAAGTTTCAAGACAGCAGATTTGTTGACATATCCGGAGCAGTTGAATACAGAATCTGTGTAAATGTCTATGTGTGTGTGTCAACAGTTTTGCACAAAAAAGAACCATGGGATTTTGAGCTTGAGCCTGTTACCCTATTGTCAAGTCAGAGGGCTCTAAGTCTTTCCAAACAAATCCCATAAATCCCACAGAACAATAACAATCTTACACATACCACAATCACACACTGAGCGACCTCTGACGTGCACACAATGACTGCCATTTACTAACAGGCAGGAATAATAGCAGCCTAGTTTTAAGACAAAAATTGTATTAGTGGTTAAAAACAACAAAAGCATCTACTTACCTGTAGGATGCGCTGAATGATGGCAGGTGGGGCGATAAAACTGGACATGCTGTTTAAGACTTTCATAGTGAGCTCTTTTAATGCTGAGGGAAGAGAGAAACAATCAGGACTGACTGGGCCCTCAGCTAAATTCATTATACACCAGTGGTTCTCTAATGTCTGTGAGATTTTAAAAAAAAAATTAACATTTTTATCAGTTTTAATTATTTTCATTTTTTAAAAAGGAAGCTTTAAAGCACTTACAGTGGGTATAGAAAATAATCACATTCTGAAATGATGGACAAAGTTTTTGTTTTATCCAGCTGTATTTACAGTGAAACTTATAACATCCAAGTGAAAGATATAGCACCAACATGTCAGAAAAAAACAAACAAAATAAAAACAGAAGTTGGAAAAAGGATCACCCCCTTGTGTCAGTATTGACACTTTAATTATAGCCTTTAGTCTGTTGGGATATGACTCTGTCTCTACTAACTTTGCACATCTAGACTTTGCAATATTTGCCCACTCTTCTTTGCAGAGCTGCTCAAGTTCAGTTCAATTTGCTGGTGACTGTTTGTGGACTACAGTCTTCAAGTCATTCCACAGATTTTCAATGGGATTTAAGTCTGGGCTCTGACTAGGCCATGCAAGGACATTCACCTTTTTCTCCTTCAGCCTCTGTGTGCTCAGTTTTGCTGTGTGCTTTGGGTCATTGTCATGTTGGAAGGTAAACCTTCTTCCCATTGACAACTTTCTGGCAGAGGACAGCAGATTTTCCTCAAGAATTAGACAGTATTTTGCCCCATCCATTTTTCCTACTATCCTGACAAGTGCTCCAGTCCCTGCTGCAGAGAAACACCCCCATAACTGGATATTACCACCTCCATGCTTTACTGTAGGAATGCTGTTATTTGGATGGTGAGTTGTATTGGATTTCCACCAGACATATCGTTTGGTGTTGAGGCCAAATAATTCAATTTTAGTCTCATCTGACCTCAGAATCTTCAAGGTGCGTTTTGGCAAAGCTCAGTTGTGACTGTATGTAGCCTTTCTTGAGGAGTGGCTTTTTTCCACACAAGCCACATTTGTGGAGAATTTGTGATATTGTTGTCACATGCACACAATGACCACTCTTTGTCATAAATTCCTGCAGCTGCTTCAGAGTTGCTGTAGGCCTCTTGGGAGCCTCTCTGACCGGGTTCCTCCTGCTCTTTCATCCAGTGTGGAGCGACGTCCTGATCCAGGGAGGGTCTGTGTTGTACCAAATACCTTCCACTTCTTAATAATATACTTCACTGGGCTTCTAGGTATTGATAAAGCCTTTGAATTTTTTTTTTTATCCATCTCCTGTCTTGTTCCTGTCCAGAACTTTATCCCAAAGATCTTCTGACAGTGCTTTGCCACCCACAGTTGATTGTTTGCTTCAGTTACACATGTTGGTGTTATATATTGGATGTTATAAGTTGCACTGAGTAAATACAGCTGGATAAAACAAAAACTGTGTCCGTCTTCATTTCAGGCTGCAAAGCAACAAAATTTTATTATTTTAAAGGGGGGTGATTCTTTTCTATACCCACTGCACCTATTGCCAATTTTGTATTTTCTATGAGGGTTAGGGTTAATGCATTTATAATCAAACTTCATTAAAAAGCTAAAACTACTGAAAATCTATTCTTCTTACTGTACTGTAGAAATAAGAAGTTATTGTTGGAGAAAAATGAAATGAAAATGAAAACTCCTACTTCCAAGTTGGGTCATCATTATTACAAGTTATGCATTCATGTTTGAAAAATAATATGTTTTAAATAATATACGTTTTCTATTAGTTTCTATATTTTTATTTTATTTCAAAATAATTTTAATTGTTATCACTCATTAATGCACAATATATACAGGAAACCTTGAAAATGAGAAATAACCATACATATGGTGTAAGCAATTATGTACAAAATGCCAAGTGAAATACAGAATGGATTAAAAAATAAAGAAAAAAATAAAGAAAGAAAAAACCTAGGCAAATTAATTTCATTAACTGTCATTCACAACAGACATGATTTCTATATATCCACATCAAGATGCCTCTTCCAACATCACAACTCGACAGCTTGGCAAAATTAATCTAGAATTGTGAGTGTAAATGTACAGGTGCATCTCAATAAATTAGAATGTCGTGGAAAAGTTTCACAATTTGAGTTGAATTACTGAAATAAATGAACTTTTCCACCACATTCTAATTTATTGAGATGCACCTGTAAATACAAATTCTCTTGTAAATGCAGAATTTCCGACTCCATTTGAAGGCTGCATTAATCTAATTTAATTTATACACACTATAATTTCTGTTATTGAAAACATATGGAAAAGATTATCGTTGTCATCATTTCAGAAGTAAGAGAATATCATAGGATGAGAATTGGGGGCTTTTGTATATTGTTGAATATTTAAATATTCTTAGGGACCTTGGAGTTACAAAGGTTGAGAACTGCTGAAATACCGTGGATGAACTCAAAACTAGTGCTTGTGTGTGTTTGTCTCACCGTCTGAAGTGTGTTTGGTGTCGGCACCTTTGAGTAGTTTCTGTGGTGACATCATCGCCTCGAGGAGAGGAAACCACAGAGCCTGAGAGTGACAGAAGATTGATTGATGTGCACACACACAGTGAGAGAGAGAAATGTAAAACCGGAAATAAGAAGATCAATACGTCCTGTTCATGAAAAACACAGCTCAGGATGATCGGACTATGCACACACACACTCACACACACCTCTCGTTGCTGCTGGTTGAGACCGTGCGAGCTCCTCTGACACAAAGCAATGATGTCATGCAGAGCTTCCTCCACTCTTCGTAACAGACTCTGCACTTCATTACCTGTCTCCTCCACCTCACCATCGGGCTTGTCTGCCTCTGAGCCTTCCAGGGCAAGTTTGTGGAGTTTGCCCTTCAGGGTCTGAGAAGCAGAAATCAACAGATCGATAGCGCATTTCCACCTGCCCTCTCTGTCTCACCAGGGATATTTAAGACACTGTTCTCTGAAACACCATCTAAATGAACTGGCCATTTCTGAGGGTGCTTTCACACTGGCAGTTTATCTCGAAACAGGGCACGGTTCGCATGAAAAATTGGTAATGTGAAAGCTGCCATGCAGACCGCAAGTGGTATCGAACCTGAGACCTCCTGTTGGAGGTGGTCTGAGTTCCGTTGCTCTGGAACTGTGGCACAATTTGCATGAATGTGAAAGCAAGTCGGACTTGGGTGACGTAAGATGACGGCAAATACACCAGTGATCGATAAAATCAAGTGAGTCTGAAACTAGACCAATGCTGCTGCAATATACTCACATATATTATATGATAATTAATTCTAAATTATTTGCAATTAATTTCAAATTCATATATCTGCTGAAAAAAGTCACCAATTCAAAGATATTATGGCAGGTGAAGACACTTAATAGACATTAAAAAACGTAGCTTGAGTCAATATAATGTGTAATGTTTACCCATACTGAACATACACTACTGTTCAAAAATTTTTGGAGTCAGTAAGATTTTTTTGTAATGTTTCTGAAAGTCTTATGCTCAGCAAGGAAGAATCTATTTGATTAAAAATACAGTAAAAACAGCAATATTGTGAAATACTATTACAATTTAAAGTGGACATAACACACAGTTTCTGTCAATCTAAAGTTAATCTTGAGTGCCTACAGAGTAACATTGCATCCTTCATATCTCTGAAGAGTCTTTAGTTTTATCAGATTTATAAAAGACAGATACAGTTGAATAGCGCTTCTCTCCGAAAACAGTCGTGCTCCTGGAGGCGTGGGCGGAGCTAAAGAGTCACAAGTATGCGCAGCTTTTGCGTAGTGATCATCTGCAAGCTGTGACATTGATATAAATAAAACAGGAACAAAAACTTACATTTTATTAATTTAAAAAATATATTTTTCACCGAAATGACAGGAACAAACAAGCACACTAGCACAACTCCGCTGCTGCCCCGGAGAAACAAACTGCATCCACTGTTCCTTTAACGCTGGGTTCTTTGGGAAGCTGAACAAGGTTATCTTTCCCTCACAACCAAAAACACACTTCTTTGGTGACATTGTTGATTTCGTGGTCTAAAAACAAAATGACAAATGCTTCTCGAGCAAGTCCTGCGCAGCAGAATCCAACTCTTCTAACAGTGTATATAAGTCAGAATGCATGAAATAGACCTCCCCTTTAAAGGGGTCATATGATGTTGCTAAAAAGAACATTATTTAACAATGAATGACGTATACGCGTGAGAGATCACTTCCGGCGCTTGCGTAAACTACGCCAGAGCGCGTACACACCTCACGCACTGGAAGCCGTGCGCGCGCCCAAAGACAGTTGGACATAGTGGTGTATTAGAGGTAAAAAATGATATAAATACTGTTCGGTTTCTGGCACAAACCGATAGGACATCAATGTGTCATCACGAGCCGCAGGGTTTTTATTTGGATTTGTCTGTGCATGTTTTTTTTACTCTCAGTGTCCAAAATAAACAGGGGATCTGGTGTCCTCGTCTGCTGCGGGGTTCGTGAAGGGAAGGGCAGTGATCAGGAAGGAAGGAAGGGTCCAGGTAAGGGGCGGAGTCCGGCGGCTGCACGCACTCCCCTCTCCGGTCCGGGGCGCGAGGGGCGGCAGCTTCGTCCTTCTCTCTGCCCACGGCGCTTGAAGGGACTAGACGGCCCGGCATCCTTGCCCGACGGCCGTGTAACGGGTGCGGTTCTCATCCGGACTGCGGGTCTGGCAGCTCACGACTTCTAGTCGTGTCCTCTTTTGGAAGGCCAAACAAAGTAGTTTAGCAGTAGAACGAGCCGTTTTAGGTTGGCGTGGTTGACTCTTAACTTTTATAAAGAATATCTCTTTGGATTTGAGACTTTAGTCTTTGCAACTTTACAGATCTTCTTTATGCACCAAGAGCTTGTAACACTCCAAAGAGAAAGGGAAAAATTGAAATTGCATCATATGACCCCTTTAAAATAACCGCTTTCTACATTAATATAGTTATCATATATTATTATCAATGTTGAAAACATTGCAGCTTCATATTGTTGTGGAAACTGTGATTTTATTTATTTATTTGTTTGTTTGTTTGATGAATAGAAACAAACGTTGCATTGCAAATGTTGAACCAGGAGGAAACTGGTCAATCAAACGTTCACGTTGCATTTATTTCCAAGCAATGTAAATATGCAATGTAAGTCATTAATGTCATTGCAAGATAAAGTATTGATTTCTTTCTGACCCCAAACTTTTTAATATATTTTCTGTAAGTTTGTGGTCTACAGTCCACATCAATAGGTGCATAATTCTAAGTCCAAGGCAGATTTTTGTTCATGTATTCCATCTGCAATATTTTTTAATTGTTGGTTTAATTTACTATGTGCCAGAAAGTCTTTAGTTGTTATGTCGCATCTCACTTTTCAGCATCTCTAGCCATGATTGCCAGTGCTGAAATTCAACTTTGAAAAAGCCCAAACCCCCTGCCATTCTGTTACATGTTCAGCTGTTTTTAAATGCAAAAATGTGCCCTGTGGAAACAACTGCTTATTAATCTTGTGCTTGACTTGCTCTGACATTAGTAAAATTGCTCATTATGGAATATATGCACGGGTCAGGGGCCAGTGTGGATTGTTTTTTGTTTTTTTTTAATTATTGAACAAAATCAACATGTTAAATTGAGAGCCTTTTTAGAAATATAATAATAAAAAGGCTGGCGGCCCATACAAAATCCTCATCTTTCCTCTGAATCAGAATGTTCTCATTTAAAAAGTTTGATGTGCGTTTATGATTTTTTTTTTGTCTCATTTGATCATTCTTTCAGCTACCAAAAAGAATGCAGTGCTCCCATTTCAATGTAACATGTCTGAACATGGGTAAAGCCATTCTGCAGAATTCCAGAGTTTTTAATCATTAATCATTTTTAAACATTAATCATTGTCAAATCCAGTCATGTCAATGCACTCAATGCATGCCTTGCAAGGGACTGCATTAGGAGAGAAATTTAGAGATTAAGTGGTTGTTTTACAGTAATATTCAGTAAACGGAAAGACATGTTGGTGTCTTTTCTTTTTTGTTCATTACATTGTGTATAATGATGAACACAACTGCTTGTTTAAACACAAGAAAATTAAACCTCAGTAAATAAACAAATTAAAAAATTTAGTCCCACATAAGAAAATGTAGTTGACAAATGTAAAGTTAAGTTGAACATACTAGATTATATTGACCTAAGCCGACTAAATTGTGTTGACCCAACTAAACAGATTTATTTTGAATGAATTAAATTAAATTGTGTGTAAAAACTTTCTTAAATGAAGTAAGGGTAATAAATTAATATTCTGAGTGTAGCATGATCTTAATTTCGCATGAGGGCGAAAGATTTCACAACGAGTTCAAGTTGATCACACAGATTCACCGCATAGACTAAACAAAAGCTGCACGGTATGAAAGTGATTTCTGTGTGAGATGTAGGGCTGCAACAAACGATTATTTAGATAATCAATTAATCTAACGATTATTAGAACGATAAATCGACTAATCGTCGATTATTTCGCTGATTAATAAGTAGACATTTTTCGATTACTCATCTTTTGCAATTAGTTAAAATACTGAATTATACATATTCTAACAAATAAATTAAGTTAATCACTTCAGCTTTTGAAAGTCATATTATTTAATTACAATTACACAATTAATTTATACAAATAAATCTTTTGGCACACAAAATGAGATGGCAGAGAAAATCTTATTCACCATTTAATTAGCTATATGAGAAAGTAGCTGAATGACACATCATTCTGCCTAAAATCTCTTTTTGTAAGTCATATGGATAAGAAACAAAATAAAGGTTAAGTGATAAGATGTTTTATTTTTGGATAAACTATTTTATTCACAACATAATCTCTCTTAAAATACCGTATAGGGTTATGATAATCAAAACAGTCCTGAGCTAGATCAAGCTTTGATCTCTGCAAACCAAACTATCACTTTAATTAAACATTTTTTCCCCCACTAATAAAAAGATTTTATCATTAGCTAGCTCCACACTGGACAGCTGCTTTATAATAGAAAATCAAGTTGTAATTCTAACTGAAAGCAACATGTTTTTCATGTTTAATAGTGTAAAGCTGCTTGATTTAAGGCTATTGCATAAAGTACTAAATAAATAAACCGTGAAGTGACGTGACTGGACTTTACTGGAGTACCGAACTGCAGAGCTTGTGCAAACATCCACACTGCTGTAATCAGATGCATTTTAAAATCTCACAAATTTTTGCTCACTCACTGTATTTTACATTTTGGGGTAATTTTGCTCCAGTAGCATGAGATAGCTTGATTTCAAACTTTGAATTGAATAAAAAATATTTTTTTACCAATTATCCAAATAATGTTTAGTCCAAGAAAACTATTATTATCAGAACACGTGAGCATAACATAGCGGTTAGCAGATCAATGAATGAGAGGGCAGCGTTTCCAGAGTTGCCCATATACCACATCATCTTACAGCACAGTAGGGCTATTGCAAACAGAAAAAATACTGTACTACATAGATGTTTCCTGTCGGCTCGATTTTTGAGTGGACTTTGCTGTTTCGATGAGCATGAACGGTAGAGCCTGGGCCCAACGGGCCCTGACTTTTTACGGCCCTTGGGCCGGGCTTCGGGCCAATTTTCACATCAGACGCGGGCCGGGCCTCGGGCCTGTTTTAGGCTTCTCCTTATTTTTATATTTTAGACATCCATCAATTAGTGATGAAAAAAACAACACGAGACGGTGCTAACGCAACTGTCAAGAGCGACTCTATGGTGTTTAGTGTCCCGCAGCAGCATGCAGCGTGCCGTCAGCGCAGCTGAAGAGTTCTGCATTTAAATGCAAGCAATAGGCTTAAGCTTGCCGCACAGCACCGGCAAAAGTAATTACCATGAATGTCAGGGGGAAATAGTAAGGAGATATTTGAATTATTTACTAATAAACTAGTGTTTTCTGAGTCGGTGTCGCAAGGATGAAGTTGCCGATCCTGACTCGCCATCTCCTCATTAGACGCGTCTTTAGAGATAAGTTTCCATTTTACGGATTATAATTATGATTATGATGAAAGAGTTTTTGTTTTTGATTTGTTTTGTTTCATTAAGTAGTAATTTAAAGTTTTCTATAGATATATTTATCATGTCTGTGAGGCATGTATTCGCTGAGTTTCGGTTCATTTTTGTGAAGCGCTCCTGTTCAAGACGAGATGGCAGAAAGCGCATCATGTTTGTTTTCTTTATTTTATAAAAGCACAACGTTTTGTTGATATTGTGAGTGCACACATATAAAAGTACAGTTATGAATGATTTATTACTCTTACCTTTATGAGCAAAAACGACGGTGTATCCACTGAAAAAAAAAGCAAGTGATCGCGCTGGCGCCTCCATGTCCTGCAAAGCGCGCTTCAGCTTCCACTCTCCGAAAAAACTATTGGATATAGCGTGCATTTATCTAGGTTTATCGTTTAAACTTTGTTATATGCTTGAACTGTTTTATATCTATAGATTTTATTTTAGTCAAGTCGTGATGATTTGAGAAGGCTAACATAGGCTATCAGCTCACTGTCTGCCGTTGGCCGCTTGGTCGTTACTTTAAAAAACAAAAACTTATATTTAAAAAACAAAAAAATTTATATTTAACGAACAAAAAATGCTCCAAACGTTTTTCTAAATTAATTAAAAGAAAAAAAACGAAACGAAATATAATAACTTTGCCATTACATACAAAACTACTATTTTAATAGCTGAAACAGTAGTATAAGCTGTTTTGGGAGAAGGGGGAAAAAAGATGGGCTCATACCGGTAATTCTTATAAGCTGTCGGACACGGGCCGGGCTAGGGCCTGAGCGTCTCGGGCCAGGGCCGGGCTAGGGCCTAAATTTGAGGCCCATGCAGGGCTCTAAAGAACGGTAAATGAGTGGAGCGCTGAGCGGAGCGCACACATAGAGCGGGATAATACGCAGAGCGTCACACCACGTGAAAGGGAAACCTGAGCGGTGAACTCATTTTCGGCAGCCGGAATTTCGGTGCATCACTAATTATTGGCGACATCAGAAATGGATATTATATAATAGATGCTTTTTTGAACATTTTAGCAATTTAAAAATATTTAAAAAGTATTTTTTACACGGCACCCCGGTTGGGAAACTGCATTAGGTCATATGAGATCAAACGACTACTCGACAACAAAAATATTTGTCGACAATTTTTTTTATTGTCGACGGTGTCGATAATGTCGATTAATCATTTCAGCCCTATAGTGAGGTGTGCTGCATATATCACTTAGATGAAATGACACAATAATGTGAAACGATCAAAATGCCTGCATTTCCAAACCACAGCCTTCAACACTGCTTCTGATTCTTCAAAATTATTATTTCTGGATTAATTTAATGACGTACTGTACAGCCAATTAGGCTGCATTTACAATATAATGAATGCACAGATCTCATATTTGGACATGTTGATTTTTTTGTCCTGTCTTTTACATTTACTTAATACAAACTGTTTACTTAATTTCTTCACCAAGATGGGCATTTTGAACATGAAGTGGATTTGCTTGTTCTATATTGCAATTATGTTACTACGAAAGTGAGAGCACTCCTATTCTAAATTAACTTAATAAAGAAACGAAACGAAATATAATAACTTTGCCATTACATACAAAACTACTATTTTAATAGCTGAAACAGTAGTATAAGCTGTTTTGGGAGAAGGGGGAAAAAAGATGGGCTCATACCGGTAATTCTTATAAGCTGTCGGACACGGGCCGGGCTAGGGCCTGAGCGTCTCGGGCCAGGGCCGGGCTAGGGCCTAAATTTGAGGCCCATGCAGGGCTCTAAAGAACGGTAAATGAGTGGAGCGCTGAGCGGAGCGCACACATAGAGCGGGATAATACGCAGAGCGTCACACCACGTGAAAGGGAAACCTGAGCGGTGAACTCATTTTCGGCAGCCGGAATTTCGGTGCATCACTAATTATTGGCGACATCAGAAATGGATATTATATAATAGATGCTTTTTTGAACATTTTAGCAATTTAAAAATATTTAAAAAGTATTTTTTACACGGCACCCCGGTTGGGAAACTGCATTAGGTCATATGAGATCAAACGACTACTCGACAACAAAAATATTTGTCGACAATTTTTTTTATTGTCGACGGTGTCGATAATGTCGATTAATCATTTCAGCCCTATAGTGAGGTGTGCTGCATATATCACTTAGATGAAATGACACAATAATGTGAAACGATCAAAATGCCTGCATTTCCAAACCACAGCCTTCAACACGCTTCTGATTCTTCAAAATTATTATTTCTGGATTAATTTAATGACGTACTGTACAGCCAATTAGGCTGCATTTACAATATAATGAATGCACAGATCTCATATTTGGACATGTTGATTTTTTTGTCCTGTCTTTTACATTTACTTAATACAAACTGTTTACTTAATTTCTTCACCAAGATGGGCATTTTGAACATGAAGTGGATTTGCTTGTTCTATATTGCAATTATGTTACTACGAAAGTGAGAGCACTCCTAGCAGAGTATGCATGAACATACACGCTGTGTTCAAAAGCAGTCATGCAATATGGTGATTCTCCATAAATAGTGACATGAGGGTAAAATCAGTTACAAAGTATTTTGGGTGGTTTTTAAGTACATGCTCTGATACCATTTACCAGAGAGTAGCAGTGAAATTCTGCTTTAGTGATATAAAGCGAGAATAGTCCTGGTCTTCATTAAGCACCTATTTGTAAACATCCTGTCCTTGATGTTTAAGTGCCGGTAATAAGATCTGCTGACTGTACCTCTCTCTCTAGCACTTTGTACTTCAGGGCAGTGCAGCTTCCACACCAGGCTCTGATAAGCCTAGTCAGGACACATACAATAGTGCACTTACAGAAGCTGACCAGGATGTGATGGCATGCCAAACTTCTCTAATTTGTGCAGAAAATCTGCTGACATGCTATTCTGACCACAACGCTGGTGTGACAAGATCAGGTTAACTTCTCTATGATGGTTATTCTCAGAAACTGCTGACCCTCTCGACTCAAGTTTCCATCTATGTCTGGTCACCAATCTGAAGTTCCCTATAACCTACAATCACATCCTTGGTTGTACTGGTCCAGAGAGACCTGCACTGCCAAGATAGAGGTCACAGTCCTATCACCATACTGTCTGTCTGGGTTTCATCTTCAACTTCTATTAAGCAACCTCTCCATGTAGGATCAGACCAGTTTAACGTAATAGCACTGCAGTCATATCTGGTGAAACGCTCATGGATTAATGTAGGCAAGAGAAGTGGGAATAAGCTTACAACCTTAGGGGACTCAAGTGTTTATAGAGTCACAGCAAAGGATAAGTTTGTTCCTACTCGCATCACCTGTGGCGTCTCATCAAAAAGCCCAAGATTCTATAGCTTTTTATAACCCATACTTTGGAACGTCATCTACTACCCTCTCCATCACTGATTTTTTTTAAGTTACACCTCCACCTTCTTAGTATTCCTTAATCTATTATTCACAATATGTAAAAAATTGTAAAAACTAAAACAATTTCTAGCTATTTTTTTAAGTTTATAGGGTTGCTAGAGATCCAAGGTATGTAATAGTGTGAGTGTATTTTTATTTTTTTTGCAACAATGATGAATATCTCAAGGTAGTGATGTCTGATAAACAATGATGTGTCACTCATAAAAATTAAAGCAGGCATAAAAAAAGAATACTCAAGTATCATCAGCAAATCTTGACATGGCTCAGCAATTCACTGCAGAGCAAGTTCATAATGAAATAGTGTAATTTAATGATGGATCTGATGACAAAGCTTTCGGTGAACAAATGACTGATTCTGAAGATGATGAAAAAGAAAATGTTTTGAGAGTAACGTATCAAAATGCTCACAATCCCCAATATGAGCCAGATGCTGAATGTATCTGAATGTAGGTGATGATGGTGGGGAAGCAGTTGCTCAAAATGCCCTTCGAAGTTCCAACAGATAACACAATATGCTTTATTTTATTACTTTGTATTTGTTATTCAAATATCAGGACAGTTTTATAGTATTGGGGCAGTTTAGAGATCAATCTGTGTTAGCTTTTCCGGGGCCGGATCGCATTCAAGGGTTAAATGTATCTTTGTTCTCTATAATTCTGAAGAAAAATGTGGTCTCTGAGCATGAGCATGACTGCCTGTGCCATGTTAGCTCTAAATGATTACTTGCATTTGCTCTATTATGAAATGTAAAAAAGCTGTCAAAAATTAACAACTTAATTTTAGTTTTTATTTGTATGGTATTTGTTATTGTATTTCAGTCATAATGGAGCAAATGCCATTTAAAGCAGTCAATAAGCATTTCAAGCTAGCATGGATCCTCTTGCCCAGTTTTCTGCACGAGTCTACTGCACGCTTGTGTGGTGTGATGAGCTCAAACCTGTAGCAGCACTTCAAAAGCTCCCTGCACATTTCCCTTCTTCTCCAGCAGGTAGGCCGCGGCCTCATGCAGCTTGTGTTTCTCTGTGATCTGTGATTAGACAAGACAGAGATAAGCCCGTCAATTGTGTTGCAGTCAAATTGTCAAGATTATCAAGACAAATGATCCACTCCAAGCCGCCCACTGGAGGAACAGACTCAGACTCAGACTGAGAGGTGAGATTGTTTGTTTGTGAGAAACCATTTCCATAATGAAACATTCAAACACATTCTGAAACTAAAGTAAAAAGAGGGTTATGCGGAAGGCAGAGAAACACGAACCGGCATCCATGAATACAAAAACAGGGCAGCTGAGAGCGAGCACAGAGGAAAAAAAGACAATACAGACTGACAGAAACACAGCAGCAAGCAGATGGGTTTAAATATGGAGACATATACAAAGAGCAGTGAAACTAGAATAAGGCAAGATGGCAGGACTTTGGAGCTTCTGTATATGCATGCGTGTGTGCAAGGTGTCTGTTCAAATATTTAGCAGGTGCCACTCTTCCTCTGTAACATTACTGATTCTCTCTTCTGCCTGTCTGTCTGCTTCAGCGCTTCAGCACAGCAGATATCTCCCCTCCCTCCATTATTTATTCATTCATTCGTTCGTTCCTCCAGGCATCTTTCTGCCTGAGCCTGTCGACCGGCACTCTAATTACATCAGATTGCCAGATTTACTTGCTCTATCAGTGGTTTCATGTTGACTGATTAGATAGTGTGTGGTCTCCTAATCGTCAACCTGCCAAACCTGTAGTTTGAGGAGTGAATTCAGTAATCATCTGTATTTCAGTACAATCTTATAAGTGCAGTCTTATTTATTAACAGCCTGTAATCCAATTTCTGACCCTGGACCACAAAACCAGTCTTAAGTCGCTGGGGTATATTTGTATATTTGCATATTGTATGGGTCAAAATGATTGATTTTTCTTTTATGCCAAAAATCATTAGGATATTAAGTAAAGATCATGTTCCATGAAGATATTTTTTAAATTTCCTACTGTAAATATATTAAAACTTAATTTTTGATTTGTAATATGCTTTGCTAAGAACTTAATTTGGACAACTTTAAAGGCGATTTTCTCAATATTATGATTTTTTTGCACCCTCAGATTCCAGATTTTCAAATAGTTGTATCTCAGCTTATTTATTCAGCTTTCAGATGATGTATAAATATCCATTTCCAAAAATTGACCCTTATGACTGGTTTTGTGGTGCAGTGTCACATTTACCAAGTTGCTAAATGCGGTGAAATCACACCAAAAAGCACCATGAGTATTGAAGTCATTCTCAATCTTTCACTTTCAGCATAAACATAACTTCCTTTTATGTAAATTAGGCTCATTATAGCTCCTTATTCACAAACTATCTGTCTGCAAATCAAAGTCGTGTCAATGAGTGTAACTTTGGTATAACAAATAGTACAAACCGAAAGATAAAAGATTGTGTCAGGTACACAATCTTTCAACCTAAACTCAGTTTATACATTAACGTCGATTTGGGACAAATATAATTCAATGAAACTATGCAAGCTGCAATGTGTGGTGCGGCAGGATTTTGAGCAGCTTGGGGCGGCCAACAGACAGCGAGTGGTGGCGACAGTGTGCGTACACAGGTTTTTCAAATATTTGAAAAAGATTTTCAAAGACATGGCGTGGTGTGGCACAGCATTTCTCATCTAGTGTACAAACCCCTTAAGTTGTCCATCAAGGCAATATTACTCACACATACCTAATGGGAAGGCTGTTCTGTATAGTAGACAAAAAAAAATGTTCCTACTTCTAAGAAAGCTATTTTTGACCATACCAGAATACATTGCAATGACCTATCCAAATCAACCAAGGCGGTAGATGCAAACGAGGGAAATGTACATTTGAAATTATTTGATAGTTATATTTAATTTATATTTATGTTTTCAGTACTGAAAAGTATTAATGCAACAGCTCAAAATAATTAAAACCCACCTATTTTAAATCAATATAAGTATTGTTTTTGCTTATTAAAGTATCAAGTGTTTAGCTCATCCACAAGTTAATATCAAAACTCTGGTAATCAACTGTGAGCCTTAGTCAAGTCTCTACTTCACACGAGGATTGCTGATTATGTGGGAGGCATGTGTGTGGTCATTATTAGAGTGCTGCCCATAAAGAGCGTTTCAAATCAGTCACTATCTGTAGGATCAGACACATTTTGCAGAATATTTCAGATTTTTGTGGAATCCTCTGGACTGTGTACAAATTATATCAAATATTTTTAAAAAATGCATGGAAACATTCAAAGTGAAGGGCATTTGTAGAGCTTTCAATGCCATATAATGTAGCTGTATATATGAAGGCAGCAGACCACAAGGCAGCTCACCAACAGTTAATATGTGTGTATGAGGTTTATTGATTTATACCTGAATGGCCTCCTCCAGTCGGTAGTCCTGAGAGGTCTTAAGGAAGGCGGTGACCTGTTGAGGACTGAACTGGCACAGTAGGTCCACTAAGAGCTCATGAAGATCTGGACCCAATCTCAAGACGGTCTGAGGATTCAGACCCTCTCTGAAGCTGTTACAGAAAAAGAAAACCTCTTATTTTGTTAAAATTATTCACATTTTCACAGATTCTGAAAGGGGTTCTCATATATATATATATATATATATATATATATATATAATGTATGTGTATGTAAAATATGTTAAATAATTACTATACTGTATATAATAATTATACAGTATAGCTGTTGCCATGCTATGCACTCAATAGACTGCCGTCTATCTCTCCTGGGGAAAAGAAGTCCCTTTCAGAGCTCCAAATGGAAATCATGCGTCATCTGTGCATCTCCCTCTTGCTCTCTTTCTCTTTCTCTTTCTCTCCCAATCAAGTTATCATGTAGAGTGGTTTTCTCAGACCTCAATCATAGCCAAGCTCTCAAATCAAAGCCCAATCAGCTACTATCAGCTCCTGCTGCATTAGACATGTGAGAGAAAGCCCATCCTCATCACATGTGAGACGTACTGTTCTACTCTGCTAAGGCTCTGTCATAAAACTATGAGGCGTATGAGAATGATGATGATATGAAGTGTATGAAGTGGTCAAAATCACACAGAACATAAAAATAATGGATTCTGAAAATGCACAGCTGAATTAGGATAAAAAAATGTCACTGTTTAATCAACCTCATGATGTTTCCAAATGTGCATGACTTACTTTCTGCGAAACACAAAATATTTTCAAGAATGTTTGTGCCCTTACAGTGCAAGTTAATGGGGTAGGAAACAGCACTGACTTTCAATGTAAAGATATAGAGACATATATTTATTTTTCATAAATATGACACATATATTTATCAATACAGGTTTGGAATGATATGTGGGTGAGCAAACGATGACAGACTTTTCATTTTGTGGGGAACTATCTCTCTAAGGCAGAATGGGGTAAGATGTGACATAATCCAAATGCAATTGCAAATCTTGCATTACCACTTGTGCTATCGCGAACACACAGTGACTGCCAAATTTCAAATGGAAAAGCAAAGTCCATTTGCAACTGTATTTCCCATGTCTTACGTGTTATGAGCCTGTCATATTTAAATAGCAATATTTATTACAGCATCTGCTTTTTCACTCTCTCTGCATCGCACATGTAACCTGCTAAAACTCAAATGGAATTGCAATTACTTTAACATTTGAATTTCAGATGTCTTACATGGAAACCTGTCAATCAGTGTCAGGGGCGGGACTATACTATAGGGCGTGTTTGTATTGGAAAGTGACGCCACTCACAGACGATTGTGCCGAATGCTTTGAACAATGGAGGTATTCGTTAACAAGATGCATGTGAACAAACAGACAGTGCAACCCGGGTCTCCTTATAATCTTGGCACCTTACACAATAAATAATTCCGTTGTTTTTACCCCAAATGCAGCGACTATCCCCCTATAGGTCAATATTTAGCATTAACCAAACGCTTTTCACCTGTCTCAAGATCTCTCTCTCTTTACACTCCGACTGATGGTGGCCTTGGAGTAGTTTTTTCCTCATTTATGATCATATTTTGATTTGAAATGTAAATTATTCACATATTGTCCAATGATTCAACTTAACCATTTTTCAGAAGTCATATTTCTAAGGCTGTATGTTATAAATACTTTCGAATTACAATTGATAGTGTATTAGTTTTATCGCGTTCTAATTTTGTCTTGCCTAGAGGAAGTACATCTTAAGTAAAAAGTGGGACAGCTTATGCCGCTCTCCTGAAAGTGTTACATTTAAAGATTCTGCCAGAAGGTATAGTCACAAATTAGTTATTTTTACAGTGAGGTCTGTAGAGTGTTTATCACTGCTGTAACTGACTTCATCACTACAAGAGTCCCAGAGTGCCTGCATCAGGAAAGGAGGTCTTTATTTATACCAGTTACCCTAAATGAACTCCGCTATGTTATCCAAGATGAGGCTCAGTGACAAAATTAGATGGGAGGTTCCTAAGGACAGGAAGATCATGAGGTGAAACATGCTTTGAGGCCTGGTTGAGAGGAGACAGACGTCACATGGGGAGGACAGAGTAAATTCAGATATTCTTCCATGCATGAGATTTGGGCCTGAGGTGCCATGTGTCCTATAAAGGGCACCTCAGGTCAGCTACAGCAAAAGCAGCGTTGTAGCTCTGAGGGTCTGCCACGCTGAAATGAGCAAGCACTGATGTGTGACTGTGTTTGAAACCAAAACAACTGTCTGAGCCGGGTGAATGTGAAACAATCCAACTTTAGATTTATACATTTTCAGTAATGTAAAAAACGCAAAGGGGTGATGCAACGTACTTGCAAACGTGTTCTGCATGGGTTGTAGTGTATCATTACGTGGTTGTTAGGGTGTTCTGAGTGGTTGCTAGTTGCAGTGAAACAGAAGGAATGACAGATCTTTTCTTCTATATTGTGAAACATATCCAAGTACAGCGAAATTAAAAAGTAGGGCGGAAACTTTTATTTCCATCGGT
The DNA here is from genome assembly GCF_001515605.1 of Sinocyclocheilus anshuiensis. NCBI lineage: Eukaryota > Metazoa > Chordata > Actinopteri > Cypriniformes > Cyprinidae > Sinocyclocheilus > Sinocyclocheilus anshuiensis. The sequence goes on along the minus strand of NW_015546049.1, from coordinate 221,004 downwards.
TGAGATGAGACATAAATGCTAGCGTTCAACTGATCGTAAGAAAGGGGTTTAAAGGAGTAGCTCACTTCCAGAACAAAAATGTACAAATAATGTACTCACCCTCTTGTCATCCAAGATGTTCATGTCTTTCTTTCTTCAGTCGTAAAGTAATTATGTTTTTGTGACGAAAACATTTCAGGATTTCTCTCCATATAATGGACTTCTATGATGCCCCCGAGTTTGAACTTCCAAAATGCAGTTTAAATGCAGCTTCAAATTGCTCTAAATGATCCCAGCCGAGGAAGAAGGGTCTTATCTAGCGAAATGATCGGTTATTTTCTAAAAAAAATGACATCTAATTTTTCTCCTGCAACTTCAAAATCGTCCTACATCGCTGCAGACGTACCGACCCAGTGTTTACAAAGTGAACATGCAAAGAAGATCAAACGCCCTTTACAAAAAAACGGTAAAACAGCGATGTAGGACGATTTTGAAGTTGGAGGAGAGAATGAGATGGGAGTTTTTAGACCTACCCTAACTGTCTTGAACCAGAAAAAAACAGAGTTCACACAGAACTAGACAAGACGAGCGTTTGAGGTTAAAAAGTATATCAACTGTAATTTTTTTTTAGAAAATAACCGATCGTTTCGCTAGACAAGACCCTTCTTCCTCAGCTGGGATCATTTAGAGCCCTTTGAAGCTGCATTTAAACTGCATTTTGGAAGTTCAAACTCGGGGGCACCATAGAAGTCCATTATATGGAAAGAAATCCTGAAATGTTTTGCTCAAAAAACTATTTCTTTACGACTGAAGAAAGAAAGACATGAACATATTAGATGACAAGGGGGCGAGTAGATTATCTGTACATTTTTGTTCTGGAAGTGAACTACTCCTTTAAGTGAACTAAATGATTTGAGAAGTCTAGCACACGTCACCAGAGAGAAGTAAATAAAAAATTACAGTCATTTACAATAAGACCAACATGCATTTAAAAAAATAGAACTTTTATTTCATGCTGAGTTTAAAAGAGCCCATTGTTATATTCTGTGGGTCAATACAATAAGTTAATTGTTACACATATTCACTATTAATTAAGAGTTTTCCCTCAATAAACTCCCAATTTGCTGCTTATTGATAGTAAGTAGGGTAGTTGTTGTAGCAGTTTTGTTTAGGTATGAGGTAGGGTTAAGGGACCTAGAATATGGTCATGCAGAATAAGGCATTAATATGTGCTTTATAAGTACTAATATACAGCAAATATGCTAATAATATGCATGCTCACAAGCAACTAGTTAATAGTAAATAGTGTTCCCTAATCCAAAATGTTACCAAAAAACCTATTTTAAACTAATAAGGTGTTTAAATTTTTAAGTAAATTAAAAATGAAACAGTGAAAACTAAATTAAATTGTTTAAAATGCTACAAATGAATTTAGGCATCACATCATGTGAACTAATGTACTAATGTACAGTAAGAAAAATACTTTTTTTTAGATTTGCTGATGATTACAGTTCATAGCGTTATTAAATTGTTAATAAGACTGACTTCAAGTGAATGACAGCAAAAGTAATCTACATGTAAAGAAAATCACACCTACTTAAGTAAACGTAAGTTCAGCTGCTGCTTATATTTTTAAGTATAATCAAATTGGCTGTCGCTTCAACTCAAATTATATGAAGCTGACTTAAAAACTATATAACTTAAAAAATGAAGTTGAAATTGGTTACATTTCATGAGTTAAAGTAATGGAAAAACATATGATGACTTATTGATCAAACAGATTTTTACAGTGTACATGTAAAAATATGGAAAATGATGTACAAATATTTACTAATGCCAAAAAAAAATAAAAATAAAATCTGGTATCAGCCGATTCCTGATGTGGTAGCGATGCATTATGCATTCCTAATATCGTGGTCTTTAGAGTTTATGGGTTTATGGTTTTTCAAATGTTATTGTCCGGCCAGGTGAAAAAATCTGATGACTGATCTTTAATCTTTAATCTGAAAAATTATTCTTCAGATTAAAACTAATTCATCTCACAGTATAATGCATACATTGCAAGAAGGTCTGATCTCTCTGTTATCCTCAGTTCAGCAGTGTTAAGACTACTGTACTGTCAGACTGTCCTCCTCTCTGTTTTATACCTACAGGCTGTCAACAGCAGCATGTACAAAACTCACTATAGATATCGATCTTAATCCTTGAGTACTGTTTGCCAAGGGCAGCTGAAGAAAGACACAAACTAAAATGTGGGAGCCAGGCGTAATGGACTCCAGGACAATATACAGTGTACAAGCGAATGAAATACTAGGTCTAGATAAATGTATGTGTGGGAGAGGTCATATGAGAAAAGAGATGAAGGAACAATGCTTAAGACAGAGATAGATGGTGACAGAGATGGCTGTTATTTTGATAGAGACTCCAGCTAGAAAAAGGACTGCTCCTGTTCACTAATAAAAAGATTAAAAAAAAAAAAAAAGTCTAACGTGTGCTTATCCATATAATGGCAGCATATGGTAATCAACATCAAGCTTTTAAAAAAGATGCAAAAGTATCACAGAGTGGTCCCATGCGATGTGCTGTATATTGCAAGTGTTCAGTGGGTATATAATAGGGTTTGGTGAGAAACAAACTGAAATTTACCATATTGTCTAACAAATTTTCTGACTTGGCCGTTGGTCTCTGTGCAAGACTGCGTGTTCATGAGACTCTATTAGCATCGCAGTTCACTCCGACTCGCCCAGGAAAAGCACACAAGTTGTGAAAAATCAAGATTAATGAAAACATGACATAAAATACAATCCATGTGCTTTCTTCTCTGAGGTAAATATACCCGTTGTGCTTATCGCAACAGCAGTTTATCAAGTTCATCTGTCAACTGTCATGACAACTGGAGTTCTGATCTGGAGTCAGTTAAGAAGATTCAACTCCGTGAACAAAGTACACAGATACATTTTTGGGGATTTCTAGGCATTGTTTTTTTCATGTCACATTTTATACCCACAGAACACTTGGAATATACAGCACATGTCACATGGGACCACTCTGTGGTCTGAATTTTTAAAAGCCACCAGGTTGGGTAAATAAGATTTTTTTAAATTTTTTATAAATAAATAAATAAAAATAAATTAATACTTTTATATAACAAGTTCAATTAGATGCTGTTTTTTCTCTATTCATCAAAGAATCCTGAAAAAAAGTATACTTTTTCCACAAAAATATTAAGCAGCATAAACTCTTTTATACATTGATAATAATAAGAACCATTAAGGAGCACCAATAATAATAACTGATCATATTTGAGAAGCACATCAGCATTTGTAGGTTTGGTATGGATGGTAAGGAAACAAAAAGAGAATGAATGGTAAAAAGTGATAGTGTTTCTCAGTTTGCCCTGGAGAGAGATCTATAAGGCGTGAAACTTTAATTGCACACATCACTCCATTACAAAAAACAGCACAACCCAGACTGCACGCACGTAAAATGAAACAAAACGGCCAAAAAGAGACAGTGTTGCAGAGGGTGCTGCTATTATTACCTGGGGTTCAGGAGGCACTTCAGAAACTGGAACGCCAAATAGTCATCCTACAGACATAGAGAGTTCAACATCAAAATATATAGTTCGCTTTCACAAGGACTGCAGTGATGTGAAATTATAACTTTGAGATCTTGTATTAATGTATTGCAATTCTTGATCAATTGCATTGAGTACTACACAAGAGGGTTTAATAGAGTACAGCCAGATACTGTGCCTTGAATTTTCCCTTTCCCATTACATGTACTTTCAGGCTGCTTTATCTTAGATAACTGGAAGTTTGCAAGCAGAACACCATTTTTCATCTCCACTGACATAAAATGATTAAACCCTCAGCATGATATCATGGGTCTGGCTTGTGTTGGTATTAGTTTGACCACTAGTGTTCTTGTCATCATCAATTTACCAAATGCTCCAGACTTTAATGAACTGCACATCATTGAAACAGCAGTAATGTTATTCTCACACTAGTCTTTGACTGTGAAAAAAAAAAATCCCTTAACACTTGTTTATTTTCTCCCCATTTCCCTCATATCTTCTTCTCATCGGCACATATGTTTGCACAAGCAGGCTTTTCAATTAGCACCTTTCTGACAGTGTGCGAGAGATAACGCAAAACCCAATTACACACAGCACTGCCGATAGAGCCTAATCCATTTACTGATACACGCGCGCGCGTAGGCCTCAGGGGGGCCTCTTCCCTCTCACACACATTCACTGCCACTATCTTAAGATGAGTGAATAGGAGCCGAGACAATGCAACACATACATTTATACACACACCAAAGGAGAATCAAACACACAATACAACACCGACAGGGTCCTTTAGAAACGCTTTTCTTAACAGTCCAACCTGTTGAAGGATAAACTATGTGTGTCAAGCCAACATCAAGACCGTTGACATACAACAATGCTGCATACCTGCAGAGATGTGATGATAGACTGCACCTCATCTGCGAAGTGCACTGCAACTAGCTCTGCTGTCTTAGCTGAGTTAATGCTGACCAGATCCTGCAATGGAGGAACAATGACAATCCGATAAGAATTCATAAAATTCAGCCAATCCACCAGAGTAGTATTTTCTAATACTTACTAGTATTAGTTGGGTCCTAGGGTCTACTAGTGAAAACATTTATTTTTTCATTCTTCAGTACAAATAATAGTATTGTCATAACAGTTTGAATGAAGCGTTTCATTAATATAAATATAACATGAATTTCAGTATGTTGCTTTAACCCTGTAAAGCCTGACATATGATGTAACAGTCTAAAAAATAAATATTTTTCCCCGCCAAATGGAGCAGTTTATTGAAACTTTAGACAAAATCTTAAAAAAATAATTTGCTGAGTTATTTGCTGAGCATCATATTTGATACACAAGTCTTATGGATCATATAGTATGATATAGTGAGATTATGGAGTAAAAAAACAGCTTATAATTATTCATTGGCCCAAACTGAGCAAAATGGTGCAGATGCTGATATTTTCATGGCCAAAAATTAAGATGAAATTCTGATAGCTTGTAATGTAAACCAATGAGAGCTTTATATCAGTATATAGACTACTTGCATAAAACTGTATAAATATGTCACTCTATCTCCCAAGTAAGATGATATTTAAATTAGGGCTGTCAATTTAAAGTGGTAATTTAATTAATTAGTTATGGAAAAATAATTTGATTAAAATATTTTAACGCAGTTAACGCACTGACCCCACCCCAGACCTGTATGTAATCTTAAATTGCATACAGTTTATTGTTGACAAACATGATGCAAGGCAACAAGTCACTGCATGTTGTAGTACATAAATGCAGTTATGTACCACTAAAATTCAAGATATTGGGGCAAAAAATGCCCCTGTATGAGTTTTTGTCTCATTTATATCATATGATAAGCGATCACATGAGCAGCGAGAGCAATATCACAGATCACAGATATATTATGTTTTTATCACGAATAGCACAAGTGTAAATGTGATTTTATACAACAGTTCCGTAAATAAGAAGTTAATATTGTTATATAGTGACATGAAAAAAAGTGAAAGTGACGTGACATGACATGTGGCCAAGTATGGTTACCCATACTAGGAATCAGTGCTCTGCGTTTAACCCATCCTAAGTGCACACACACAGCAGGGAACACACACACACCCGGAGCAGTGGGCAGCCATTTATGCTGCGGCGCCCGGGGAGCAGTTGGGGGTTCGGTGCCTTGCTCAAGGGCACCTCAGTCCATGGTATTGAAGGTGGAAGAGAGCGCTGTACATTCACTCCCCCCACCTACAATCCCTGCCGGACTTGAGATTCGAGTTCGCAACCTTTGGGTTACCAGTCCGACTCTCTAACCATTAGGCCACGACTTCCCCTTATCATATATACACAATATTGTCTGTTTTTACTCAATTTTGCCTTCGAAAATATTACCTATGAAGTCATAGCAGAACTGTTGTGCGTCTCCGAGCAACACAGTGGTGATTAGTTTTTAAATGAATCCGTGGTTTGAAACAAACAGATGAACCAATGATTAAATGGCCCGTTCATAAAGAGAGCCATTTACTTCATTCCTGAATGAATCAGTCATTTGAACGAATGGAATGAATGAATGACTCAATGACTTACTCATAAAGACATTTTACTGCCATCTACTAGCAGTTTTAGTTTCTTATTTAGAGTACCATTTCAGTAAAGAATCATTTCAATATAAAAAAAAAACCTTTAAAAAGATAGTTCACACAAAAATTACAATTCTGTCGTCATTTACTCACCCTCATGTCAATTTTGAACCTGTATGACTTACTTTCTTTTGCTGAACATAAAAGAAGGTATTTTGAAGACTGTTGGTAACCAAGCTGTTTTGGTGATCAGTAGCCGGGTTTCCATCCAACGAGTCAAAGAGAACAAAATCGTCACTTCCTGGTAGAACTGGCGCTAGGCTATATATCACTATAAAAAGTAGGAGAAAACACCTGAAAATAATAATTTTCATAGGCCTATATAATAAATTACTTGTGCCTCAGAGCGAGCAGACGAAACTAAATAAATGCGGTCATTGCTTTCGGAGGTCGATGCTGCTGTTTGGGAACGCAGTCGTGTAACAGTTCTGGGAGGCAATTATATAGAAATACGTTGATGACAGACTGCTCGGACATTTCAAAATGACCATAACATTTCAGATGCTGAGGAACGAGATTGGTCCACTGGTTAGGTTTTGCCGTCCCATAGCGCATTCACATGATTTTTTTGATGCACATGGAGAAATTTACTCCGCAAATGCATTTCCATTTCCTTTTATTCGCATTAACCCTTTTTCGCACAAATCTAAAACCACCTCAAGTGAACTTTTTTGCGAATTAAGGGATTTTTATTCGAAATTTGCCGTTTCCATCACTCGTTTCTGATGCGATACTTCAAAATGCGCATAAAAACAGGGTGATGGAAACATAGCTAGTGACTTTCATTGTATGAAGAAACAATACTAAGATGTTACTCAAATTATATCCTTTTATGTTCCATAGTTTATGTTAGGCCGTTACATATAATGTTTATGTGTAATAAATTTTATGTTGAATCAAATAAATTATTTCTTTTTAAAGCTACTTTTTGTAATGTCTACTTAAAGGAGACATATTATGCCCCTTTTTATAATATGTAATATAAGTCTCTGGTGTCCCCAGAATGTGTCTGTGAAGTTTCAGCTCAAAATACCCCACAGATCATTTATTATATCATTTTAAAAATGCCTATTTTGAGTGGAAGCAGAAACACTCAGTTTTTCGTGCCTGTCTCTTTAAATGCAAATGAGCTGCTGCTCCCCGCCCCCTTTTCCAAAATAGAGCTGTTCCATTACAGCTCGTACCTGCTAAAAACATCTGTTTTGGTTCTGATTATTATGTTTATCGTGCTGAAATCATGCGTTTTAAACCATATGAGTTTAAACTTCTGATATATGGTTTTCTGAGCGCACACATCCGAAGCACACGGACGGAAAGCGGCTGTCACAGGCATGTGATTACTAAACTAAGTTCTCATTCACACACAAGTTTACATTAAAAACACACGAGTTACAAAAAGCAGTCGGTTATGTCTGTGAAAGTAAACAGCTGGGAAATAAATCGCATGTTTATTTTAGATCTGTGTGGCAGCAGCAATATACATTTAATAAATCAATAAATCCACTGCTCTCTTGTCTCCTCTGAGGCTGGGACTGTAAATAGTGTTCTGTGCTTCTCTGTGCAGCCAAAGACAGAACAGTTAACATGTTTTGCTCAAACTTTCGCTATGGCATTGGAACTAGTACACCGTTGTCGCTTGCGAAAACACAATAACGGCGCCGTGGGTGGAAAATTACAGATTTAGGGGCGGTAATATTATAATGAGATCCCTTTGCCACGTCACCAAGGGAGCGAAATCAGACGCACTCGTTTTCTCAGACGCTTGCAGAAAAAGGCTTCCCGAAACAAAGTTACTGGGTTAATCTTTTTCAAGTTTCCTTGGTTGGTAGATGCACTGGGGACCTGATTATAGCACTTAAAACCTGGAAAAGTCAGATTTTCATGATATGTCACCTTTAATACTTTTCTCATTTAATACAATAATGGCTTTAAAATATCTTTTGTGGGTATTTTCACAGCCAAATTTAATTTGCGATTAATTAATCGCCACTTCGCGTAATTAATTAGATTAAACATTTTAATTTAAATGCTTACTTTTATAATCAAAGCTCTGTAGTTTCAAAACATATAATGCAATGCAGTACAATGATGATTGAGAGATGAACAAATAAACATTCCTTAAAAGCCAGATGGATCATTTTTTATACTCACATTTGAACATGATTTTTTTCCCTAAAAATGATGTATGATAATCAAGTATACCTAAGTTGCTTCAGTCCAGTAAGTGTTCATCTTGAAATATTACTAACAATATTATTCTTATTTACTTTATAAAAATCAGTAAAGATTTCACAGCAAAAAAGACATGTGAACCACAACCTGAAGGTGGAAAATTTTAGGGTTATATAATAAATGTTCATTTTTAAAGCTCAGGCTCAACTGAAAGGCAGTCACAAATAACGCAGTGGTATTGACTGATTTTCAGTGCTCTCAATTTTAACAATCAGAGTAAGTCATTTGGACAAAGACCATCGACTGAACAAAATGAGAGAGAAGGGTCTGATGAGATTAGGGTCTGAAATGAGCTTTCTGAAGCCGGAGCTCTCTCTACCTGGAGTGTGCTCTAGGGGACAAATCATTTGAAGCCTTGTTTGACTCACCTTGATGTGTTGAAGAGCTTTGACCCACACCAGCTGCTTCTCCTCTGAGCTGTAGCCTGGCATGGACAGGATGTTGTGGATGTAGTTGAAGAGCTCCTCCTGGAGTTAGAGATAAAGATTTAGTACAGAAATAACAGGAGTGACAGGAAAGAAAAGAGTGAAATTAAGGGATTACAGCTGAGTACCTTTCTCAAAGGGTCTTTCAGGTAGCAGTCAACAATTTTGTTGTAAAGGTGCTTTTTGTCATACATAAACTCGCAGATCTGATAACTGGAAGAACAAAAACAAAAATACAATGCTGACTAATGAGCAATAATAACAACAAAAAGGTTCAATCTTTTTCTGAAATTTGATTTTCAGTGTCTTCACCTTGAGGAAATTGATACGATGCATTTAACAGCAGTCGTTAGATTTATCAGTGATCTAGCTGTGAAGTCCAGCTTAGAGTGGATCACATACTAAGCTTTGTTTCCTTAGTAATTACCATGAGTATTTTTAGGACCATTAACATTTTTTTTCTTAATTTCATAACAATTAACCACATTTTCACCCCATTATGCTTAAAGCTGATTCTCATTACTTTAATACAATGTTTTACTGTACACAAAGTTAGTTAAATCAGCATAAATGAAATGTTTTACTGTAATAGAAGGGAAAATACTGTGGAACAAAGTTAGTTAAATCAGCATAAATTAAAGGCAATGCAACAAATGCAACCATAATATACACTATCATTCAAAAGATTTTTCATGTTTTCGAAATACTCCAAGTCTCTTCTGTTCACCAAGGCTACATTTATTTGGTCAAATATACAGTAAAAACTGTAATATTGTGAAATATTATTATTTTACTAATATTTTAATTTGTTTGATGATCTGAAACATTAAAGTGTGACAAACATGCAAAAAAATAAGAAATCAGGAAGGGGGCCAACACTTTTTCACACCACTGTAGGTTAGAATGTAACTATTCCTGTCAGACACTGCTGAATTTTCAGCAGCCATTACTTCAGTCTTCAATGTCACATTATCCTTCAAAAAATCATTCTAATATGCTGATTTGCGGCTCAGGAAACATTTCTTATTTATTTCTTTTGATTCCAGGGTGAAATATGATCTGGACATAGTCTTGACAGGTTTCAGGATGCTCACCTATGTGAACTTTAGTGCAAGTCATTCTTGCAAGAAAATATCTAACTAACATTTGTGTATCTATAACAGATATATTCTATAACGGTAACCTAATTAAGGTGCATATTAGTGAGTTAACTCTACAAGGTAAATTAATTTATCAACCACATTTCCAGAGAATAGTCAAATATATGTCTCCTCAAATCATATGCCAGACCCTTATAAATTATGATTTGTTATGATCTCTGAATGGTTTATGTTGTACTTTAGAAGATGGATGATCGTATCGTTCAAAAAAGAAATCGCGTTGAAAGTCAAAAGACTTCAGCTGTATATTTGTTTGGTGGCTGAAGCAAAACTGTTCTGCTTTCTGATTGGAAGATATCTTACAATTCTGCCTTCTCTGCAAGTTCAAGGAGACGCTCCTCATCAAACTGCACCACACCACCAACCTGCAGCAGCTCCAGCAGAACCTGACACACGTGAAGAGCTTATGATCAATCGATGTTTTAACAAATCTAGAGTAAAATTAATCAGTTTCAAGATAGTTGTTGTGTTTCTACCTGCTGTCTTTCTGTATGTCTAGAGTCATCATCTGGACTACATAGAAACTCTAGAACCTGCAAAAGAATGAGCAACAGATAAAAGACACTTCAACAAAGCATATTTTCAATAGTTCTAAAATCACAACCGTCAGCTTCACTGTCAGTAGCAGAAAAGCTTCCAGACTGGTTTTAAATCGATGCAATCTAATTTAGAACAGGCCCCAATGCAGGGTGCAAAATCATGAACTATTTAACATGCAGAAAAACAAGCATAACGCTTCTAATGCGGGAGAGCTATTTTTACAGGAGCTGCTAATTGTCTTCACCAAAAACTAACACCTTTTTAGAAATATTCTCTTGCTGTAACCATCATAGCTCGGATTACAAAACAATGACAGTAGAGTGCAAATGGAAAAGGTGAGGGACTGTCACTTCACCTGGTCAAACAGCTTCCGGTTAACAAAGAGGGTATTATCAGGTTTGGCGAGTTGTCGTGCCAAGAAGGTGAAAAGACAGCCGACCTGAGATGGGGTGAAGTCAGAATTGTCCACCATAACCTGGAAAGTGCGCACACACAGGGAATTTGTTAGTGAGCGTATATGCAGTGTGAAAAAAAAATGTTTCAAATTATTTTTGGAAGATTATTGGAGTGTTTAACAAATAAATACTATTTCAGTCTTTCTACTTCAAAAGGTTAAGTTTAATTGAATAAGCCACTTGCCGTTTCTTTGTAATTATTTGTGTTCGAGTAAATTTAAATGGAAATTCCAAAATGCCAAGGACATATTTACTACAAAAAAAAAAACAAAAAAAACAATTGCAAGTAAAATGTATGCTAAACAACCTGGTAATAGCTGCACATCTTCTGCCATTGGAATTGGCGCACAGAGGGAGATCTGACTGACTGGCTTGTCCAACTAAAGTTTTTCCTCTGTGATTTAGGAGATTTTACTTAAGGATGGAGATTAAACTACGGTAAGTTGTGCAATATTCAATTGTTAGGCCATTCAGTAACATCTGCAGTGAATGTCAGGCATATTTGTCTTTCTAAAGTTGTGGTGCAGGTTCTTATTATGTTCATGTGCTATACTTAAAAAAAAAACCCGTAAAAGCAAGCATTACTCATAAATAATAATACTTATCTTTAAAAAAAAAAAAAAAAAAAGATAAGTTTTAGCATTAAAATTATAGCATTTTTAAGTGTTACTTAAGAAAATGTTACAACTTATAATAATTGTGTGTATTCTTTACTTGAAAACATGCTTTTCCTAGCTTTTATCAAGTAAATCCTACTCCACTCTTTTCCAGAGTATTCAAAGAATTCAATTCTTTTCAAAGAATTTAGGAATTTTAGGGAAAATTATCTAAGCAGAACTTCTAAAAGACAGAGCTTCTTTCTTTCTTTTTTGCATTTTCTACATTTCTGTGATTGTGGAATTCTGTGGAATGGATTCAAATATGGTAAAATGTGTTTAACTTTGTGAATGACACGCATTTTAGTTCTTCTGAATATTCGGTGGAGTCATGTGGGATACCATGGGGGCCAAGGTAGTGCTCTCTGTTTTTTATGAATGAGCAAATTATTACAGATGGAGAGAACGCGAGAGTGTGTGGATGCTGATTTGAGTTGCTGAAGGCTCTTGAATGAGCTGTGATGAGGAGGGGGAGGAAGACTGCAGGACCGAGTCGGTTCTCCAGCAGATACAATTATCCCATTCACATGATTTACATTCCAATGACAGAGTGAAGAATCATTTCAGAGCCAAATGCTTTTTACACAGATTGGGGGAAGTGTGTGTGTGTGTGTGTGTGTGTGTGTATGTGTATGTGTGTATGAGATTTTTAGGTGAAAGACAGATATTGAGAAATATGTTTCTGTCACCTTCAGTAAAATGTCCACAATCCTTTGCTGATACTCCAGAGCCCGTTTGTCATTCTTGAAGTCCTCAAATGTCTGTGAGGCAAGGACATATTAAAATTCAGATCTGATTAAAGGGCAGATGAACTACACTCTACACATATAACACATTAGTAAAGCACTGATGATTTTAGTAATACATAATAACTTATGGATTAGCTGATGCACACCAATGCCAGGACGTTGAGGAACTCTCGAGTGTCGAAGTGCAGAAGAGTTCGGATGTAGGGATACACTTCCTCTTCCTGTGCAGCCTCCACCGAGTGCAGACGAATGAGAAACTCAAACACCTGGAACACATTCAGAGATACATAACGTAACATAAAATGCACAGCATTGCTTTTCAATTAAGTCTTTTTTTTTTTACATTTATATTACATTTGCTGACACTTCTTAACGTCAAACTTTTAAAACACTAATAATTTTATAACACTGTTACATGTAATCTTTAGCAAATTTCAAAATATATTTTTATACTGTATATTATAATGTTGCATATTATAATTATATGTAGTGCTGTCAAATCGAGAACACTGTGTACTGTGTATATTTATATGTATATAGAAATACACACACATACATGTAAATATTTAAGAAATAAATGGTATATATATTTATATTTATAATATAAATCATATATAATTATGAATATATACACGTAAATATTTCTTACATTTCTTACATGTGTGTGTATTTCTATATACATATAAATATACACAGTACACACACATATATTATGTAAACAAACTTTTATTTTGGAAGCGATTAATCGATTTGACAGCACTAATAGTTAGTTATAATGTTAATTATAAACTAAGTTATAATGTAACACAATGTAATCCTTAATTCAATCACATCTAATTTAATTTAGTTTTTAGCATATTATTCTTTATTCATATTGACAAAATATCCATTTACATGTTATATACCATGTTATGATGTAATGCATTTTACTCTTGAATGTATTATAATTATTTTTGTAATTATTTATGCAACAATGCCATGTATGACAATGTGGTCCCCAAGAAAATTATAAGTACATTATGAAAATATTGTGATTAATTTTTATATATAGGCTTCAAGAAAAAAAACGTAATATTTGAATTTCATATATTCTGCAGGTACATGCTCGTGGGCCAATCCCTCTACACAATAACTAAATCAAAATTCAACCCATTATCATTGGAGTACAGTACAGGGCTGACTAGTTGCCATGGAGACCAGGTGGTACACTTTCCTGCTGTATCTGTGAGAGCAGCACGGAACAAAAGATTAGCCATTATCTCCCATTCACACACACATAAAGAGAGGTAATTGGGCATCATTGGGAGGTGCTCATCTTTGCGACGTCAATGTTGTGTTTTACAGCAGGAAGGAGGTTTTATTTCAGGAAGGATTTGGACCTGCATATGTGACACCGTGTGTGAGTGTGTGTGTGTGTGTGTGACTGCATGGGAATGTGTGGATATGTGTCAGTGCAATGAGGGATCAAAGAGGAACAGGAGTCTTTCTGTGCACATGTGTCTCTTTGAACATGACCCCTTAGGGCCCAAAAGATGATACGCAACTCGATGATACAATTTACTCCCTGCTCTAAAACATACATTATACACTGTTAAACAAACATATATTTATAAACATACATACATATACACACACATACATACTGTATGTGTACATCAGTGGTGTTCGGAAATGAGGAGGCAAAGTCCTCAAAGTTTTTTTTTATTTTTTATATATAAATCAAATGTAAATTCATGTCCCAGTCACATTTTCTTGGTTAAATAAACATTACTTACACTATAAAAAAAATAAAAATACAATTCTATTTTATATTTTTACATTAACAACAATGTAATCAATTTTCTATTTATTAAAGTCATGTATTAAAAAGTCATGTATTAATCTCAAGCAGGGTTTCTGCAGGATTTTTAAGCTCAAATTTAAGACTTTTTAAGACCTTTTTTAAGACCTGCACAAGTTTTAGAAACTAGGATCCGTGACGCAAAGCCAGGGGGTCCGCAAAATATAGCCTATTTTTAGAAATTTATCTGGAATATTTTCCTGGATTGATAAAAAATTTTAAATGCTTGTGAGAAATCATTAATGTTTATTAATGGTTTATATATATATTGGAGTATATTAAACAAGTAGCCCTTGAGACTATTTTATCCCTTCTGGGAGCCCTCACTCACAAAAAGGTTGGAGACTCCTGCACTACATGATGTAGCACTACATGACCAGGGGTTTTCAAACTGGGGTCCCTTGGGGGTCCGTGACGCAAAGCCAGGGGGTCTGCAAAATAATTTGTGTTTTTTTATCTTCTGAAACATGCTATAATTTATATTCCACCGTGACTTATTTAATGCATTAATGTCAAATAAGCAAAGAGTAAACACGTAAAAGTGGGCACTTCAAGGTTTATATAGCTAAATATATTTCTCATGTCTGTTTGACAAGTAGACAGTATTGCAGAGTTTTTCTTCATTTTAGGAAGTGGTTCACATAGACCAATACGGCAAGCGCATTTTGTTTGTTTTCTTTCATTTACAAAAGCACAACGTCATTTTGAAGGTACACAAATAAAAATAGACCGTTTTGAATGATGTCTTGCTCATATCTGACGGATATCACATTTTTCTGCTGATACAAAGTGTTCGCGCTGGCGCCTCCCGCGCACACACAACAAATCAGTTCTAGCATTGCAACCTGACATCGCAGCCTCATCATCAGCAATAATGTTAGACTGCGTAACGATTCACTCATGGAAACGATTCATGCCGAATGAAAGGGTTTGCGTTAAGTACGTTTCAGTAAGTAAGTTTAGTTTGTTATGGACATAGCCATAGGCGCCGATTGATGTTTCTGCTGGTGGGTGCAAAAAACGAGCATTTTATTTTTTTATGAAACACATTTTCTCCGCTGTTTACACAAGTAAATGATAACCTATTTAAACATTCTCATTACTCAGTAATTCATTATACTGGGTGTTAATTTTTTTCTAGATTAGGCTATACTCCGTTCGATGGTGCATTTGATGAATTCACTACACAAAATTTATCTTGCGAAGTGAAATGCATACAATTACCAACCAAATAATACACACATTCTTTCTATGAGGGTTGCGCTTCACTAAATAAAATTATTTATTAAATACCTATTTACAAAAAGCACTTATTCGCATGTACACAGGACAAAGTTTGAGTTACACGTAATATCTGAAGGAGTGCAGAGCCATGATCACTAAATGATTTTAGCAAATGGCTGCAATATAACAAAGAGTGAAAAATTTAAGGGGGTCTGAATACTTTCCGTACCCACTGTATATAATGGAGAGCAAGCCCGCTGTAAGCTGAGAGATTTGTGCTGGCGCCCTCTCGTATTACAATAATGCACTCTCGGCATTTGCCATTAAAATAATGGCAAAAACTGCCTCAAATGAACTATAAATACGAGAATAAAGTTGTAAAAGCTGCAATCCATTTCTTATTGGTTAAAATGAACGAAGACTATCTTGTGTTTTTCACGAGCACCCACGGGATCGGCGCCTATGGCATTTAAAATAAATGTTGTTTGTAATGATCGGCACTATAATTAAGCTTTTTATATACATATATATTCATTTATTTTTGTTCTGTTATGAATGCCACAAAATTTAAATGATTTGGAGTGAGGGGAAGTAAAATTCATGTTAGTGTTTATAATGTTTTTTTTCCCTAACATTCGTTTTATTTAGACCTATTCAGTATTTAAATGATTTCTGAAAGTAATAGTAACATGCGACTTACATATACAAGGGGGACCATTTGCACCAATAAAACATTCATATTATGTTAATTCCTCCTACCCACATTAAACTTTAGCCTTAAACACTGTTATAATTATGAGGGGGCCCTTGGAAAATCCTCTCCCCTGTAAGGGGTCCCTGGCTCCAAAAAGTTTGAAAACCCCTGATCTATAGTAATATATTAAACTGTAATATGACTGTAAAAGGCATGATTTACAGTTCAGATACAAGTTTTCACAAAAACAAAAAGTTTTATAAAATGATACACTTCACATTTCAGCCTTTAAACTATTTTTAATAAAATGGATGAGTAAAAAGTATTAATTATTATATCAATTTAAGCAATTATTATCAATAATTTTTTTTATTAATTAAATAACACAAACACATTTTACTGTTTAGATTTTTATAATGCATTTTCTTCTTATCGATCCACCAGTTCACATTTACAGCCCTGTGTGTTTGCAGGGTAAAAACATGGGTCGATTTTCCACATTGGTCTGAACAAAAACCGGAGGCTGCAGTTTCAGGACCGCATTTCTACTAGGACCCTACTGACAGCGTCATCTAGCCAATTCTATTCCAACAGAGGAGACCTGATTCAAACATCAAACAAACAGATGCAAAGACTAGATCCATGGAAACAATAATTTTTTTATCTTTCCATCTTATTTTTAATGTAAGAGCTGGCATGAACTTGAGTGTGTGAGGTGATGTCAGCAATCTCCATTTAGCCTGTTTAGCTGTGTTAGCATTGTGCTGCTGGATGTTGTGAACTAGAATTTGTATTCTAATTATTTAAAATGTATTAATGTACTAATAAACACACTATTTTGTACCACATGCAAAAAAATTAATTAAAATAATAAAATAATAATAAAAAAACTAAAAAAAACTATAGGGGCTTAGAAATGCGGTTCTGAAACTGCAGTCTCCGGTATTGCAGGAATACCCGGCTTATTGAAAATACACATTCATTCTCTACCAGCAGGAGGTGCTTTCGGAACGGTTTCCCTGGTAACAGCAGAACACAAATCAGCGCAGCCATTTCGCCATTCTGGTCTTTCCGCCCCCAAATTTAAGACCTCTTGGAATCATAATTTAGACTTTCTTGTACAATTTAAGACCTTTTATGGCCTTAAATTTGATACAAATAAATTTAAGACTTTTTAAGGACCTACGGACACCCTGTCAAGTTAGTGTTTTTAAGCATTTTGCATTTATTAAAATAATAACTCACAGCAGTATTTAAACAATATATTTTATTTGTGAACTTATGTTCAGCTATTTTTTATTAGTTAACTTTTAACTATTTTTGAATTTGTCAGATCATCAGTCATCAAAGCTCTGTAAATATTGGTCACAGACGCAGAGATTTCACCAAGCTGATTGCTCACTAAAACACTCCTACAGATCATGTTTTCATGCCATTTTAAGTCTTATTTTTACGTAACAAAGGGGTTATATCTAAGTGTGTGAGTTGTTTACTTACTTTTTTAAATTAGTCTTCCCATTAATGCCATTACATTGTTCATTCAGACTGATTCACAAACGCCGAACTTGCACGAACACAAGAGGTGGGATTTATCGCATGAACCAATCAGAGTTAGGGGTGTGCGATATACTGTGTATCGTCTGCGATAATATCGTAATTGTTGTTTTAACGATGTGCGATTTGACATTATCGAGTATATTACAAAAACCAAACAAAGCACACCTACAGAGTGCACGCATATTTGACATGATGAAGTCTAGTAGATTAGATTAGTTCGCGTGTGCATTTAGAGTGTGTTCTTTCACTGCGTGATTCAGTCTATTAAAATGCATTTTGAATGAACACAAAATTCAAGATATGGGGGCAGACAATGTGTGTGTGGGTGTGTGTGTGTGTGTGTGTGTGTGTGTGTATATATATATATATATATATATAATTTCATATAGTTAATATCACGCGAAGACAGACGTTTTTTCTCCAAAAATCAGCATGATTACAAATGTGATATTGATTTTTTACAACAGTTTAATAAACAATTTAATATTAAGAGACTTACGTTTTAGACACCATATTGCCTGTTTTTGTTCTATTTCGACAACAAAAATAATTCCAAACAGAACCACAGCACTGTTTTGAGTCTCTAAACAACATGACACGTTTCATTCCTGAATGAATCAACCGTTTAAATGATTCGGTTCAATCGCAATGACTCACTTATTAACAGTGACTTGCTGCCACCTATTGGCGGTTTTAATTTCACATTTAAAGTATCTTTCCATTTATTTATTTTTTAATCATTTCAAATAGCAAAACATTATTAATGCATTTGTAACTGCAGGTTAAATCATTCCATGTCACTCTGAGCTGCATTAAACAGTGTGTAAATACATCTAAATGCCACTTCAGATGCAGCTTCTGTGTTTTCTCTGCATTGCAAAGATAAATTTTGTTGATACCAATTTCATTTGCCTGGTAAAACCCCAAAAGTCTTATTCTAACCGACTGATTAAATGTAAGAATTGTAAATGTAAAGAAAATGTAAGAAAAAAAAAAAGATGTCGGCACAATAACACACTCAATTATCGTTATCGATAAAATTCCAGAAAATATCGAGATATCTTTTTTTTGTCAATATCGCACACCCATAATCACAGTCGAACACAAGTCAGATCCAATCATATCGCGATGGAGGCATTGCCTTCTCTCACGTGACTTTCCCCATTCATTCTCAATTACCCCCCACCAAACTCACAGCACGCTTTGGGGGTCTGTTAAAACTCAATGGGCTCAGGGGAGGCAAGCCTCCGCTGTAACTTTACCCGCGGGTGTCGCTGTTGGACAGTGTTACTTTTGAAAAACTAGTAATTTATACACTTTTTAATGTTATACTTTGTAATATGGGCGTTGTTTTATTTTTGTACTACGAATTTTTTTTCTCATCCAATATTTTGAGGAGACACTGCCTCCCTTGTCCCCTCGGAGGAAATGCCCCTGGTGTATACATTTTATTGGTCACTGAGTCACTAATGTTACCCGTTTTGTCAAACTTATTTGGCGTTTTGGCCTATGCTTTTTTTCAGTACTGACGACACAGGGTTGAAAAGTTTTTTGTTCGTTTTTTTATTAATGCAAAAAGATAAATAAATAAAACAAATAAAAAATATTTTATTTAAGCAAGGTACAAGTATAAAAATCTGAGACTGTCTGCTCAAATCACAAATCATCTCAGGAGAAGAATGTTACTGACTGGTGATTGGACTGCCTTATTTACCATGTGTAAACATGGATATTGTGATCTAATATGTAGCATAACCCTCTCAATGTATCCTGCACTCTTAAAAATGTCTGTAAAAATAGGGCCCAATGTACTGTGTTCATAGTTAAGGAATTTTATGTGTGAATTTTTTTTACAGGTATTTTACCTGTATTTTAAATTAATAAATAAGTATCGCTTTTTATTTCTCCTCTTTCCTATTACTTGTCATTTAAATGTTGTTTTTAAATTTTGTTGTATGCATTTGTCATTTTTATTTAATCTCTTTATTTTTAAAATGTGTATAGGTAGTATTTATAAAGTTTTTTAGTTGTTTTAATACTACAATTGATTGCTTCTGTTGTCCTCATTTGTAAGTCGCTTTGGACAAAAGCGTCTGATAAATGACTAAATAAAAATAATAAAATAAATAAAAATTATGCATTTTCACGCCACACATCGTGAGAGCACCACGCAGTGAAAAATACTACGTGGAGCAAAGATGACACTGATAACGTGCTGACAGACAAGACAGAGCAAGTTACTTTTAAGTGAGTGAGTGAAGTGAGTGAGTGAGTGAAGTGACGTGTGTACTTGGTGACCCATACTCGGAATTTGTGCTCTGCATTTAACCCATCCAAGTGCACACAACATGATACACAGTAGTGAACACACACACTCTCGGAGCAGTGGGCAGCCATATTGCTGCGGCACCCGGGGAGCAGTTGGGGGTTCGGTGTCTCAGTCGTGGTATTGAAGGTGGAAGAGAGCACTGGTTATTCACTCCGACACCACCGACAATTCCTGCCGGACCTGAGACTCGAACTCGCAACCTTTGGGTTACAAGTCCGACTCTCTAACCATTAGGCCACGACTGCCCCACCAAAGATTTTGTTTTTGGCGTGAAACAAAATCTCAGCTTTCAAACTGAGCCATTTTTTAAGAAATTCAAAGATTTTTTAACAAAATTCAAACAATTTTGTGGCTCTTTAATGTGTCATAATAGATTGTCGTAGTGCCTCAGTTCAAGCAGCGTTAACCGATCATCTCTTCCTCTTTACTAGTTATAGCACTAAATCAACATGAGTGAACATCAGAAGGTATCTTGTTTTCAGCTGTGGAAAGACGTCAATACACACCATTTGTCAAGATCAAGTCCACTCTCCTGTCGGGCTTGTTTGTCGGACAAAATGGCAGATTTGGTATTATGATTGGTCAGATCGCCTGTCCATTAAACTCCCGGCAAAGGGTGAATTGCGTTATGTTTTAGGGTAAATGACTGTAGACTTATCGGATAACGTCCTGACAGAAAACCACCAGTGCATTTCCTGTTTTTCAATGGATTATTTTCTTTCAGTGTGTATTCTGCAGCCCATCTTAAAACCCAAAGCTGGATTCTTCTACACTCTCCTTGATTTATCCGAGAACATTCTGTCTTGTTTCGGTACAGATCATCTCTACATGTCATTGGAGTAAACAACCCTGTCTGTCATGCTTTTCACTCAAACCTATAGAGTGTGTCAGCACTCGATGTGTCTGTAAGAGTAGCTTTAGGCTGTGTGTGCGATCCATGGAGGTTGTCCCTCCCAGAACGAATCACTTGAGCACTTTGGATGGGCAACAATGAGAAAATCCCTCTAAAAGCCCTGCTAAGAGCAAACTGCAGAGAATACTAAACGCACACACACTCTTGTGCTGTATATAACTGAGGGAGAAAGAGTGGCGTGACTCATATAGACCCTATACAAACAAAACAGGCATGAGTGTTACGGTATTGAAATGTAAGGAACATGAGTATGTGACTGCAGAAATTAGCAGAACATTTGCTAATCAAACAATACACATTATCTTACTGCAGTCTGGGTTTAATCAGACTACTTACCTGGTTTTTCACCTGAGGGACCAGATCTTCAGGAATGTCACCTAACGGATAGGCCCGTCCTGCCAAACAACAGCTGGCAGAGGAGAAAGGACATATGTGTTATGGCACGCAACTATGTATCAGTGCAGCACTTATGCAGAACATCACCTCACCTGATGTACACCAGCAGTTTATTTCCCATCACAACATGCTCATCTGTGGAAGGAGACAAACGGGAAAATTAGATTATGTGCATTTTAGCATTAGCTGACCAGATTTCAGAAATGAAAAAAAAACAAAAAAACATTCTACTTCAGCAGTCAAAAATCTGTGGCATTTACACTGTTATTATATATTAATAACAGTGTCATTAAGCAGATTTTGTACATTTTGACCATAGTATGTGAAACTGGGGTTAGCTGGCATGGCATTTGTTTTTCTTTTCATTCTTTGCTATTTCATGCATTCTAACTTATTTTCGCTGTTAAAGAGTTGGATTCTCATGCTAAACATGACCAAAGCCTCAAAAAATTAGTTTGATGTATAACAGAATATTTCTGTGCCAAATACATTCCCTTCGGGGTTTGTAAAGGTTTTGGAAAGTTTTTTTTCCGAATATGGCCCTGTGTGTCATCATACAGGGTGGAATTACTTTTATGGGCACTTCTCCCGGAAGAGCGCGTGCACACAGCAAACAGAGCGAGAGCAAGAGCAGCCCATCAACGTGCTTTATTCAGGTTACGGAAGTCGTCGGTAGTGCTGCACAGGACTTGCTCGAGAAGGATTTTACATTTTGTTTTTGACCACGAAATCAACAATGTCACCAAAGAAGTGTGTTTTTGGTTGTGAGGGAAAGATAACCTTGTTCAGTTTCCCAAAGAAGCCAGCGTTAAGGGAATTATTTATGTTGATGTCACAGCTTGCAGACGATCGGTACACAAGCTTCGCATGCTTGTGACTCGCCTCCACGAGCCTCCAGGAGCTCGCCTGTTTTCGGAGAGAAGCGTAAAGCTATATCTTTCTTTTATAAATCTGATAAAACTAAAGACTCTTCGGAGACATGAGAGATGCAATATTACTCTATAGGTACTCAAGATTAACAAGACTGGCAGAAACTGTGTGTTATTTCCAGTGTTGGGCAAGTTACTTCCAAAATGTAATACTCGCTCTCTCTCTCTCTCTCTCTCTCTCTATCTATCTATATATATATATATATATATATATATATATAAATTGTGATTTAAAATGCAAATTTTACAACAATCCAGGTGTGCTGTGTTTGTAGGGGTCACGAATCCGGTCCATGAACTTCCGTCTGCTCGCCACCAGAGGTCACTCTTCCACTACTATGGACTCTTGCACCACACCACTGTTGCACTTCACCCGGACTACAGTTCCCATCATCCACTGCACTGATTACACACACACAGTTGATTGCACACAGCTGTAATCAATCACACATTCCCTATATAACACTCACTCTGATCCCTTCCCACGGCCGAGTATTGTTTAGCGCTTATCGCTCATCGTGTGATAGCTACTTTACGGAGCCTTTTCCCCTGTGTTAGTTTCTAGTTCCTAGTTCTAGTCTTAGTCTAGTCTCGCCGTGTTTTCTGATTTCCTGGTACCTGATTTTTGCCTGTTTATCTTAAGTTAACCCTTTGCCTGCTGTTTCGGACTGTGTTTGCACCTCGCCTGGACTCTAGCTCGTGTTATTGGATTACCCCTCATGTCAAGCCCTCTGGATATTGTTAGCCACTTATCGACCACGCCCGTTTTGGATTACTCTTCTGTCTTGCCCTCAATATACCTGTTTGCCATTGTCTGACCCATGCCTGTTTTATGACCACGTCTCTGTCTCCTATTAAAGCTTTGCAGATGGATCCGCACGTCTCTCGTCTCGTCGGCTCCGTTACAGTAGGGCTTCACAATGTGGTCAAAAACCTGTTATTATATATGAATATAGCTATATGTAATTTTGATTTATTTAATATTATTGTTATTATTATTATTATTTAAATACAAACAATACTAAAGAAGAAGTATTACTAAAATGTCACTGTAAAAAAAGCAAAAATCAAGTATTCAAGAAAAAATAATATAATAATTCAATTTTACATTACAGCTGTAAAATTAAGATACTAATATTTAAGGCTGTCTAAATTTCTTCATTTTCAAACATTAAACCACAGAAATGTTATTAAAATGGAAAACCGTAGGGAGCCCTTTAAGCTTCTCTTTTGTAGATAAACACAAGTTTTGATAAGTCATCTCGCAATTCCGGTTTTATTTCAATTAAACGTGCAGACTTACAATTTTTAATGCACAATAAAAAACAGGGATATTTTCTGGGATAGCTCCTGCCAGCTCAAGTTTAGCAGAGTATCTTGATGTATGTGGGATGTGTTGTTTTATGTTTGCTCTGTTCTACCTGTGAGAGGCTTTCCTTCATGAAGAGGAGGACCAATGGCCTGAAAGAGTTTCTGAAAAACCAGGAAAAAGAAGCAGTTAATTTTTATTATTTGACTGTTCATGATACAACCGGAAAAATAGAGTAAATATGCTCTCTGCTGATTCATCTGGACTTTAACTCTTAAGACAATCTCTTTTTTTATTTTCAGACCAGCAAACACACATAAATATACCGCATGTTTAGAGTTTCTCATATTGTGTTCAAGCTAAAGAAGTACTATATACAACACTGTAGTCTACTCTCCCTCCAGACTCACAGCAGCACCTGCAAGACATGGTCATGTAATCCAGCACAACTCACACTACAGCAGAGTGCTGTTGTGTTTGGTCAGTGTGTATGTGTGTGACATATTGGCCATGAAACAAATTAATCCCTTTCTCAGTCGCCTTTCATCAGGGGTTCAGAAGATTCCCCTGACAACAAGGCTTTCATCTTTTTTTTTCTAGCTTAACGGTGAGAAACACACCAAAAATCCACACTTTATGGGCAAAAACACACTTGTGTGGATCAAAAACGCACACACACACACACTTGATGTGTCCCCAAAGGCTTACCAGGTTCAATTTAGTGTTTTCTGCTTTGTGTGGCAATTATATCATCAGAGCATGAATAAAAAAACTAACATTAAAAGCTGGAATTCATTACTTTTGCCCAGATTTTGACCCAACTTAGAGTCTGGACGAGTCCATGCTAGTTGTCAGAGCCAGTCTTCAGATTTTGGGCAGTTGGAGTTACAGTGTATGATGGGCACAGATATTTTTTAGCTTCACTCCATGATTCCATCCAGTTGAAAGACATTGAAAATGAATAATATTTTGAGCTGATTTTAGAAGATATATCATAGTGACATATGATAATGTATGATGTGCTTTACTTAATGCGAGTTCAAAAATGTTGACCATAATGGATGTGCTCAGTTTATGTGCATTGATCATTTGTATATGTAAAATTGAAGATTAAATTAAATCTGTTCATTCTATAAAGCCTCTTCAGTAGACTTCAGTAGATTCATATGGATTTCATTTACATACAGATTTCTTTTATTCATCTCTTGATGAACCTTCTGAAAATAAGAAATTTTAAGAAATTTCAAAATAACCAAAACAGGACAGAAAGCTCTCAGGTTTCATTAAAAAATATCTATATCTATAATATATGTTTGTTTTCATCTGTCACGCATCTCCTAGCAATTAAGTGCATGTTTCTGTGTGTTTGCTAAGTTCAGAAAGTCTGGTGGTGTGTGATACCTCAGCCGTTTAACATATTATGCCTGGTTCTTCTATGTAACCATTTACAAAGTCCGCAAGTGTATGATGCCTAGTGTTTTAAAATTTTCAGATTTGATAAGTTGTGTAGTGTATTCCAGCCTTAAAGGGTTAGTTCACCCAAAAATGGTGAGTAAAAATTACTCACCCTCAAGGCATCCTAGGTGTATATGACTTTGTTCTTTCAGACGAATCCAGACGGAGTTATATTAAAAATTGTCTTTGATCTTTCAAGCTGTTTAATGGCAGTCAGCGGGTGTTGCAGTGCATCAGTCCAAAAGAAGTGAAATAAAAAGCGCCCATCCATAATAAAAAGTGTCTCACATGGCTCCGGGGGGTGAACAAAGTCCTCCTGTAGCGAATCGATGCGTTTTTGTAAGAAAAATAACCATATTTAAAACATAATAATCACTTTAATCTAGCTTGCGCTCACTGTTGTAAACGAAAGCAGCTCCGGGAGGATGACTATTTTTCTTACAAAAACGCATCGATTCACTACAGGAGGCCTTTGTTCACCCCCCGGAGCCATGTGAGACACTTTTTTATTATGGATGGGCGCATTTATTTAACTTCTTTTGGACTGATGCACTGCAACACCCGCTGACTGACATTAAATAGCTTGAAAGATCAAAGACAATTTTTAATATAACTCTGACTGGATTCGTCTGAAAGAAGAAAGTCATATACACCTAGGATGCCTTGAGGGTGAGTAATTTATGGGCTATTTTTCATTTTTGGGTGAACTAACCCTTTAAATCACCTTTTAACACACACACAAAAAAAAAACATTGAACCCACACTATCATACCTCCATGGGGCTGATGTAGTCATTCATGCCACTGTTGAAGACGTAGATCATGGCGTCATATAGCTGGTTATCCCAGCACATCTGCACCACCTACAAACATAACATGTTGTTAAGTAAACATATGTTGACTTGCGACAAAACAGATGATGCGTTCGCACATACACACCTGTTGTATGTCTAGATTGGTGATGTCCATATGGACCAGGCATCCCTCCACACTATCCATCATGCCATTCTCCTGGAAATAGCTGAGGAGGTCTCTCATGACGGCAGCAGTCAGACAGCCAATCCGCTCGCTCAGAATGTAAGGCTCCAGACTTTCGAGAAACACACCCCTGGCCACAGAGTTCTCCACCAGCCGAGGGTAGATCTGGTTAAACAGCAGGTCCCTGAATAGAAGAGAGATTTTTGAAAAATGAGATGGGTGATCACATTTACCACTGCTCATCAAGTTTTTGCAGGGAAAATCGAGTCATTTCAATATGAACCCTCATGAATAAGGAATTTCGTGTGAAGGTGGAAAATTTTGCATCGGGTTCTTTTGGACTGATATGCAAAATTTGTTTCATTGACCAACAGAAACCTGCTTGGTTGCCCTCTACGTGAGCAGTGCTTCATGCATCACTAAATTATTAACAACAGACTTTTTGGATTTTTATTAACAACGGATTTATTGTAAAAATCCAATGTTAACAATGGATTATTAACCATTTTTTTTCTGCAAAACAATTCACCAACTTGACAGCATCTTTAGAAATTTAGAAAATTTACATTCACATAGAAATTATTTATTCCCCTATCACAGTAGTCCCTTTACAGTTACTGTGCTCATAAAAAATGCCCCTATTCTACAGTGTTCTGTCAGTTTGATGCGCATGTGCACTCGTTCAGTGTAGTCTGTGAAGCTGTCAAGATGAGCCTTTATGCAGAATGGAAATGCATGGAAATGCAACTTTTACAAATAAGGATATAACCGTAAAATGTAGGTAATGCGTCTGGGAAAATAATGCTTTTGTCTTAAATGCTTCAAAACACATCTATTAAGCACGTGACAGTAAACCATGTCTCATGTTTAGGACAATTCGGGTCATGCACTTTTCCCGCAGCAGCTCACTCTGTGTCCTCAACAATTTTTCAAAGCTGTTTTGTCCGTATATGTTATTCACTGCTGGAAAAAGGGCAGTGACTGGTGGATGTTTTCAGTGTAGAGTGTGCAGGTGTGCAGACACAATTAACCAATCAAATTCATTGTCCATTATTTCCATTAATGATTATTATTGATTAGTTGTTACAGATTACTTCATTCACTCATAATACTGTACTGTAGAGTGAACTGAATAATTGCGCAGTCTTGTCTTTTTTTCTCAGATTTTTGCATGGAATTAAAGGTTGTAGTGCTGTGATTCATCCCTGAGCTCATTATTTTGGTTTATGTCTTAAAACTCTTTACTCTTAAAATGCCTACCTACAAAGTGAATGGGAAAAATACTTCCATAACCAAGGCCAATGAGACAGTGGTTGGATATTTTTGCATTCGATGTAAAAACACTGGGCCACACTTGTTGTCTTGGCCACTTGAGAGCATGTGCACACAACAGGAAGTAAGTGCACAAGACTGTCCCAGGTCTTAAAAACGCCAAAGCGCAGTGCCCTTAATGCACACTAAATCCACACTTCAGAGCAGAATTTAAGGCTAAGTGTATGCCATCATGCATCATGTTCTGGAAATAAATCGAGATATTTTTTGCCGAGATCTCAGTGCAAGTTAAATATTAATATTAATAAGATATTGCATATAATTTGGTAATAAAACATTAAGTGTTGCACATTTTATTGGGGCAAAGAGGAGTACGTGTATTTTGTACAACATTTTCAAGTGCTTTTTTTTCCACTTAATTAGAAGCACTACAAAATAAATTGTTATTAAATTGTGTCTGTTATAGGGACTACTGAACAGACATTTAGAAGTTTATTTTAAAATGCAAAGTATTGAAAATCAAAATAAAGCTCTGCCAGCGCTTGCATTTTTACAACACAATAAGTGTGTCCCATCGGGCAATGAAAAATTCTACAAACACTTGTGATATTCATGCCTACTTGAACTCTTGGGCCAAACACAGGAAATACGTCATGTAAGTAGACAAGTGGTCAAGTGCAAAGACCGCAAGTGTGGGTATTTGGA
Organism: Sinocyclocheilus anshuiensis; assembly: GCF_001515605.1. Classification (NCBI taxonomy): domain Eukaryota; kingdom Metazoa; phylum Chordata; class Actinopteri; order Cypriniformes; family Cyprinidae; genus Sinocyclocheilus; species Sinocyclocheilus anshuiensis. The sequence continues at coordinate 193,001 of NW_015546049.1, read as the reverse complement.
CAAGCCCACTGAGTACAAAACACAATGGAAGGCACATGACTTAAAACGCTTTAAATACAAAAGAAATGCGTAAAAGGTTATTATCAACCTTCAGTCTACAAATATCAGCAAAAATTCCACTTTCAAAAATCAACCACAAATTACAGTATCTGTTTATATAGATCAGACAGGCATAATTTTAAAGGCTAGTATTATGCATAAAGCACATGGGCAGCTAGTCTCTCTAGTGCAGAGGTCTGTCACATGCTATTGGCAAGCTCCCTGATCAAAGTACAAACACCATACACAGTAGCCTTAAAATGCACATACAAACTATACACATCCTTGAGTATAATGCATTAGTGACAGATTTGAAAACTGACATTTAAAATCTCATATTAATCTGCATCTGTATATCACTGAATTATGAAATGTAACAATATCTGAATCAAAAACATCTCAAACATCAAGCAAAGTATAACACAACACTAAAATCCAAGCCTGTATAAACATAATTATTTTAAAGGCTGCAAGCAAATACCATTAAAAAAAAAATAAAAAAAAACATCACTGCTGATTAACTGGATGTGCATTTAAAAACAAACCTACTGTGATAAGAGCTTATCAGTTACTGAGGCGACAGTATCACAAGCACCTGAAGTGTGAGAGAGAAGCAGAACTCTACCAGAAAACAGGAAGTAATGACAGGGATTAAAGTCTCTGTGGAGACAGCATGATAAGACAGCATGATAGGCAGTGCGACTGTAAAGCTTGAGTACAAAGCTTGAGGCTGTGAATATAGTTGTATGTATGTATGTATGTATGTGTGTGTACACACACACACACACACACACACACACACACACACAGCCTTTCAAAAGTTTGTGATCAGTAAGATCTTTCATGTTTTTTTTAAAGAAGTCTCTTATGCTCATCAAGGCTGCATTTATTTGATCAAAACACAGAAAAAATAGATATTGTGCAATATTATAATTTAAAATAATGGTTTTCTATTTTAATATACAGTGCCTTGCGTAAGTATTCATACCCCTTCATTTTTTTTTCACGTTTTGTTATATTGCTGCCTTATGCTAAACTGCTTTAAATTACTTTTTTTCCACATCAATCTATACTCCATACACCATAATGGTAGAGCAAAAAACAGGTTTTTAACATCTTCGCAAATTTATTAAAAATAAAAAACTTAAATGATTCCATTGCGTAAGTATTCATATACCCTAATATAGTTTGCGCTCACTGTTGTACACAGAAGCAGATCCGGGCAGATGACGTATGAGGTCAGCGTTGCGCATTCGCCGCTCAGAAGTGACAAACGCGGAAACACAGGGGAGAGATCAAAAGGGGTGATTAATTTATGGGCTAATTTTAATTTTTGGGTGAACTAACCCTTTAACATAAGGCAGCAACATAACAAAACGTTGAAAAAAATGAAGGGGTATGAATACTTTCGCAAGGTACTGTACATCAAAATATAATTTATTTCTGTGGTGGCAAAGCTGAAATTTCATCAGCCATTACTCCAGTCTTCAGTGTCACATGATCCTTCAGAAATCTTTCAGATATCACTTTTTATTCATTAAAGAATCCTGAAAAAAAAAGTATCACATGTTCCAAAAAAAATAATAAGCAGCACAACTGTTTCCAACATTGATAATAAATCAGCATATTAGAATGATTCCTGAAAGATCATGTGACACTGAAGACTGCAGTAATGGCTGCTGAAAATTCAGCTTTGAATCACAGAAAGAAATTATATTTCAAAGTATATTAAAATAGAAAACTGTTATTTTAAATTGCAATAATATATTTTTTTTAATTCTATATTTTTGATCAAATAAATGCAGATGAGCATAAGAAACTTCTTTAAAAACATTAAAAGTCTTATTGTATATACAGTATATATTAGGGCTGTCAATGTTAACGCATTAACGCATACGATTAATTATACAATCTTTAACGTGTTCAAATAATTTAACGCAATTAATGCAAAATTACTGAAGCACAATTTCTATTCTAACCCTTTATCCCAATTTCGCTTCTCTGTTTGCAATCAGATCATTTTAAGCCGCTAAACACCGGGAAAGTTTTCAGTCCAATGATCCAGTAAGCAATCAAAAAATCCGTCCAAAACAGCACTAATATAAAGGAAAACAGGCTGATTACATCAGAGATGGCAGAGAGAACAGAGATTCACATTGTGTTTTCAGGGAATTATCCATTCCAGTGTGTTTCGCTTTAAAATAGGGATGCACCGATACCACTTTTTCCAGTACTCGCCCGATACCGATACTTTTATTTTTGGTACTTGCCGATACCGAGTACCGATACCAATATTTTTATTGCATTTGTAAAGGTTTTTTTGTAGGGTGCCACAAGTTTGTTAAAATTTCCAAAGGGTGCCGCGACTAAAAAAAGGTTGGGAAACACTGCTCTAATGGAGCGAACAGCAATCAAGATCATGCAACAGAAGTGCGTGCTCTCGGACTCTCTCGCTCTCTCCTTACCGTCAAATAACTTTAGTAACTTGTGCATCGTTTTACTTACTTGCTTTTGACATATCCCAAGGAACTACAAATTTTCCAGTGATGTCTGTGAGATATTTACTCAACAAGCTCGCGCATCTGTGCAGCCGCGCGCTCAATCCACTCAGCGTGCTCAGCTTATCAGCTTGGGCACATCCACAATACAGGCGTGAATATTGAATGTTTAACATTATATTAATTACTTACATGTACTTCATAGACTCCATTCTACTCTCTGTTGTTCTGTTGTTCAGTGTTTCTTTTTCTGGACACAGCTCTATTCACATACTGTTTGGTATCGGCTTTTGGTATCGGGGCATTTTTACGAGTACAGGTATGAGTACAGGAGCGCAGTATCGGGCCCGATACCGATACCAGTATCGGTGCATCCCTACTTTAAAACACAAGCCTTGTCATATTCTGAAGAGCAAAAGCCCTTGATAAACAGAACATCAAAACATCCCACCGCTCTATGGCAGGTGATACGCAAAACACATTTCTCGTCTGGACAACCAGCATCTCACTAGTAAAGTTTTGATGGATGAAGATTGCAATCAAGGTAAAGATAGAAATTTCCATGACTTGTAAAGATTTAATTATTTTTTCATTCATAAAATCTAATCAATAATGTTTAATTAATTGCAGTCATTTAAAATCACAATTTTAAAAATTCTTGAATTTTTCCAGGTTTGCTATGACCGTGGAAGCCCTGTACTAAACTACTGTACATCCACCCAGAGAGATGGTGTTTTGCTCAAGGGGATCACAGTTTGTCCCAGTATGACAGAATACATTTCCCTGAAGGGCATGAGTCTTTGAGAGCCCCAAAATAGATACACACATCAATGTCAACACACACAGACACACATTCACAGAATTATGTTGAGAGACTCTGGCATTGTGTGAACAGCAGGGCTCTTTAAACACAACAACATCAGGGAATGCACCTACTCATTGTAACCACTGACACAAAGTGTCACAGCTGTCAGTATGTCTCACATCTAGAGACAAAGCACCACTAATCCCATCTCTAGCTCAAACATGAGTCAACGGTGTATATGAGGACAAAAGCAGAAACCATCCAACATGCACATAAATGAGACATTTCCTCGCATAACCTTTCCCTTTGTGTGTGCGTCAATGACAATAAAGATGTCCAAGACAATAACATTGAGAAATCATTTAAAAATCTAATTTAAAAAAACATGTGCCTTCTTAAAATTATAATCTTTGTATTCAGTTTTGTTTTCAGACATTTTTAGGAGAAAAAACGCTAGGGTTACTCCATTTGATATGATCAAAGTGTCTTTTCATAAATAGGACAAAAAAAGACCATCATGTTGTTAATATACATCTACTGAAATTTTAGTTAAAGAACAAGAAAAAAAAATTTTTTTTTTGCTGAACAAGAGTCAAAGGCCCTGTCCCAAATTGCACCCTAAACCCTCGCAGGCTTCCTCTGAGTCCACACTTTTGTGACGTAACCTGTTGCGGAGCTCAAAGCGGCCGCAAAGGGAAAGCAAAAATGATGAATGGGACACCCTACAGTCTCGTGAAGTCAACACACACGCATGTGGCGGCAATTGTAAGTCTGCAAGACCACAAGTGCACATGAAGTATGCCATTTGGGACAGGGCCACTCTCACAACCTCTTGCTGTTCAGATAAAGGGCTCAGCCCTCCATAAAGCCTAAAATCCAGAAAAAAATGGATTCCTATTGCACGTTTTTATCACTACGGAGAAAACACACCATACTTTGCATGCCTGAAGGGTTTGTGACTAATGGAAATCAGAGAAATCACAGAATAGATAGAATGTCTGGATGGAAGTAAGATTTGCTTTATTCAAAATGTTGGACCTACAACTACTAGAAAAAAAACCTGAATTTTGATACATGACATTTTACAAAAATGAATTGTTTGTATATTTACATTTATATTGAATATTTATTTATGTATTGCTGTAAATATTCAAATTCAGACTGTAAATAAATAAATACATATAAATAAATGGGTCAAAATGTATCTGGAAACAAGAAAAATGAAGGGGGGAGGCAACAATTCTCAAAATTCTTTAAATTTATAATCAAAGAAAAATCTCAACCAAGGGTGCATCAGGTACTCGCAGGCGTAACTATGGGTGCTCCAGAAAGGGAACAAAATGTACAAAATATTAAGTGGATCCTGTTAAAAAAAAAAAAACCCTGACGAAGGCCTGCTTCGGCTGATACGCGTTGGTGTTTTTTTAATATGTAGCCCTGTCTTAGAATAAAGGCTTTTTACCTTGCTGACTATGCGAGTGCCTGGACATGGATTTTTTTTTTTGTTGTTGTTGTATAACAGGATCCACTTATTATTTTGTATTCTTTAAATTTTGTTATATAAACAATCTAAATAAAAGATGCACAACATTAAACTGACATCATATTTTTGAGACTATTTTTATTACAACAGAAATATCAGCATTTATAGGAGGGCCTTCAAATATTGTCTTGGACAAAGGTGGGCATTAGAGTCAAAAATGCTAAGAACTGCTGCAGTAGATGAAAATTAAACCAACTACTCAAGATTAGGTTTAAGAGTATATTATTAAACTGTGAAGTCCATTTCATTTACTTACATAAAGTAGTTTTCTATACCTGATGGATAACACTAACTGCTGCTTACAGCTTTATTTGCTTGCTGTCTATGCAGGGTCAGACAGCTCTCATATTTCATCAAAAATGTCTTAATTTGTGTTCCGAAGATGAACGAAGGTCTAACGGGTTTGAAACGATATGAGGGTGAGTAATTAATGACAGAATTTTCATTTTTGGGTGAACTAACCCTTTAAATGTTTTCAGATGGATTACCATGGAGTGTCTGGTCATGTACAAAATAATAACAAGGAATGACAGGAGTGTATGATGATAACAAGAGAGGAGAGGCAGAGAAGAGTGGAGGTTCCAAGTGTGCTGCAGGTCTGACCTTTGCTGGCACTGATAATACAACAAGAAACAAAATTATACAGACAGGAAATTGGCTTGTCGCAAGGACAGAAAATAATGCTCCAGTAATATGAGGAGAAATAAGAGGGGCGTTTTGTCTTCTGCTCATCTGGATTATAAATGACGTGGTTTGCCACATAATTTTTTACTAAAACTAAATTTTCTCCAAGTTATTAAGAGCATGTGTATTTATAGTTGAATTTCATCCTAAGTTTAGTGTTATGATACAGATCTGTGGATCTCTGACTTGTATAACTGGAGATGAGCACAGGACAGATGCTTTGCAAGGTCTGATGTACTGATGTTTGAAACGGCACGAGTCTTAATTGCAGACTGCTGCCGTAAGGTCTGCAGGTCAACCCGTTTTCATTATGCTTGTGTATGTTTTGCTTCTACAGCGCTGCTTTTTAGAGCAAGCAAAATCTTTCACTTTATCCACCACTGCCATCACTTATCTGCCTCAATGCACACTTTACATTTAAATTTTTACACTTATGCATTTGGCACAAACTCACTTTTATTAAAAGCACCTGCATTGCATTTCAAGGTGTCCCGTTTGTTTGTTTTTTTGTTTTTTTTAAATCAATGTGTGCATTCCCTGGGAGTTACATGACACGTCACACTGACTACAAATATGAAAAGTAATGAAATAAAGCAATGCTGTTGATGATGTTGCACTATTTAAAATTGTTGGTACCTTATTGTATTTCAGTACCAGTATACCAGTGTAGGAGTTTAAATATCCTGAAACCCCCTATTTTAGCATCAGATTTTTTGTGGCTCTCACCAGTTTAAAAAAATGCTTAAAAAGTGAGTGTGGTAACAAATGCACACTGCAATTCACACTGCAGTGAATGCAACAAAATGAACAAATATATTACACAAGTCCTGTGACAACTATAATGTAATGCACAAATACATTCACCGGCCACTTTATTAGGTGCACCTGTTCAAGTGCTCGGTAACCAAGCAATGGGAAGAAAGGAGATTTTGAATGTGGCATGGTTGTTGGTGCCAGATGGGCTGGTCTGAGAATTTCAGAAAATGCTGATTTTCACATACAAACCTTTCTAGGGTTTACAGGGAATGGTCCAAAAACATAATTATGGTTAACAACATTTCTGTGGGCTGCTCATAATGCCGGATGGTAGGGGCAGAATGTGGTCCAAACAACATAAAAGCAAGAATCCATCCTGCCTTAGATCAATGGTTCAGGTTGGTGGTGGTGGTGTAATGGTGTGGGGGACATTTTCTTGGAACACTCTGGACCTCTTCAGTACCAAATAAGCATTGTTTGAACGCCACAGCCTACCTGAGTATTGTTGCTGACCATGTCCATCCCTTTATGACCAGCAGAATAGCCCATCATGTCACAAAGCTCAAATCATCTTAAACTGGTTTCCTGAACATGACAATGAGTTCACTATACTTAAATGGCCTCCACAGTCACCAGATATCAATCCAATTGAGCATCTTTGGGATATGGTGGAATGGGAGGTTTGCATCATGGATGTGCAGCTGACAAATCTGCAGCAACTGCGTGATGCCATCATGTCATTAAGGAACAAATGGCGCTTTTCCACTGCATGATATGGCTCGCTCGGCTCAGTTTGCATTTCCACTAGAGGTCTACACGGAGGACCCGAGACCCGAGGACCCGGGACCCGACCCGGGATCCGTACGGGTTCGGGGCTATATTTTAAATGGTCAGCCGGGTCCAGGTCGGGTCCCAATCTATTACTTTGGGTCCCGGGTCTGTTTAACATTGTGTGTAATACCAGAGTCGATCGGACTCGGAGAACACCCGGACGTTATCAGAGTCAGTCAGCGCTGTGCATGTGTTTTTCTGTAACTTTCAACTTGTAAAATTAGGATTTTTTCGCAACTTGTTTATCGACTTGTTAATAGCAATTTGCTGTGGAATATGTGCCGACCGGGTCCAGTCGGGTCTGTGTCTTCCCGGCCAGGTTCGGGTCCATCTTTCAAATAATTGACGGTCCGCGTCGGTTCCGGGTAGTACATTTTTGACATTTCTCGGTTCTGCATGGGCCCGGGTCCAACTTTCAAAATAATAGACGGGTCCGGGTCGGTTCAGTGTAGCACATTTACGGGTCTCTTCGGGTTTTTGGACCCGTGTAGACCTCTAATTTCCACTGCAGTTTGGTACGGCTTTAGAGTGGGCGGGATTATAGACATGTCGTTATGTCATTGCGCCGCCTCTACTGCCGTGCTGAGCGACCTCCTGAAAAACTTTTCCGCGTCGTTCCATCAAGCTCTCGCTGGATCCGCTCCTCGGCTATCAACGAGAGGAACATCTGTACTCACTCAACAGACCACGAAACAGCCATTATTTTGTTGTTTAAAAAAAGGTGCGCTCGTTCGAAACTTGTGTTCGTTCAAAAAAAGTTGCGTTCGATCCTCGCTGGCTGTGCTGATTTAATCTAGCGGGTCTAGTGTCACGTGTCACAAGTTCAATAGCGCAGGTAGTGACGATTCTCTCTGGCAAATCAGTGATCAGCAGGGTTTACACGTCACATTTTGGTAATGGTACGGCTCGCTTGGAACCTCAGCCGAGGTGGTACTGAAAAAAGTGCCAGGTAACAGGTACTGTACACAGTGGAAAACCCCCCAAAAGTGAGCAGTGCTGTGCCGTACCATGCAGTGGAAAAGCGCCAAAAATCTCAGAGGAATGCTTCCAGCACCTTGTTGAATCTCTGCCATGAACAATTAAGGCAGTTTTGAAAGCAAAAGAGGGTTCAACCCGGTACTAGTAAGGTGTACCTAATAAAGTGGCCGGTGAGGGAGTGTAAATGCACAGCCATTTGCATTTGTACTCGGCATCGACAATATAAATGCACTGTTGCATTTTTAATAGCTTTTGAGACTATTTTGAGGTGTTTATATAAGTCATTTAATTGGCTATATCTATAGTAGCTCTAAAGACCGGTTATACTCACAGTATGGATAGATCAAGTTTGTGACCGAGCCTCAATGGTATATGGAAGAGAACTTAGAAACTAATACAGTGAAAATAAACTGTACATGAAAACAAACACTCACTCCATGAATGAGTCTCTCACTAACTGCACACATTCTCACAGTTTGAAGCATCTTTCATAGGAAAGCAACACATGCTGTTGTGATAATTAAGATCCTATGATAAGAACACGCAACCTCATGTGTAATTGTACTATTGCACTAATGAGTGATGTACTATAATGGAAAAACATCACATCCTGACACAATGAAGATTTTAACCTGGAAGACAAAAAAACTGCTAAAAAAAAAAACAAAAAACAAAGAAGGAAAACTCAAAATCAACCCGTTTTCTCCTACAACAGGTTAACTGATGCTAACATTATCTTTTCTGATGTGCAAAAAAATCTCAAATGGTTACCAACCTAGATGTATATCCAATTTGACAACATAACCCCTAAAGCCCCGAAATGAAAGGACAAGAATGACTTTACAGCTTAAAAATACAAGTTTAAACAGAGGAATCATTTCGAATATAGCCTTTCATGCAGTGTGTATAGCAGCTGTATGTCAGTGTAAACTATCTGCAAGGTTGTAAAGCCGAAGATGCACGATAAATAAAGTTATTGTCTCCCAAAAGAAAGAATAGACTCTGAACAGCTGAAACGAGTCGTTAGTATTAATAGTAATTCGAATCCCACTTCCGTGAAGACTACACATCACTGGGTAACATATTTGCATAATACCCGCCTATGCTCTACGTTGGCTGGCCACGAACAACTTGACCTGCGCTCAAACACTGTAGCTTGTTCGTGTGGTTAACATCATGTCGAAGATGCTGTGAAAGTAAATTCGTTTTATTTTCACTTCCGAAAGATGAGGCTAGAATCAGTGGTTAAAATTCATTTTTTCCAATGTACCACAGCAGTACAACGCCAGTCTTTTTGTATGTTTCCGTCATTTTACTGACAACTGCTTCTCTAATCTCAGGGAGTTCAACACGGGATTCACAAAACGCTTGCTCTTGAAAGATGGCTCAGTACACAGTTTATTTGAACCAGCTGGCTCCACTGAATCACAATCTGTAAGTATGATAAGTAATAGATGTTTATATTTTCTATGTAGTGTTCAAAATATGGAACTATGGCAATGGGCGTATCGCTTCCGACACGTGCTATACGCGGTAGACCAAACACACTGGGCCATCTGAACAATCAGAGCAGAATAGGCTCACGGAATGCCTAGTTCACACTATGGGATTTTAAGCCTGATTTGCAAGTTAACGAGCTCGCCGACAGGTCGGGCTGTGATCGGGGGAAAATCAGCAGGTGATCAGCGCTCGGCAATCTTTAAGTGTGAACTACTCAACGACACATCAAAGAGGCTCGCTGACACGTCGCCGATGCCTCGCAGACGCCAAACGAATATCTAGCATGCTAAATATCTGGACCAGTCGGCCGACTCGACATCACAAGCTACAGCCAATGAGAGAGCAAGGCATTAGTTGAGATCAGTGGAAGAAAAACAGCAGCAGCAATAATGACTTTAAGAAAAGTTTGGAGACAAGAAATGGAGCAAAATTTTTCAGAACAGATCATCACACAAACAGCTTGCAGCACTAATTTCTTCCCAACATTCATTTTCAAATAAACAACTCCTGTTTCACTTGTTGTTTCGCATCATTCCTGTTGAACTTCTCGCGTGCGTTTAAGGGCTTTTAGAAAATCAAAAACCACACTTCTGATTTTACCCTACACTTCCTCAAAAAAGTGGCCCCATTTACTACTGCTTCTCCAAAACGCTGATCTTTGAAAACAATGGACAAGTCGAAATGATTTGTGTTAATGTGTTAATCAACTTTATGCCACAAATGCTGCCAAGTGAGCTTAACCAGGAATATTCCCTTCACAGTAATAAAATTTGAAACATGCAGGGTTTCTCTCACCAAAACAGTGAGTGAGAAAGAGAAAACCTGGAGTGAATCTAGAGTCGGAGGCTTTCAGCAGAGAGGGAAAACTGCTGTTGCTGCACTCCACTAACATAATTTGGGGCAAAGCTTTAGGACACTGGATCAGAGGGGAGATGAGGTTATCTGCTGACACTGACTAACACTGACACATTGCTAGAGAGCGAGAACAGATGGAGATTATAATCAGCATGAGAGAAAGTGCAGGGCAGTAATGAGATGTCTGAGAGTTTGGCCCAAGGATATTGTGATTCCAGTTTATCTTTGTGTGTATGCACTCATGTGCTCACGTGTATTATTACAACACCTCCATGAGTCACAGATAATGAACACACCATGACAATAAGACAAGAAGTGCAGATAGAGCAAAACATTTTTATGAACTATGTGCTGTTTACAAAGATGTTCTGAATTCAGTAATCACTTCTTACAAAATAGGAAAAGTGCTATTATCTTCCAATACAGATTTTTAAGTTAGTGGCCTCCTGTGAGGACGGGAATATCATTAGATGTTAATTATACGAATAAGTAGTATGTGTGTGTGTGCATGTCAGTGTTTAATTCTTAAGTTCGTTTATCCAACCAAGAAATTCATTTAGAACCTTTAGAAGAACAAACAAGAACAAATCACCAATAAAATGTACAATGTTGATATGTTGTTTATTTGAATAAGCACTATGGTAACTACACTGTATTTTTTGAAGTACCACATAAATACCATGAATATGTTCAGTATGGGGATATGCCAAACTATGTATTTTCAAAACTTACTAATTGATGGGTTACCAGAATGGCCACTGTATTAAAAATGTCTTCTTTTTTATGTACATGTAAAACACTTACCCCTATGACAGTTAATATCAATGGTTTACTGGCACTGAAATTACTTTTAGAAGGCCTGTATATGCTGTAAATTAGTTGTTAAAATTCTCTCATTCTCACCTTCATTTCATTTTCAAAATTGTTTTTTTTTTTTTTTTTGAGGAACTTAACATTTTACGTAAGGAAATCATCCAGCACTGTGTTGGCTCACCAATTAGCGTCTAATGTAAATATGAAGCAGAACCAGTGGAGAACCACTGGACTACTCTACTCATTGGTCGGTTGTGGGATGACTAGTCAACCATTACCAAGCAATCCTATTCAGTATACTATTCATTATAGTAAAGATCAGCACTGTGGAATTACAACAGTATACTACCAAAGTACCACAAATGAAATATCTGTTATTCAAAATAAATAACAGGAAGATTATCTTTTGGCAAAACTGCTATAAATTCTGTGAGCGTGAATAAAGTGGTTAGACTAGGAACAGCTGGATGTTGAGGAAGGGGTGATCAGTGGTGCTGCATCCCACTGATCTGAGACCTACTGCTGACATTGTGCTCAGGGGTTGGAGCTAACACGAAACGGAGTTTCAGAGTTTTGGCCGAGTTAATTGAGTTGCTGAGATCTGCACTTCATCACACTTCTTCTCGAGTTAACAAGCTCTGCTCTGCTGAGTGTAAACACATAGAAACACATGTGCTAACCACTGTGCCTTAACACTGGGCAATACATTGTTAGAAGAGTTCAAACATTCTCTCACCTGCTAATCAGTAAACACAAGCAAACAAGCACATACAAGCACATATACACGCTCATCGTCTTCAGATTCTCTTTAGTACTCCCACACACACACACACAAAGCAAAATATATCTGACAGTAGCAGAACTGAAGAGGTAGAGCTGTTCTGTGTGACAAATATGTCCTAAGTGCTATGAAAAGATTTGTCTGCTTTCACTCCCTGCCAGAATGCAATTTTTTTTCCTCTCATATACCTCGCAGCACATGGTGTGTATTCACGTCTTTCCGCGGTTGAAACAAGATACCTTCTGATGATCATTCATGTTTATATTGTTCTTTAACTAGTAAAGAGGAAGAGATGATCGGTTCACATGCCGCTTGAAATGAGTAGCAGAACTGAAGAGGTAGAGCTGTTCTGTGTGACAAATATGTCCTAAGTGCTATGAAAAGATTTGTCTGCTTTCACTCCCTGCCAGAATGCAATTTTTTTTCCTCTCATATACCTCGCAGCACATGGTGTGTATTCACGTCTTTCCGCGGTTGAAACAAGATACCTTCTGATGATCATTCATGTTTATATTGTTCTTTAACTAGTAAAGAGGAAGAGATGATCGGTTCACATGCCGCTCGAAATGAGGCGCTACAGTGATCTGTCACAACACATTAAAGAGCCACAAAACGGAATTTATTGTTTGAATTTCTTACAAAATGATACAATTTGAAAGCCGAGACTTTGTTTCATACCTAAAGTAACCTGCTCTGTCTTGTCTTTCGGCATGTCAGTGTCCTCTTTGCTTCGTGATGTATTTTTCAAAATCATTCATTCATTCACTAAAATAAAAGCCTATATGTTTATCATATGAAGCGATCGTATCTTGACACAAAACCGCTTGATTCACATGGATTCATTTTATGAAGCTTTAACCTTTTTGGATCTTTTAAATGTTCATTCTTTTTTTTCAGAGATAGTAAGAGATGTTTTATACTTGTAGCACAGACCATACTATTGTAGCACAAAACTCTCCAACTCTGCAGCACCAGTGCTTTGTGCAAAAAAAAAAAAAAAGTAAATGTACAGCACTGTCAACATAGGAAACAGTAACCCAGTAATTTACATTACTTCCTGTAGAATAGAAAATGTACACATTAAAAACTGAGATTCTATTTTTCATAATGATGAGGTTCCAAATTCAAAGCAATTTAGGCTCTACAGTAAGCAATTACTAAGATTTGGGTCTGTGGAAAAAAAAACATTCCACAATTTTTTTACAGCAAGGATTAAATAAACTGACATTATTGAAAAACTCTATTTTAAATAATTGTCATTCTTTTGAACTTTCTGTTCAAAGAATCAAAAAAGCATGGTTTCCAGGAAAATATTAATTAGCTGATAATAATAAGAAATGATTCTTGAACAGCAAAACAGCATATTAGAATGATCCCTGGAGGATCATGTGACAGTAAAGAATGGAGTAATGGACGCTATAAAATTCAGCTTTGATTTCACCTGAATAAATTACATTTTACAATATATTAAACAGACAAACGGTTATTTTAAATTACAGTTATTTTAATAATATTTCACAATATTACTGTTTCACTGTATTTTTGATTAAATAAATGCAGCCTTTGTGAACAGAACAGACATCTTTAAAAACATTTTTAAAAATCCTACCAACTGAGGGACTGAAATGATTTTCAATGGTAAATTATGTAATGCCACAACTGTTGTCCACAGAAAAATTATATTGAAACCAGAACATTTAATTAATGCTTCAGGCTTGTTTGCAAACTCTGGGATGATTCCCAGAAAACGAACAGGCTCAGAGTACACAAATACAACACCATTCTCCATAGTGTGTGTGTGCAGGAAAAGAGGAGTGTATACACTCACGTTCTCTGTAGAAGGAGACAATAATCCACCATGACAGGAACCATGTCCTGCAGAGGAGAAGACAGAAAGAACAAGCAGGATCAAGAAAAGACAGAGTGATGGGGTTTGAAGACATAGAAGAACAAGAAAAAAAGAGAGTGAGAATTCATTCATTCATAATAATAGACTGTATTAATAACATCAGGGCTGCCAAAGTAAACTAGAGAACGAGAAAGAAATCTTTGTTTGCAGAACAACAACTTATCTTGAAAATATTGTGAATCCAATCTGATATATCTGATATATCTCCCAGCCCAACGAACATGGGAAGTAATTAAATGTGCACATTTCTCTTGCGGTAAAACTGACTTTGAAAATGTGTCTGACAGACACAGTTAGAGTAGCATAACATTCCACACTGCCCTAGATATACAGAGCTAAATCTGCCATTTGGCCATGGTGAGTGCCTTATTTTTGTGATGACAGAGTGCTTCTTAATGGCAAAAAGAAATCGGAGGGCAAGCGAGACCCAGAGGCAGAGGAGAGTTGACATTAGTGGGCCATTATTGTATGTGCTTTCCGCCTTATGATGAGATGTGGTTTAAAAATGGATGCCGCAGGCCTAAAGACTGACATAAAGGAGACTGTCTGCATCGCTCTCTCAGTCTGCTCTCCTCACTCTCACCTCTCTTAAAAGCCTCTATAATGCTAGAAAACTCTTCAGCTCTGTCTTGCTCTCTCGTTAAATAATATCTAAATCTTTAAATAATATGGAAAAATATTTGACTTCTGGAGATGTTTAAAAATGATTCCCTAAGATAACACCATTTGAGGCTCATTTGAGAGGGCTTCTATTGGTGACCCATTACCTGGAAGTGCTGCTCCATCACCTGGATTTTTCCTTGCTCTGGACACTTTTTCAGAGAGCGATCCACATACTGTAACAAAATTTCCACCATCTGTGAAGAGAGAAAAATCAGCAGAGGAATGTGACATTTATTTGCACAAAATAATAATAATGATAAATAGTTTTTATATACCTACAAAAAGTTCATTTAGGCCATTATATCTGTTACTTACAGTGCTACAGATTTCATTTTGAAATCTGACATTTAGAAAAAAACAAAACAAATACAATAAGTCTCAATAAGAAAAAAAATAATTCTCATTTTAATAGAAGTGGGATTCTGATAAGATCAGAGTTAGAGAATCGAGCTCAAAAAGTTTTGACCAATGGATTTAATTTTAAGCTAAAGGGTATATACACAACAACACATGAAAACTCATTTCTAAACATGAACCGACACAGTTCTCTGTCTGAAATCTGACATGCTGTACTTACACACACAATATAAACCGGTGGGTACCCACTACTGATCCAACCTCCATTTCTGAATCAAAGTAATCAGCCATCATACAATAACCTAATGAAAACACTTGTGGCTTTTTTTCTACATTGGATATCAAATGTTGGGTCCCACTTTATATTAAGTGGCCTTAAAGGCACAATATGTCATTTCCACCGCTAGAGGGTGCGTATTCAAAATAAACAAATAGACAAAGGCGTAGTTTGATGACTCCGTGACTGAGTGTGGAATCATGGGAGTTGTCGTCTTCATCCCCACAGCCAATGCAATCCGACGAGACTCGGGCAGAAATCATGTTCATGGATGAGCTAATGATTTATTAA
>NW_015546049.1:167481-176892 GCF_001515605.1 Sinocyclocheilus anshuiensis | reverse complement strand
TTATTTCTCTGGATTTAAACATTCTTCGAAACATTTGGGATAATGTAAGTACACAAGTCAGCAAAATATATAACACTGTTCTAGTGGTTTTTGGATATTTTAATAAAAAAATCTTACATATTGTGCCTTTAACTACTATGTACTTACATTTAAATTAACAATTTGGTACAATGCACTTATTGTGTACATACATGTTTTTACATTGTACTTATATTTGAAAAATATCTGCATGTAATTACATCTGTAATTAATTTCTGTAATTACAGAAATGTTCTTACACCTTAACCCACCCTTAAACCTACCCATACCAACAAACCTGTCCCTAACCTTACCGTTTCCCACCTCAATAGCAGCAAAAGTGTTTTGCAATACAATATGAACACAATACGTACATTGTACTTATTTTTTGATGTAAGTACATAGTAGTTCAGGCCACCATTAATATAAAGTGGGACCAAATGTTGTTTGGAAAGTTTGCTGCAGAAGTTCCCACATACGTGTTGCACTTGTAGGTTGGTTTGTTTTCACCTTTCGGTCCGGTTCACCTAAGGTTGGCAACACTAGATCCAGCAAAACGCCCGCTTGCACTTCCATGTCTGATGTCACACAATCAGAGCTTACTTTACTTGCGGCATAAAAAAACACTGCGTGATGAACCAAAGATTGGTCCATAAGACCCTCTAGCAGTCTTAACTATTCTACCGGTGGTAGGTCATGGCATAGACAAGCCTCTTTTTCCTATTTAGAACATGGAGGTGTTCTAAAATTTTCACTGGTAGTGCATATATTGTGCATACTTAGTTTCAATTGCTTCCTACACCTTATGTTCCAACAAGAAACTTTTTGAAATTGAAGATGTATGTACAGCAGAGTCAGTGTATTAGCAAGAATCTTACCTTGTCTGCAACCACACCTTTTCTCTTAGCAGGGTCTGCAAATAGACCTGTTACATAAACACATCACATAAGGTTTACATTACAATCTGGATTTTGTGGCATCATTAGAGCATTTGTATTTTTTTCTAATCTTAATTCTATCAAACAATTATATATACATTATTTTAGAGTGGATGTGAACAGAAGGGCCGACCTAGCACAGCTTTGGCGGTGCCCTCGTGCAAGGACCAGGCAAGAGACAGAGCCTCCATGAACTTCTCCTGCTTCAACAGATGGTCCACACGCTGCAGGACATCAGAACTCCCATTACTATCAGATTCGCTACTGCTAATCAGATACAACATCAGTGATGTGTTACAAAATGATGCCTTACCTCACGCCAGTTCCTCAGGGTCATGATGTGCACAGACTACAAAGAAGAAAAAAAAATTGTTTAATTAACAAATCTGAAACAGGGCTGAACAAGGGTGAACAAGGGTGGCCTGATGACCCAGAGCAGTCCCAAGAGAATTTTGAGCCAGATGATAGAACTGTCATTTTACCAGTTGGATGTTGCTGCTCTTCAATTGCTCATCACATAAATGTGTTTTTCTTTAAATCTTTCTAAATTAAACATTTGGTTTTCCATATTAAACTGAACATTCAGTACGTTTACATGGACAACAATACTCCGATTTTAATACGAGTAAGACAATACTCTGATTAAGAATCTACCATGTAAACAGAGATTTTTGATTACCTTAATCCGGCTAAAGTCATAATCGAAGTAAACACTAATCGAATTAAGACATGTGGAGTATTCCTATTTTAGACGCATTATTGAAGTGCAGTAAAGACATGTACACACCTTAATCAAATTATTACCGTTGTGTAGGACTTTTCGACGCATTTTGCGACAGGATACACACACGGCAGTGTCAACCGTTTGACAGCAAACAAAAGAATGGCTTCAACAACGCCGTCTTCTGTTTGCATGTATAGCATGACAAATAATTAACTGCACTTGAAGCTTTCAGTAAATTAAAAATGAAACACCCAAAACTGTATATGGCATCATAACGAAGACGAACTATATGTTTATACGTGAAATTCCGGAGGGGACGTCGGATGGCGTTACGTGGTGACGTAATGACGTGTGCCATTAATCAAATATTCTAAAAGCAACTCATGTAAACACCTTAATCGTAATATTGTCTTATTCAGAATAAAGTACATAATTAGATTACTGATGTCCATGTAAACGTAGTCAGTGTTACTGCAAATTGTGCCGATTTCAAGTGATACTTTTTGAGGGGGAAAGAACAGAATAAAAGAATAAGGTAACAAGTTATTTTAAACTATAATAATATTTCACAATATTATTGTTGTAACACATTTATGATCAAATAAATGCAGTCTTGCTGATAGGTCGACTGATTGATCTTGCTGATTAATCAGCACTGATAGTCCATTTGCTGGAACTATCGGTTATCGACAAATCCATACTAATAGTTTTTACAGGTTGTGTCCGTTGCTGGAGTGGCTGAGAAGGTCCGCTGTCATTATACAGTACGAGAGCAGCCTCACTGAGGCCTTGTGCTGTCTGTTTTGACACACGAGACGACAAAAAACAGACAACGAAATGGTGTGTATATAGTTTACTATAGTGCATGTTTTCATATCATAAAGCAATTCAGTTGTTGACTAGATGCTGCATTAGTAGAGAAAGAACAACAGTATGTTTGCCATCAAGGCTGAGAGGACGTTTCTATTACCTCAAGCGGTTAAAACAGTGTGACCAAAACACATGCAAGTCTGACCCAAACGTTTAATGCCACGATTGTTACCATCTATTTGCATTAGTTTACAGGGCTGTACAGTGCGACATATATGTGCACGCACGTGCTACGAAAAAACGGGTCTGTGCGATGAATAAATTTACCACTGTAGCACACGTGCGATACAGTTTTGCATGTTCATAACACAGCCGCTTAATAGTGTGAAGTGATTTCGTTGTGCTTGTTTGTGTGTGTGAGATTGATTATACTTGGTAGTTAGGGGTGTGCAATATGACGATTTTTGATCACGGATGATTAAAATGTCTCAACGATCTGCTTTTGAAGAAATATCGTTGTATCTGCTACAGCGCACATTCTATCAGCTGCAGTTCTGGCACCTCCCTCCGTCTCAATATAATGTACAACGCCACATGCATTCACATCAGTGTTAGCTCAGCGGTAGTTACTCTCACGGGACACTGCACTTATGCGCAATCACAAAACTACATTATTTCCATCTGCTTTAAAGCAATACCGGTTAAACATTTAATTCACGTGCTGTTCTACATGCGCTTTTCTGAGTGCGTACTCATGAAGCGCCACTGAGAGCCTGTCAAAAAGCGCCTGATTATTGGACCAAGTTGTCTTTCGCGTCTGATTGATTTTGCGTCTATATTCGCACGGGATTAGTATTATCTGGGGACCTTGTGTGATTTTGAAATTACCCCCCCACATCTGAATTTCGTGTGGTGCATTCGCACGGGATAAGTGAAGCCTGTGATTTTACTCAAATTCACTGACTTGTCTCCCAGATGCCCAGATGTCAAGGCTTTGAGAGTCCCGTTCTATGGTCCAGATGGATTTAAAAAAAAAGAAACTAATATAGCTTCGTGCGCTGTGTGTTCTTATTTTCTAATAACAAAGATAAAATAATGACAAAGATTTTTATCTTTGCTCATTTTGGCCTAAATGTCTGCCATTCTTTTTTATTTTATATTTTGTTAAGGTGTAAGAGGTGTTATATTTCTGCACTCTTCCATTTTAAGCAAATTAAGAAAACTTTGTCTAAAAACAATTTTTGTGATGGTTTGTATTTTTTGTGCTCTGTATGGAACATCGGTGCCTGTTTAAGTGATGGACTCCATTACTTGTGTTTGTTTACAGACATGATAACAGATGTTTTATACTTGTGCCACAACTTTTTGACCTGTGCTACAAAACTTTCAACCTCTGTAGCACCAGTGCTATGTGAAAAAAAAGTTAACGTACAGCCCTGGTTTATGTCCAGCTGGTCACATTAATGTATTTGTTAGCCAGCGAAGTTGCATATTTAAAGCTGTGATGTGAGAAAGCAAACTGATATGTTCATGCAACTGACAGAAATCCTGCCATGTCACTCACATAGTTTTACATAGTTCACATAGTTTACATAATTCACATAGTTTTTTTAAATTATATTAGAGTTGTTCCAATTCATTGTTAATGTGCACAATGACTTCACCCTAGGCTGGAAGATTATGTATTGTGCTTTTTTTTTTGTCGTTCTGTGGCTCCAATAACGTCTGTATGCTTCATATAGAGAGCTGTAATATAGATCGCGCTTTCTCTTTCCGTGCTTTCGGTTTTCAAACACCGAATTTCTAACTCATCAGTGCCACTTTGTTCATTTTTTAAGTAAAATTTTGCCTGTTTGGTGAATAAATAAACTGTTTTGGACTGCCGCTTGAATTGATTGTGAGTTACAAAATGTGTCGGGTGTGTGATACCTGTGAGCTGTCAGACGTGACACACCACTGCACTTTTTGCTGTGTGACTGCCATATTTTGTTATTCTGATTAGATAATCATCAAGTGTTCTAAAGTTTAAGCAAATAAGTGTGGGAGTATACATACAATATACATATTGTATGTAATTTCTTAAACGTCATGCTTAAATACCTTTAAGCATGACTGTTTGGATTTATATGAAATCGTAACACTTTACAATAAGATTTCATTTGTAACATTAACTTTAATAAAGCTGTAGAAGTATTGTTCATTGTTAGAGAGTGTTCATTTCAACATTTACTAATACATTTTTACATTTTAAAGTTGCATCTGTTAACATCAGTTAATTAACTATAAACTAACATTAATGATCAATGTTTCATTCATATTTAATATGAATATTTGTATTCCATATGAAAAGTATGGTTCAGTGCTATTTGTGTGTGTGTAATAAATTTCAGCATTATTTTAGTTTTCATAAAGTATCCATTTTAAAAACTATCAGGTGATTAATCGGTTATCGGACATTGTGGTCCAACCTAGCTAATGGTCTCTGTAAAATCAGTCGACCTCTACATAAGAGACTTCCAAAAATATTAAACACCTTACTGACCACAAACTTTTGAACTATAATAATAATAATATATTTTTTTTATTATTGGCACCCTAAAACATTTATTATATTTAGAATGGACCAGTGAAAATGTACAACGCCCTGTGAGGTATATGTTTTCGCCATTAAATGCATTGATAGAGCATAAAATTAGAATAATTCATAAAACTGAGGTCACATTAGATGTTTATTCAAGCACTGGTTGAGTTATTAAATAAGCATCACTTGGGGAAAATGATACAGGCCACAGGAATTAATGTGACCTCCCAGAGCTGGCCCACTATCACTTCTAATGGATGATCCACAGACAGTTCTTTCTCACCCTCCTTCCAGCTGCCCCTCTCTCCTTCATTTTTCTCCCCTTCCCTCCCTCTGGCTGCAGGTAACAGGAAGTTCAGTGAGGACATCACGGAGAGCAGACCTCACTGAATATTCAGGGTATGCGTGATGTGTGATTAGCATAATAGCACTTGAGTGTGCCATAGCTCAGTCAGAGGGGCGCTGGAGGAGTCAGCCAAACTTACAGCTGAACACCAGCCACCCAACATGTGCTACCAGTTTGAGAGTTTACAAGATACCCTTGCAAATCTCATATATTCACCCTTATAAATGTTAAGAAAAGAAGACTATTTGTTGGATATTTCTGCTGTAGAGTAAAAAGAATAAAGCTACAGTGCATTTTCACAACCAGTAAAGGTCTATGAATTACTAAACTCCAGTCTCTTTGACAGGGCAGATGTTGTGGATCAAGCTAAGCAGGGACAACACATGGCGTGACATGGCGACTAGCGTAATTCCTGAAAATCTAGTTCAAATCAAAAGATTTAAAGGAATAGTTCACCTTTTTTTTCTTCATGGCAACAGACGTTTGAAGAAATTCAGCATTACATCACTTGCAGTGAATGGGAATGAGAGTTCAAACAGCTGATAAAAACATCACAATAATCCACACGGCTCCAGTCCATCATTTAATGCTTTTTGAAGTGATAAGATGTGCTTGTAAGAAATGTTTTACATTTGTATCTTAAACCATCACTTCTGACTAAAATACGAGTCCTCTATTCATAGTATTGCTTTCTCCAGTGAAAATGTTTTCATCTTAATCAGGAGAGAAATATGCACAGATCAGGCACTGTTTACAAGCAAAAACAGGCCAAAATAGTTCTAAACAAATATGCCAGTGGAATTTGATGTGAGAGGACAACAGAAGATGGACTTTTTCACTGGTCGTTTTTTAAGTGTTATTGTGGATTAGTGGCTCATATTTTGGGCAGAAGCAACAGTTTGAAGTTAAAACTTTTTTTTTCTCTCTTTCTTACAAACACACAGCTTTTCGCTTCACAATACATTAATTGATGGACTGGAGTCGTGTGGATTACATGTGGGTTATTGTGATGTTTTTATCGTCTGTCTGACAGCAGAAGATCCACTGGTTAGTAAGTGATGTAATACTAAATTTCTCTAAATCTGTTCTGATGAAGAAACAAATTCACCTACATCTTGGATAGCATGAAGGTGAGTACATGTTTAGCTCATTTAAATTTTGGGGGAAAAAAAAAAAAGAAAAAAGTAACCAACATGACCCGGAATTGGAGAGAGAAGTCACCCCTCTTCCATTTTCAAGATGATCAAAAACATACTCTCTCAGTAAACTTTCAGAATTACAACCCCTTACTGCTCTAGTCCTTGCATTGCCATAGGCTCTTATGAGGAAAAGAAATGTGACATGCTGACTACTGGGACTGTGCCAAATTATGTAGCGCCCTTATTTTTGCAATTTTGTCAAAAATAGCTACAGATTCAGAGCTAAGTGCACAAAGTTGTTTATGCCCACAGCACCATGTACTCTCATTTTAAAAAGAACATTATTAACCAGAATTTCATTTTGTTCCAAGCGGTTTCCATTTGGAAAGGAGATCACAGAACACCACAGCCGAAACATAAAAACTACAGTTCTGCTCAAAATCGCCTCAAAACAAACAAGCATTTAATTTTCTATCCCTGGATGATACAATTAAAATGATGTAATCAAATATTCCAGAAATTATGATTGACCACATATCAAATTGCATTTTTGGCACTGGAATATGATTAGTTGTCATTAGCAGTTATAAGAAATACAACAGAAAGACTTTGCTACTACCAGAGTTTTTATACCAGAAGCTCACATAGCACTGAAATTTTAGCAAAGATACAGAAGGCGGAAATGTATAGAATCCATTTTTATGTGCTGTTTTGTGCTTGTGTTCAGTGTCATCATGTATGGCTTTACCTTTGTTCCCAGGTACATGATCTGGCCTGCATAGCTGCAAACAGACTGGTAGCATGTCTTCTCTCCAACTAGAGCCTGAAGATGCACAGAGGAATAGTGATTCAATATCTCTATATGCCAAACACTTTCTAGAGCTCCTCTACATCTCATGAATTGACCATTGGATTCTTCATGTGTTTATATAATGTTTAGACAAAAGACCTTAGCATTGACTCTTGAATCTGGTCTAAGGCATATTGTGTATCAGATGCAAATTATATACAGGCTGGCCTCGATTGACTCCTCCTGTCTACATGAATAGTTCTAGGCCAGAATAAATACAGCAGTAGGGTTCTGGAAGTAAAAATCCCATACATTTTCTTCATACATAAATTATTCTATAATAGAGATTTTTGGTGTATCATAAATATTTTTTTATTTATTTATTTATTACCTTTTCAAGACAGACCTACCATGCACTCCGAGATTGATAAATAGGAGTATACATGCTTCTGTAAAATCTACAAGTCACTGGGATTTTACAGAATGATAATTTCCCTTAAAAATCATGCTTAATAGCAGAATGTAATGTACTGTCATTTTTTTATCAGTGCTATTTTTGTACTATTTATATATTATTATGGTATCTATTAATATTTTGATGAAGCTTTAATTTTTTTTTTTTTGTCATTTTAATACTTCAGGTTAAACTTATTGCCAAGGCAACATTTCTAATTTCCATTTATTTTTTTTTAAGTTTAACTTAAATTAAGTTTATGTTTTTAGTTTTAATAATAACAACACTATTTGATTGGATGACACCTTTTGCATACTTAGTTGTTTAAATATACTTTAAGATGTTTTCAAAAACTTTTAATACATAAAATATTGCAATATTATAATGTATCTTAGCTGTAGTGGTTCATTGCTACTCATCAATTTGGCTTATTTAAAGGGGTCCTATTATGCTTTTTCACTTTTTTAATTTTAGTCAGTGTGTAGTGTGTATGTTTGGGCATAAAAAAGATCTAGAAAGTTACAAATCTCAAAGTCCACTCCAAAGGGAGATATTTCGTTTTTTAAAAATCCCTTTTCAAGAACTACAACGAACGGCTCGTTTGGACTACAGCGTTGGTTTCCAGGCTTTGTGATATCACAAAGCGGCTCATTAGAATATCATTAAAAATAATTCCCGCCTACAGAAATTTGAATGGTTGGGGGCTGGGGAGGGGCGAGGTTGTGGTTAGAACGCTTGGTTGAGTGAGTGCATCAGACGAGACGATAAAGAAGAAGTGCTGCTGCAGAGTTAGTGCATCTGCATCAGAGAAAACCAAGAAGAAGAGCTGCAGTGCTGTAGCGTCAAATTTCCGCCATGTCTAGAACTGTTCTAGTACACCCCCAAAACAAAATCAAGACTTTGTAAGAGAGCATAATAGGACCCCTTTAAGGCCACAAATACTTTATTCTTCATATTGTTTAAATACTTATGAAGAAAATAATGGAACACTATTGAAAGAGAGCTGAACTGGATGATGACATCACTGAATCATCAATGAACTGACTTTAGCTGGAAAAATGACTCTTTGTTATTGTCTTCTTGCATTATTGACAAACTATTTTCCTGTTTGATACTGAGAAGCTGCTTTGACACAATCAGCATTGTATAAAGCGCTATATAAATAAAGGTAAAAAAAATAAATAAATAGATAGATAAATAAATAGACAGACAAATAAATAAATAAATGTTTCCAAAACTAAGGTTGTGAGGAAAAAAGGGGGCGATCACTGTTTCACACTATAAGGTACAACATGCACCAGACTAAATGGTGAAAACTCTGGCATGTCAAGTTCCTGGTCTTTACCAGTGCTTGGCTGACATTTCCACCGGTAGCGAGGGATTTAAAATGGCTGCTGTTGTAAACCAGCTGCAGTTCGGCCATGTCCACAGTTTCCAGCTCCTCCTGACTGGGCCTGTCCACCACTCGCAACTTCTCTGTGCTGTCCAGTAACACAAGCGTACGGGGGTTTATCCACTGCCAAGAGACAAGAGACAACATGAAACAATGCACACAGTAGTGTAGCTTTCGTCAACGAAAATTATGACTAAATATCGTCGTCAACGAACCTT
>NW_015546049.1:162539-167330 GCF_001515605.1 Sinocyclocheilus anshuiensis | reverse complement strand
AAAATTTTGGTTTCGTCTATACTACTAGGTACTTATACTATATTGACTGGGTTAAATAGAATTGCATTTCTAAAAAGAGACTAAAATACAATTTTCATTGACTAAAACTAGACTAAATGTCATCAGTTTTCGTCGACTAAAACTAGACTAAAATGTCATCAGTTTTCGTCGACTAAAACTAGACGAAAATAGTCATGGATAATTCTGACTAAAATAAGACTAAAATGCTCAGACTTTTAGTTGACTAAAACTTGACTAGACTAAAAAGAGTATGAACGTGACTAAAACTAATAAAAACTAAAATGACAGCTTCACACAAAGACTAGACTAAAACTAAAATTAAAACAGGCCGCCAAAAACAACACTAGCACACGGTGCCATAAAGGTAATCAAACTCATATGATTGCTAGTGAGGGTCTGACTCACGCTCAGACTGATGAGGTCACAGTTGAGTTGAAGCTGTCTCTGTTTGATGACATGGATGATGCCAAACTCATCTTTTTTAACCTGAGCACCAAAACAATAGAGTGGTTTGATTACTGCATGACCTTATTTAAAGGTGAAGTATATCATTTCTGTTCCACTGATAGAACTAAACAGATTTATGACTGGTTTTCTAACAACTTTCAACCATTCATAAATATCATAAATGTCTTTGTTTCTAGCGTTATCCCTCCCCAAACTCATGCTGTTGGTGTGTCTGGCGACTAGGGACGTTCAAACAGAATAGAAATGCCACATTTCACCTTTAAGTCTACATTCTGTTTATGACTTTTAAAACAGTGTTGCTCAAACAGACCAGCAGGTAGTGGATGGTGTCTCCTCTACAGAAGGCAAGAACGGGGTTGATTGTTTTCTGTACTGCCACAAACTGCCAAGCCAGCAAGGGAACACTCGCAGGATCCGTCTGCATCCAAAAACATTTAAAAACGTATGAGATATTTAGATCTGCAATGATTAGAGTCCAGACCAAAGACGCAGGTATCCTGCTATGTCTTTGTTCGCACGATATGTTCTTATTGCCACTCTTGCTGGTGCATTTTGGACTTCGCACTTAACTGCCATCTTTTCCTACCAGCAGAAATAATCATCACTATTCATTACAGTGACTTTTCCTATGAGAAGATGCCATGAAAATGTTTGCAGGCACCTCAGAACTCCATCATAACCCAAATCAATCATGTGAGGCAAAATTTAGTGATATCTGCGTGCTAATGGGCAGCTGGTCCATGTGCTCTGTGCTAAATTAATGCAATTTAGCTCAATTTAATTGAAGAGAACAACCTCCACACAGGCATAAAGGTGACAATAGACCAAATGAATCCAGGTCAACAATCACTTCAGAACTTTTGTTTAGAGGTTTGCAGCAATCTTAATAGGTAGCTTGCTTCATTTTGAACAAAAAGGTTTAATGGCATCTTACTATGAAGCTCTATGTGTGAGTTGCGTGGAATTTAAATGTAACTTCCAATAAAAGCAAATGTATGATTAATGATTTTTTTTTTTTTTTACAATAATTGTGAATAATCATTTACAGATAATCTGTTCTAAAGTCAGCATAAAACAAAAGTTAGGACTGACTTCCATATTGTGATGTATTTCTGCATAAAATGCAAATGTATGTGCACTGGTCAATTATTCACAGTAATACCAGTAACATGAACTGAGGGAATAAATGAGATAAAATTATGAATTCATGCCACTTTAAATTAAAAACATGTCAGCAAATGCAATAGAACTGCAACAGAACTAAATTCAACAAAACATCTCTTTATAATACATTTAAAAAGCATGATGATCAATGGCTGCACTAGAAGTACAGTTGTGATTTTGAAGATGAACGAAAGTCTAATGGGTTTGGAACAACATGACAGTGAGTAAATGATGATAGAATTTTGATTTTTTTAGGGGGTAAACGATCCCTTTAACATATGCGTGGTGACACTGAGATCAGGACTGAGTATTGTTAGTTAAGGTACATAAATGTATGAACTTGTATACTGTTGAAGAGAGGAAAAACACTAGATGCAGTCAATCATGTACATGCTGTGAAAACAAATGATAACATAAATCTTAAATACAGAGGTTGTAAGTTTATCTGTTAGATGCCGTGTCAATGGCTGTTGGATAAGCACACATGAACACTGAGAATGAAAGTGTGTACTGCACCTTGCCGTAGGGAAAAGTCATCCACACTTTGAGTGAAGGCTTCAGTCCTATCAGCAGAATCTGTCAAAATAAAGAGTTGAGAGGCTGAATAAAACTGCAGTCAAACAGAAACCAATTGAGTGTGTTCGGATGCTAGTAGCTGACTGGTGCCCCAAACAAACAAGCAATTCACAAGATATAACCCATCTGACAATACTGTTAGTTTACACACATAAAACACCCCATTTAATGCAGTGATACAGTGACATATAGTGATAGTGAAAGAAGTCTCTTATGCTCAAGAAGGCTACAATTATGTAATGAAAAAGTCAGTAAAACAGTCAATCTGTGAAATATTATTACCATTTAAAATAACTCTTCTGTTTGAATATATTTTAAAATGTAATTTATTCCGGTGATGCAAAACTGAATTTTAAGCAGCCATTACTCCAGTCTTCAGTGTCACATGATCCAGAAATGCATTACGATATATTAAAATAGAGTTCAGATGCAAAAGCCTCTAAGTGCCATCTGAAATTTTCATCTAAAATTTGTATTTTTATCAGACTCCTATATTTATGTTCATTTATTTCACTTTAATGGCATAGAAAAGGACCTATTCATTGAAATTAAAGTAAAATTACTGAACCTAAACATAGGAGCCTGATAAAAATGCTAATTTTAGAAGAAATTTTCAGATGGCACTTAGAGGCTTTTGCATCTGAACTCTTCATATATTGATCAAGATATATTAAAAATATATAAATATATTAAACAATCGTATTATGCCAGCAACTGCTTTTTACAGTACTTCATTTGGTCTGCTCGTTTTTCACTGTTGTTACATGTTATTTCAAATGTTACTTGTACTTGAAACCAATGTGGAATGGCAGTTATGGACAAATGAGTTTTCTTCCTGAATGAAGTTAAAAGAGAAACTGTTAATAAGTCCATTGGCCATAGACCTTTTAGCCCCATTCACATGAAGAATGACAACTATGAACAATAAGTTTAAAATAAAATGCTCCAACTCTAAGATAATAGCGAGTCCACACCACAAACAAATCCTTCCATCCATCCATTCGCTCAAAGACCCAAATGTTACATTAACAGAAAACCCATCACCACATAAATTGTTTATCATACAAAAACAAGCAAAAATCAAAGAATTAAATGTATCAATCTTGCCCTGAATTGCATAGACCCATCAAGATGCTTAGTCAGGCTGAATAGGAAAATTTACAGTTTTGGAATTGGAATTGTAGAGCAGCAGAGGTATTATTTGACAGTCAAACACATGAAACAAACACTTGGCCAAATATGAGAAATGCCTAGCCATTAAGTGCACAATATATATATATATTTATTTATTTTTTTTCTCAAGAGATTTAATTTGGCGCAAAACATTT
This sequence comes from Sinocyclocheilus anshuiensis, assembly GCF_001515605.1. Classification (NCBI taxonomy): domain Eukaryota; kingdom Metazoa; phylum Chordata; class Actinopteri; order Cypriniformes; family Cyprinidae; genus Sinocyclocheilus; species Sinocyclocheilus anshuiensis. The sequence goes on along the minus strand of NW_015546049.1, from coordinate 163,773 downwards.
TTATTCTCATTGCAAGTGAACCAGGGCTGCAGACTGCAACTAAATGGTCCAAATTTTGCAAATTTCCTACCAGTGCAACTACATTTTGGTCACACTGGTGTGACTACAAAAGCATATTTGATTATGTGCTGCTTGTATGGGAACCACCTAAAGCCAAAAATCAAACATTTCCCAAAATCTTTTGAAACAACACCAATGTCTATGGGAACATCTTAATATGTAAAATGACTGTAAAAACATATGATTTAAACAACTTTACAGTTCAAATAATAAAGGTGTTTTGACAAAAATCTGAAAGTTTTATTAAAACATACACACCACATTTCAGCCTAATAAATTACTGTGCATGTTCGGTCTGAACGAAAACGGTGATATTGTGACACCTCTAGACTTTTAGGGAGTGAGTAGTCAGCAGTAGACAGTACTGAATGTATGAGTATACCTTGGTGAGTGAGGCCATAGCCAGCAGGGAGTAGTGGGTAATGGGATGATCTTTCAGTTCAGGTCCAGCATGTAGAGGCTCAACACAACAAACCTCACCTTTAGAACCACTGAATAAACACCTGGATTCACATGTCCTCATTCCCATCACCCTCCTAGATAGAGAGAGAGAATGTCAGCACATTCATAATCCAGAACCTCTGTAACAGAGACCCAGCATTACCGCAGTGAATGATAGATACCTGTCAGGTAAGACTAGAGTCGTAACAGAATTCATCAATTGATACAGATTCAGATAATTAGGTTTCTGTTGGAATCTCTTGGAGTTTGAGTGATTAAGTTGAGGGGTGTGACAGAGCTCTATTCTCTGCCATAGGTAAGCGAAGCAATGGTAAGAAAAATGAATAAGAAATGTCAGGTAAAATATAACACAAAAAAGTGAGTGTTAGTAATTGTTCAATATAAGAATTCATAATGCTGCAATAGAGTGGGTATACCATATTGGCAAAGTTGGACTGTGTTCATAATTCAGTATATTTACATGATTTTTAATGAAATGTATTTCAGAATGGAATAGCAAAAAAAATGCAAGAAAGAAAGTAAAAGAACAGGAAAAAGACGGTTAAGAACGGGAGCAAGACATTTTTTTTTAATCAACAGACAAGATGAATGGAGCAATACTAGAATATAGGGAAATGTTAAATCATAAATGTTTTTTCTTAGTAGATATTTTAAGGATAACTAACTACTTAAATTTGTTCATTTAAGTTGATTTATTAAGTGGATATGTTTT
>NW_015546049.1:156794-162529 GCF_001515605.1 Sinocyclocheilus anshuiensis | reverse complement strand
GGGGGGGGGGGGAGTTTGTTAAATATTTTTAAGATTTGTTGTATTTGTGTCCAGTGTTATTTCAGCATCACGGAAAATTTTATTATTTTGGATTAGATTTTACTTTTATATTTATAAGTTTTAGTCCTTTTGTTTTGTTTTTTATAACACTTATTTAGTCTTACATTTTAGATTTCGGGTTTATTTAGTGTTAGGAAATAATAGATGTTTACATTATTATATGTAATACACTTTATTTGTTATAGTTTTAATAACCCTGGTTGTCTCAGCCTATGGGTTACTGTCAGATGCATGAGGCTCTACTGCCCCCTGCACACCAGTAATCTGTAGTAAAATAATATAATGTCACATTTATCAGATTAGATTCAGCTCATTACATGTAACACAAAACTGAAACAATGTACTTCAACTTAAACATATCTTGAATTTTATAAAGGACGTCACCTGAATGACAGCTCAAACACTGATCCGCCACTGTCATTACACACAGCTAGCGCCGGGTGGTCAGTAAACTATGGAAAGAGAGAGAGAGAAAATTGCTTTATTCAGTGTCAATGAACAACAAAGCATGTAAAGTGCATAGGTAAATACAGTGCAGAACCTTCACATGTAGTATGGCAGTGCCAGGTGGATGGGCGTCAGTGATAGTGCGGAGCAGCTTCCCATTGGCCAGATCCCACATGGTGATCTGCATTAGGAATAAAATGACACTTTCCATAAATATGTGCCTGAACATTCAGCCTGACCTGACCATAAGCTATTTGCCATCAAGATTGTTAGTCAGTTTAAGGGATTATTGCGGCTCACCTGTCCTTTGGCAAAGCCACACAGCAGTCGTGTGCAATCGTGATTAATACTGAGAGCCGACACCGCCCCATACTCTGCTCCTGTCGCTGTGGTGCCCAGACAGAGACGCAGAGCCTGGTTCTGATCTGAAATCAAAATATACTAATTAGACAAAACAGCATTAAAGGCTTAGTTCACCCAAAAATGAAAATTAGCTTGTATTTACTCACCCTCGAGGCATCCTAGGTGTATATGACTTTCTTCTTTCAGACGAATCCAGTCGGAGTTATATTAAAAATGGTCCTGGCTATTCCAAGCTCTATCATTGCAGTCTGCGGGTGTTGCAGTTGAACAGTCCACAAGTCCTCAAATAAAGCGTGCATTCATAGCAAAACGTGCCTCACACGGCCCGGCGTTTTGTTTTGTTCTCTCTCCGCATTTGTCACTAATCACGCAACGCCGACGTGCTGCATCATCCGCCGGAACTGCTTCAGTGTCAGCGGAAGTGAGAGAAAAGTGTTTATTACATTTGAAATATGGATATTTTTCTTACAGAAACACATGGATTTGCTACAGGGGGCCTTTATTCATCAATCATCTGCGGCACGTTTTATTATGAATGCGCGAGCTTTATTTGAGGACTTGTGGACTGAAGCACTGCAACACTCGCTGACTGCAATGATAGAGCTTGGAATAGTCAGGACAATTTTTAATATAACTCCGACTGGATTCGTCTGAAAGAAGAAAGTCATATACACCTAGGATGCTTCGAGGGTAAGTAGAACACAGTCAAATTTTCATTTTTGGGTGAACTAACCCTTTAAGTGCAGATTATGGAACAATTATGTCCTTCAAGCTTTATCAACAACATAATTTAACAAAAATTACGCACACAGTGGTTTGTGTTTATGTAAATATACTTCCAAATGCAGTCGCAAACAAAATACAAACAGACAAAGAGCGTGCAAACAGCCATGGCAAACTTCTCAGCCCATATCATTCTTTCAGAAAAACAACGCTTAGATGGTTTAGCATGCTCTTAGGCCGTTTCACACTTGACAGAAGCAGCGCATATTTTTTCAGCACCAATGTTAACAGGTTAGAGCATTTACACTGAAAGGTGAGACAGCACAGCACTGTGTAGCTGAAGCAGTGCCGTGATCAGTTTTTCATACTGAATTAAAGTGAGAGTGCACTGTTCCTGGCCAAAATACACATAGAAGCATTTAAGTTATGTCTAGTGCTTCTCAAAAAGGGGTCCTGGGTCCACTAGGGGGTCTCAAGATGACAAAATTTTTTAAAAATAAGATAAAACTTTATTTATTTATTTAGTTTGTTTGTTTAGTTTGTTTGTTTTTGCCTTTCCTTTTGCCTTGCCAATATTGGAATGCCTGAATATTTGAGGTTGTCTAATTTTAAAAGTATGATTTCTAGACTTGGTCATGTAATATTTTCTAGGTATGCCAAGCTCTAAAATATTTATAATGGTGTTTAAAAAAAAAATCCTTATTCGGTAAATTATGAACGACTGAATAATCCTTCTAAATTCATGAGTTAAAATAAGTGAAAACCTTAAAGAACATTCAGCTCTTAAAACTCCTGGAATCCTGAAATTTATTCATTTTAGTTTTAGTCCATGGACTCTCCCTGTTTCTTTAAATAAAAAGGGGTTTTTTTTGGGAGGGAGGGGGTCATAACAGCAGATAAACTGGAGGAAACCTATTAGACTACATGGGGAGGAGGGGCCATCAAACATTGATGTTGACAATGCATAAATTATTTTAACTAAAAATGTATCTGTGGCGAGGGGGGCGTGGTGCAGCATGGTCTACGGCGAGAGAGAGAGTCGGGAGACCTCGCTGCACCACGCCCCCCTCGCCACAATATCTTAGGTTGAAGGCCTAAAAAAATTGTACAATACTGTATAAACTACACTACAGTACACTGCATGCTACATGGTTTAACATCTTATATGGTTATGGTGTGTGTGTGTGTGTGGGAGGGAGAACACAATAACAGGCTGATGATAGTCAGGGGTCAACACAATCAGCTGTGGTTCAGTTGCGCACTAGAAACACTGCCAGTGTGAAAGCACAGTGCATGCAGCTTGAATGCCGCTTCTGCTCTGATTACACCTCCAGTGTGAAACGGGCATTACTGTGTAGCAATGCTAAACATGATGCAATGGGAAAAAATGTGGTCTATTAACACATTTTGTACTATATTAATACATTACCTTTTCCTGAACATTCCACCCAAGACAAGCCAAGGCAGAGAGATAGTCCCAGAGTAGTTTAAAATACACTCACTGACGAATACTATTACAGTAGAGCATATAAAGAGTTCTAAACTTTTTGTGTTTTATATTAATTAATAAAGCACTGTGATAAACAAAGATCTAGAAAGACTTTGATTAAACACAACATCCCTTCCAAACATCTAAAATAAATTCCACTGTAGTACCCTTTATCAACTTTCCAACAACCGCACAAAGGACTGAAACATGCTTACCAAATACTAAGGCCAGACCATGTGACGTCCCCACAGCGATCACATTTGAAACAGTCTGCAAACACAAAAGCATTTCAGACATGAAGGGATTTTTTTTTTTTTTTTATTAATTAGAAATAATAAGAAAGTCAAATACTCACTACAGCCGTTGGCAAGCCAGCATCAACTTTATCCTGAAGAGAGATGGAAAGAGTAAAAGCAACAAATTATAAAATGAGCAACACAATTTCACTGGAATAGAAGAAAATTCTGTTTGGAAGTGTCTCTTATTTATAGCTCTCAATTATTAACACAGGATTGTGCACCATTCACAACTGAACTGACAATGCCTGAATTTGAATGAAATGGAAATGGAATTAAATACAAAAAAAAAAAAAATCATAGAACTGCTGTAACTGTAATTATTAAATACGTTAAATAAATATATCGTATTACATTACCCACAAACATGTTATAACATACACATTTACACACAGCATATTTAGTATAGCATGAGCAATAGATTAAGTACTAGTAGTCTTACTGCAGCAGATACTATCTGAGCTGAGATGCCTTTCAGCACATTGCGTCTAAGAACAGATCCATGTACTGTAGCATTAGTTTCCACTGCTTTCCTCCTCCTGAGGTGAACATACACAGACTAATTACTAAAAAGAAAATACTTTATTCAATCCCCAAACATGCATCACAACATCAATACAGAGCAAGTGCTGTTAATGTGAAGCCAGGTTAAGAAAGTGTCCATTCCTCTTTAAGTGTGTGCGGTCTCCACTGTCAGAGCTGGCCAGAGATGAGGTCTCACACGAGTGGGCGTCAATGTTCTCTGTGTTCAAAAGACATGTGTCCTCCAGAATGAATGGCTCATCCTCATCTTCAGGCTGAAAACAAGAGTAGTTACGAAATAGTTACTGTCACAAAACAAAGGCACTTTCTATAATAATTCCAATTTAAAAAAATTATAATAATAAATCTTGTTCTCTCTCTACTTTTGTGCATTTCACTTCTGCTCTAGTTACTGTACTAATCCAGCTTATACTTGAAACTTGGTATTGTGTGTAAAAATTGTTGGCTCTTATTATGATACATTTCTTGCAGTGTTACTCATTTGAATAAAAGCATCTACAGTAAATGAATAAATCTAATGTCTGCTAAATTAAAAGATGTTAAAAGAATGCATACAAGATAAGTAAAAATACAAGGTAAACAAATAAAAAAGTACCATTCAAACAATTAAAACAATGACTATTTATTACAATGACTGCTCTTACAAAAAGAACATTGTGGCAGTACCATGGTGTAAGAATGGTATCAGATGGTAATACAATATCCAAGTTAAAAAAAAAAAATACATTACAATATCCAATTTAAAAAAAAAAAGCAATATCCAAGTACAATGGTATTTTCATTGCACTGCAGTACAAAGTCCGAAAAACATATTAGTACCAAATACTTTTTTTTTTTTTTACTTTTTGCTATTTTTGGTTTGTGCAATACATGAATAAGAAAGAGGCACACATACTTTATCAATGAAAAGCTTGAACTGAACACTTGACTAAATTTAGATTATCAATGCTTGAAATTAGTTTTGTAGATAAATACATTATCATTCAACATTTTGTGGTCAGTACGATTTTTTTTTTTTAAAGAAATTCATATTCCGCATTTATTCAGCAAGTGACAAAAAAAGGCATTTACAATGTTACACTGAAAATCTATTCTAAATAAATGCTGTTCTTTTGAACTTTGATAATAATAGGAAATGTTTCTTGAGCAGCAAATCAGCATATTTGAATTATTTCTGAAGTATCATGTGACACTGAAGACTGGAGTAATGGCTGCTGAAAATACATCTTTACATCACTGTGTACATTACAATTTAAAATATATTCAAACAGAAAAAACAGCTTTTTAAACTGCAATAATATTTCAGAATATTACTGTATTTTTTGATCAAATACAAGCATTGGTAAGCAGAAGAGATTTAAAACTGACCCGACTACAAACTACAAACATTTTATCAACAGTATATAAATTATGCCTACATATGATTTTCTTAACAAACCATGTTAATGAATGAGAGGATAATATTTAGTTTATAACATTTTTGGTCAGCCCATAATTGCCATACTTCCATTTATGTTGTTTCATAGTTTTTATGACTTTTACTACTATTCTGAATTGTGAAAATACTCGTAATGTGATGTAAGATGAAGATATCGTAAGATGACTGTGGAGGTTTAATAACCTGACATACTGACCTCGTTCAGGATGCTCTCTAAGGTCGGAGGAGTGTCCACTTGAGGGATGTCAAACTCTTTATCATCAATCTAAGGGAAAAACGTCCTTCATATGAAATCATACATGTATCAAAGTAGCACTCTGTTTGCAATGACTGCCATTTTTCGCTGTGAATACTGCAGGTTTCTTACCATATACAG
>NW_015546049.1:148825-156690 GCF_001515605.1 Sinocyclocheilus anshuiensis | reverse complement strand
CTTTCCATATACACACACACACACACACACACACACACACACACACACACACACACACACACACAATAACAGCTTTACATGTACAAAACATTCACATTTACAAAAACATATTACACAAATCACGAACTCACAATGAGAAACGAGCACATATTAAACGCACTGATCTCAAGCGCGGCATTAGTAAAGTGTCATTAAGAACAACACGAAGCTTGTAATGAACCAAATTCAACAAAACCACAGACAAACACTGAAGCAGTCAATCTCAGTCTTACCGCCTCTATTTCCATTAAATTGAGCTGTGAGGACGCAGAAACAAGACTGCGACTGTCCGGAGATTCAGTCATTATACAGTCACAGATTAGCTGTCGATTGTAATATCATTTATATGTTTATCAGTTGTAGTCATAGTGCTCGGCAGCAGCAGTTCACATCCCTGTTAGTGTCGGAAGAGGCGGGACCTAACGGCTTACGTAACCATTCCACTTCCCGTTTATAAATCTAAGACAATAACATTTTAATTTTAATTTAAATCGTACAATATCATTGTCTATAATTATTATTTTTATACAGTTTTGTGTATTGTTTTTAGTTTTAAAAAAACAACACTTTTTTCCCCACTACCTTCTTTATTCAAGCGTAATTTCGCTTGGATTTAATGTTCCGACGCAACAAAATAATATGTTTTTAATATTATTTTATATTATAACAAAATAATATTTTTTTCTTTTCTTTATTACTTTTGTTAACTTTAAGGTCCAGCTGTAATATTTCAATTTGAATACAGTTCATATACTGCGTTATTTGCACGATATATGCCAATAAACATTTTGAGATCATGGCATGCATTCCAGAAACATTTCTTTTCAACTAAAGTGGGCCAGCTGGTCTGGTAAAGTGGGCCATCTCTTATTCATCAAAAGTTATTCTGCATCTTAATTTTAAAAACTTGATTTATTAACACATATTATCAGACAAACATATTTAACAAACCCCAAAAATATATAGCCTAACCTACATGTTATTATAAGTAAATTGTATATCCACCTTAACTCATGTGTGAAATTCCAAATAACTGAAAGAAAGAACATGTTGTGTTGACATTAAATTTGATGAAAGAAATTAGAATATTGGTTTAAAAAATCAACTCTACAATATATTAAAAACACAAGCAACAACAAATAGGCTAAAAAATAATAAGAGGAACATTTAAAATGGTAACCGTATGTAAAAATGTTTTTTCTGTCTATGTTCTCTAAACACTTTAAACAACCTTTAGTTGTGCCCATATTTTAAAGCTTTATATTCTGCATCTCCATTTTGCTCCCATCCTTTCTTCACTCCACAGATTGAACCATGCTTCTGTCTATTCTCTCTTTCTTTTCTTCCATCTCTGACTTGGATTTCCTGAAGCAGTCTTATTTCTGTTTTCTAAAAAAGTAAATTATACATGTCAACTATAAAATAACAAGTGAATATCAATTTATTTCATGAATTGGAGTATGATTACTGAAGGTTAAAGGTCGGCCCGCCTTACCTGAATCCCACTGGCCCCCTTTGTCTCACACATTCAGCCAAAGTGGGCCAGCAATATTTACTGTAAATACCTACAACAAAACTAACAATTAAAAAAATATATTCTTTGTTTTTTTTTTATTTCCTCTTAACTGTAGTAGCAAACAAAGCAGGAACTGTACCAATAATATTTGTTTCCATGTGAGCAACCTTATAAGTTAGAAATAAAAATCTTAAGGGTTTTCTACCTTTCACAATAAGCCAGTCCTCCTTTGAGGTGTGGCCACACCCACCAGTGTCATATTGCATCAACCAAAGCTATTTTATCATTTAGAGAAAGACTATCCCTTTAATTATAAACCATTGTTATGCTCTGAAAGTATAAACCCACTGAGCACAGTACAATCAAGCTTAAACAGCCCACTATATAGCCTCTATTATATATATATATATATATATATATATATATATATTATGAACTACACCTGATTAGCTCTTTTACGGATTGAATTGTTGTTGTTGTTTTGTAGAGTTCGAACAGAACATTAGCTTATAGGCTTTATACAACTTTTCATGTCATGCAAAGGAAGAAATTACGGTTGAACAAAGATAGCTAGTAAAAAAAGAAAATAAAATTTACACTAAAAACAAAACATTAAAAACATTTTTAAAAGTTCTATTGATATTAATATTAATATTGGACGAGTTAAATTCAAATTAGATTGTTTTAAGAAGCCCACAAATAATATATTTACGAGGCGTAGCCTATTCTTTCAGTCTAGTAGACGTCTCCGTGATCTCACTGCAGGGGTTTGCTGCCCCCGTGCGTTTATGATTGTACGTTTCTGAAAGATTGTAAATGGTTCCGTTTTTTTTTTTTGCAGGGAGAACACTTTCTCGAAAATGTTTGCCTAATTTGAAAAAGTGTAAGACTGTGAATTATTTTGTATGCTTTTTGTTAAAATTTACCAATCTTCATTAATTAGTACTCGGATAAAAAATCAGATGCCATTCTATTCATAATTTCTACCACAGTGCCAACTGTCAACTGTTCCTCACAACACTAATGCTTTCTTTCACGTTGCTTTTAACGCATAAATTGGCACAATGTAGCCTACTCGATTTAAATAATGGTTAGGCCTATAAATGGATTGGGTCACATTAGATTTACTGTCACATCGAGCTAAATTGCAGTGACAGTTCTTAAAAAAAAAACCTAACTGCTTATGAAACGGTAGTGTATAATGCATGAGCTAGATATGGTACACTAACCCATCCTTTGTTAATGAGAGACCTTTTCCTCTTTTCATCTGCTGGCAGAGATACACCAGAGACAGCAGGCAAATGTCAACCTCATCACTTCGTTGCTCTGAAAAAAAGACTCTGGTTCTGTGTCGTTTGTAATGACAGACCTCACATTACTGTTACTGCTCTGTTCACTTTCTTTCTGAAATGTGGAAGAGGTGTGAAAATAAAATTCCAACAGGTGCAGTCACTAATGCTAAAAAAATCAGCAAGGTTCATTCGTTGTCTGGAGTAGTAAATTAATGAGATACAGTACTATTTCAGGGATATTTCAGTTCTCAGGGTTCCATGCAGGAGAAGTATTTGATTGCTAGTCACAGATGGATGATCCTACATAGCTCTCTGTTTGGCTGAGAGAAGATCTGGAGAGGAATCCAACGACAGGGTGGTGTTTCTGGCTCAGGTCCGCGGTCACCATCATGCATATATTTAGAACCAGCATCTCCAAATACTTTCCAAACAGATAAGACCTGGTGCAAAATCACTTTAAGACCAGATTTCTGTTTTATGCAATTGCATTGTTTAGGCTATTGTATTGCAGTCTATAAAGACTCTTCATTTAATAAATGCAATGAAAAAAAAAACGTTTTCATTTCTTATTTTAATAAATGCAATGAAAAAAAATTGTTTTCATTTCTTATTTTAGTTTTATTTTAAAGACTCCACACACAGGACTGCAGTATTCTTGAGGATGTTTGTGCAAAAGAAGGGCAAACATCAGCTATGTTGGTATGGTATCAAAAGAACCCTGTGCTTGTGCAGGAAGAGGATGGGTAAACCTGTGTGAAATATAGATAAGCATGGATGAAGGAAAATTGTTCTGTATTTGGTAAGATCGGCATGCTTGCTTGCGTGAGTTGGATTTATAAATGATCTTTAAGACATGCTTGAAAAGGTAGGAAATATCTGTTTTATGCATCCAATCAGACAATGATGCAAACTGACTAACCATCAGAGTTCCTTTTAGTGATACTAATAGTTAGATTAACCAAAAGGCTCACAAAAAACAGGGGTTACGTTGTGAATACATCAAGGTTGCATTAATTGGATCAAAAATACAATATTGTGAAATATTTATTCCTGTGATGTCAAAGCTGAATTGTCAGCAGCCATTACTTTGTTGCTCAAAAACAATCTTATTATTATCAATGTTGAATGTTTTTTTTTTTTTTGTGGAAACCATGATACATTTAATTTTTCAGAATTCTTTGATGAATAGAAAGTTCAAAGGAACAGCATTTATTTGAAATAGGAAATAAACATTATAAATGTGTTTACTGTCATATTTGATGAAGTAAAAGATTAAATGTACCCATGTTGAATAAAAATATTAATTAAAAATATCATCTTGACTGTTAGTGTTAGTTTTGGAGCATTTATCCTCTTGCAATGAAAAAAAAATGTTTTCAGGTCTTATCTGTTTGGAAAGTATTTGGAGATGCTGGTTCTAAATATATGCATGATGATGACCGCGGACCTGAGCCAGAAACACCACCCTGTCTTTGGATTCCTCTCCAGATCTTCTCTCAATGAACATTTGTGAATCAACACAAATGTAATATATGTACATACATAAAATTTTCATATATGAAATATATTGTCATATTTAATAAAAGCATATGAAAGCTAATAGACATTGGAACTATTTCATATACACTCTAAACAAAAAAGGGTGCTAAATAGCACTAAAAGTGGTTCATTGGGTTGTAATCATAGGGAAACCACTTTAAGTGCTATACAGCACCTTTGTCAAATGGTGCTATGTCGAACCACAAGAGAAACCCCATTCTCTTCCTTAGATTTCAGATATGTTACTCCACTCTCATATATTTGCTATGAATGGGAATTCATTAAAATGGCAAAAGCTGTTTTAAATCATTTTATGCTTTTCTGAGGTCAAAAAGTCTTGTGTGGGGGCTCTGGAATATTTCCTTATAGGGGGGCCTTGGGGGCAAAAAGGTTAAGAACCACGTTATCTTCAGGAAATACACTGTATTTTTACGTTGTTATTTAATCCTTTTCCCAACTAAACTAAGAGACTAAGACAGAGTTAGAGAACCATACAAGGTTCTTTGTTTGGCAGTGGTGTTACATAGCACCTTAAGCACCCAAAGAACCACTGAAGAACTAATGTAAAAAACCTGCCAATATATGTTGAAATTATAGAAGTAAATACACAAAACTTGTACAAAAACATATATAAACATACAGAATTGTTTTGTATATATATATCCTCCTGGGACCTAGGCATAGACATTTGTCATTACACATTATACATTATATTTTAGCAAATTTCTAAAACATGCCACAGTTTCAAGTCCTGTACAAAACACATTCAGGGATTTTTGTAGAGATACCAAATGTTTGGAGGCTTGACCATAAACACTCCCTCTCCTTGGTTTTTAAAAATGACTGATATTGGCCAAATGATCAAATTTAGCACTCTTTTGGAAATATGATAATATTTAGTAATTATCATTTAAATCTGATTACTTACCAAATTGTTTGTCATAAATAAACATCTCAGGAAAACATTATGTTGTTTAAAATCGGAATATGACTGTTTGTTACAAAACAGGGCTTCATTTTCATACATGTCTTCTGTAGAGGACACCTGGACATACAGCATGTTCATCAGGCATTTTGGGGAGACACAACAAGTGAATAGGGAAAGAAATTATAGATTAATTTTCCTATGAAACATGATATATTCTTATGAAAATGTTGCCTTATTACTACCATTATTACACTTCTTTTTTTTCAACACATTAATCTACAAATTAGATACATTGTATAGAATGGGAATACCCATTTATGGTCATGTTACACACATATTGCATAAATTAAGTGTTGTTTTAATAATTGCATATAAATATATCAAGAATCGGCTAAAAACACATCTCTTCCATCTTTATTTGACACTCTAACTCTAGCACTCTCTATTCTAATTCTATTCTTAAGAAAAAACACTTGTCTCTTTTAGACTTGCACTCTATTCATTTACTGCTTGTTTTCTTTAAAAAAAAAAAAAAAAAAAACTAACACTTGCTTTCTAATCTTTTTGTATTCTATCTGTTTCTCTGTCTGTATCTATCTGTTTTCTTTTCATTTATTATACAATTAACAAAAGCAAAAAAGACCTCGAACACTAGCTTGCTCTATTCTTTTTCTATTCTATCTGTTATCTTTTTATTTATTATATAATTTAAAAAACCCTTGCTACGTGTACTGCATTAAGCTAAATGAGGCTTGTTATAGCACTTGCATATCATTGCTCTTTTGTTGATTTTGATTGCTTCCATTGTCCTCATTTGTAAGTCGCTTTGGATAAAAGCGTCTGCTACATGACTAAATGTAAATGTAATATATATATATATACTACATATATATACTTATACATATATATATATTGTTGACATATATGGTTGCTTAAAATCCTCATCTAGATAATATTAACATATATAAATATACAAATTTTTACTAAGGGGACTTTATGTATGTTATAAACAATCTACCAAGAGAATGTACAATGTGAAAATTATATATAGATTTATAGCTAACTATGGCAATATCACTCTTGATAAATGTATGTCATATATTACATTTCTGTATGGGATATGCTGTGTACATATTTTAAATGTATAGACTTTCTCTTCCAGTCAAAAATATTGGTAACTCATCTTGTTCAACACAGATCAAATTCTTTGGTCTTTGATCAAATCAAATTCTAGCAGGTCCTCTCGTCAATACCACCAACAAATGTCTAGCAAAATGCTACACTGGGAAGTTTACTTAAAAGTTCAGAAATCCTATGACATGATGCCTACAAAGCAATTTTGGTTGTAGTAGAACTGCTGAACAATTTGATATTTCTTTCTCTTTTTCCCTCTTTCTCTCGCTCTTAGTGATCTTCATAACTTTTACAGCATAAATTAGATTAATTGTCTTAAAATATGAATGTATGCAGGAGTTTTCAAATGCAAGGTTGTTAAAGCCACCCACATCAACCACAAGGCAGTTCTTTCATTTGAAAAGCTCATTTGAACATAATTGTAATTATGAGGAGGCAGGGTTATAGTTAGGGTTTATTAAGAACACCATCAACCTCTTCAGAAATCCAGCTTCACATAACTGAAGAGAGACAAATTGAAGTGTTTTAGTCAGCTGTTACATATTGCTCTGCACTCCACATGCACCTGAGAATTTTGCACATTAGACACTCAATAGAGAAGATCAGGTTTAGATGTAGCCATCATTGCAGCAGTAAGAGAAGGTGAACCTGTCAGTAGTACATTGGAAATTGAAATTGAGAATATCTCTATTGTGACACACACACACAATATCCTGGCCATAATTCATGATTCACATCCAAGGTTCTTCTCACTGGCTGTCTCTAGATCAAGCCAGCTGAGTCAATCTATTATTCATGATTCAGTTCAGAGTCTCAAAAGAATTCACCAAAACCTGTAGATCACCTGACAGAACAGGGACTGTTCATCTCAGTGGAAGAAAGAGGCCATTTAGCTCGGCTGCCGTATAATAAGGTGATGACTGGCCATGCGAGGTGTAATCTGAAAAACCTGAAATGAGCCTGAGATCTAAAAGTGAGAGCAACATTAAACAAAGTAGAGAGATGAGTGAGGCAGAAACGCTGATCAGAGGACAGACTGATAAAAATAGAGGCGAGCAGATGGGACTGTGGGAGAAAGAGTGACTCAGAGTCAAAGGGCTATTCAATAAAAGCAGCATCAATTAGAGCTAGAAAACAATGAGCGATTACAGCCATAGTGAGTGAGTGACGTATTATCACAACAGCATATGTATTTATGTGTATATATATATATATATATATATATATACAGGTGCATCTCAGTAAATTAGAATGTCGTGGAAAAGTTCATTTATTTCAGTAATTCAACTCAAATTGTGAAACTCGTGTATTAAATAAATTCAATGCGCACAGACTGAAGTAGTTTAAGTCTTTGGTTCTTTTAATTGTGATGATTTTGGCTCACATTTAACAAAAACCCACCAATTCACTCTCAACA
>NW_015546049.1:145894-148736 GCF_001515605.1 Sinocyclocheilus anshuiensis | reverse complement strand
TGAATTACTGAAATAAACGAACTTTTCCACGACATTCTAATTTATTGAGATGCACCTGTATATGTGTGTGTGTGTGTATGAATGATTCTGCAGTATTTATAGGTCGCTAGGCAAATTTGTGACACTGACCATGTTAAAAGGTCACAACAGATCAGATTTCCTTGATTCCATAAACATGCTTGCTCGAATATTTCCAAAAAGGGAACATATCAAATACTCAAAATTACAGGAATTCATGTTAATTTCTCAGTTTTTTTGCCTTTTCACTTAAAATGTTAATCATATATAATTTGTAATTAGACAAAATGGAAACAGAAGCTTTTTTCTCTAGACTATTGAACCTTACAGTATGTGTTTAATTTATAAAGAAAATGATATCCGTAATAATGAGCACATGATAATGCACAAATGAAAATTTGTTGTAAATGTACTCACCGTCAGGCCATCCAAGAAGTAGATGAGTTTGTTTCTTCGTGGGAACAAGTTTAGCATTACATGCTCACCAAAGGATTCTCTGCAGTGAATGGGTGCCGTCAGAATGAAGAAACAGTTTAAAGTTAAAATGTCTTAATGATGGATTTGTTTCTTACAAATATGCAGATTTTCACTTCACAAGAGATCAATTGATGGACTGGAGTCATGTGGATTACTTGAAGATTATTGTGATGTTTTTATCAGCTGTGTGGACCCTCATTCTGCCGGCACCCACTCACTGCAGAGGATCCATTGGTGAGCAATTGATGTAATGCTAAATTTCTCCAAATCTATTCCCATTAAAAAACAATCTCATATACATCTTGGATGGCCTGAGGATGAGTAGATCTTCAGCACATTTTCATTTCTGGGTAAACTATTCCTTTAAGGCATAAAGTAAAAGTTTATAATATAGATTTACTGCGGGGGGCGTGCAACAAAGCATGTCTTATGGCATGGCAAATGTCAACATCATTATCTCAATTCACTGCAAGACAAAACACCATAGGAGAGGGGGAGGAAACATACATTTCCAATTGAAACTCATCAAGACAGAATAACTCATTAAATGTTATGTAGAACAGAGAAACACCCAAGGGAATCAGATATCATTTTATCTGGCTGAACGAAGAGAGCTGTATAATTCATGAAGAATTCTCTGGTAGATTGTTAATTGAGCAGGGCCAGTTTTTCACACAGGACCAGCGATACTAGCAGCACTAATTGGCCTTCCAATGTCCCTAGAGGAACAGAAGGATTACGCCTATGGGATGTCCCCACTTTTCACAAAAACAAACCTGTGTGTGTGTGTGTGTGTTTATAAGTGTGAGTCAGAAAGAAAGCAACAGAGGGAAGGATAGACCGAAAGAAAGAGCAAATGCATTATAATTTCAACCAAAGGCTGAAGCAGGCAAACCCACTGATCCTTCAAAAGGGAGACATGCTTGCTCAAAAATCTGGTTCAAGATTCTTCACAAATTCATAAGATATTGATGTTTGTGCAGCATACATCTTGCATGATGCAATGCATAATAGAAAGTGTTTCACAAGAAAAATTTTAATGTAGTGCAAATAGCAAACAATACTTTTTTCCATCAGCAAGATACATCAGTATCTGTCCATAGCAGGGCCCAATAATTTTATTTTTCAGAAGCACTCCTTGAAAATTTTGTAAAATGCAGTCATCACATCCAAATTATAATTATTAGCATTTATTGCTGACTGTATTGTTGTGTTTAAATGCAACTTACTAATATTAATTATTCCTTAAGTATCAAGTAAACATGATCATAACTCAATTAAATACTAGACTTAAATAGCTAACAAAATAATTTAGGCTCATGTAAACACTGTATGTAGAAAATAAACTGAACAATAAACACTGCAATTGAACATCTGTGTATAAAGGTAATTCTGTGTGTTGTTTTATACAGATAATTGTTAAAGGTAAACTTAAACACATTTTAGTAGCAAGGAGAAGACTGAATTTATTTCACACTGACAACCATACAAACCATCAAAACTGATTTAACAAATGAAAAGAAACATCATGGCCTACATTCTGTAATTCATTTCACTCTTGTATGTCAAGGACCCGAATGAGAATTCAGTGTTTTTACTGTTCAGAATTAAATGCAGCATGACAAATGGCACAAGTGAGCATCTCCAGTCTCTTTCAAAGTGAATAGCACTCTGTAAAAAAAAACAAAAAAAAAACAGTACTATTACTATAACAGTATAAGAGTACTATTACTATTGCAAATTCATATACTATCAAACCTATATATGAACACGCTAATTAAGTAGTTCAGGGAACTTGAAAATTACAGGCAGGTGTGTTTGAGAAGGGTTGGCACTAAACTCTGCAGGAAGGTAGCTCTCCAGGAGAAGGGAATCCCTGTTCTATAAATGCAAACCAGACATGCTTCATTCACCATGTTGGCATTTTCATGTTGTCACAATTCACTGGAGCACGGGCACGAGGAAACGAGGAGACGTTGAGATTTCATAAAACGAGAGTCTTTAATAATCCAACAGGGAGACAGAACACAAGGATGACGTTCACAACGAGTAGACCCGACAAAACCAAACTGAACAGACTGGGGCTTATAAACACAGGGCAATCAGGGGAACACAGGTGCATGGAATCATAAAGTAATCAAACTAAACAAGAACAGGAAAAAGACCATAAAAAGGAAACACAGGAAGAACTATGGAGGCAAAACGGGTCCAAAAGTCTGACATTTCGCCCCCTCCCGGAAGGTGCGTCCTCGCACCGTAGATACAACAGAGGGAGGGATGGGTGGGAACTTGGGAGGAGGCTCAGGAGGAGGACGGACACCAGGGAGGGGGCCGGCAGACAGAGTCC
>NW_015546049.1:106031-145884 GCF_001515605.1 Sinocyclocheilus anshuiensis | reverse complement strand
AAGAGATATGCACAGACAAGAACTTATAAACACAGGACAATTACCAAACACAGGTGCACAGAATGACTAATTAACTAAACGAGGACAGGAACATGACCAAATAAGGGAACACAGGAACAGAAACAGGGGCAAAACATAACAAAACAGGTCCATGATCCTGACATATCACCCCCCAAACTTGGGAGGCGGCTCAGGAAGAGGACGGACACCCGGGAGGGGGCCGGCAGACAGAGTCCATGGGGGTGACGAAGGAGAGAGGAGCCAGGGAGGAGACAGGAGGGGCTCGGAGCAGGAGGAGCCAAGCTGTACCCAGGCCACAGCAATTACGATGACCCACGGTGGAGCTGATGGAGGGAGGAGCCATCTGGAACCCTCTCAGGGCTGAACTGGGAAACGAGAGCCCACTCAGGGCTGGACGGGACAAGCAAGGACAAAGGAGAGAGGGCAAGTCGGGTTCCAGCTCTGTTTCCCAGTCTATAAGGCCCTCCTCACAGTCCAGCAGTCCCAGTTCTATAATCTGCTCATCCTCAGCCGCGGTGCAGTGGGCGGAGCTCCACTCCGCGCTCTCTGTCCGCGGCATTGTCCCTCGTGGCGGGCTCTGTTGCTCGGGCATGCGCTCCACACATCAGGGTGATGGTGGGCTGGGCACTGGGTCAGGAGTGTTCACTCCACAAAGGCGGCGAAATTCGCTCGAGGACCATCTTCGGACGACAGCGCTCTGCACGAGATGTTCCAACCGGCGTCGTAGAATGCACAGAGCGTGTCGTCTGGGTAGCTGGTTAGAGCAGCGAGGACCAGGAACAGTCTAGTACAGCCCTCGAGCGATCTCTCCCCCTGCTCCAGCAGGTGGAGGAGGTGCTCCGGACGGGAGAGGGCATCCATGGAAACAAGGAAACAAAAACTGAGGGAACACACGGAGGTAACTGTATTCGATCGGGTCTTCTGTCACAATTCGCTGGAGCATGGGCACGAGGAAACGAGGAGACGTGGAGACTTCACAAAACGAGAGTCTTTAATAATCCAACAGGGAGACAGAACACAAGGATGATGTTCACAACGAGTAGACCCGACAAAACCAAACTGAACAGACTGGGGCTTATAAACACAGTGCAATCTGGGGAACACAGGTGCATGGAATCATAAAGTAATCAAACTAAACAAGAACAGGAAAAAGACCATAAAAGGAAACACAGGAAGAACTACGGAGGCAAAACGGGTCCAAAAGTCTGACACATTTGACTTACAGTATAACTGGTGTTGCTTCCACCCAATTATGAATCCTCTCCCAAGACCTCATGGGATAGAAAAGCATCCTTCATATGCATAATTCAAAATTGCAGGTAGTAGGCAGGGGCGTCAGATATCTTTATTTGGATTGTGTCTTCAAAAACAAAGCTATACTTGTTCACTTCCCACATGTATATTCACATAGCTTTATATAAATAGATTAATTTATTGTGCTACTAACTGAATCTGTAGGTACCTTGATGAATTTATTAGCTGAACAGTGCATTCTGCATTTAATGGACAAACACATTCAAATAGTGTTATTTAGGACCATTTTTTAAGATCATATAAAACTGAGAGAACCTAAAAATATAAAGGCATCCGAATGACTTAACTTTTCCCAACAATTCCTTTTTTAATTAGTATTTCAATAACTCTAGAACATATAAACATTTTAGACTAAAGGATTAACCAAATATGGACCTGATTTGTATGTAAACATGATCGATTTCTCATGTTGTATCTCATGGAGTCTCAAACTGAAAGAAGTCGTTTTAATACTAAACCACGATACTGAGCGTCACTCTACTCTGATGTATGATTCTACAAAAAGCAGACATGGAGAGACATCCGGATCCATTTGTCACGAGAAGTCCGTTTCATTAAGCTGAAAGAGAACACCATTTCTACAGAACTCTAAGAATCTGTCAGTCACATGACTGAACTTAAGCCTTTTCTTATAAGACTTCATAGAAAAAAAATACCATCAGCCAATAGTTCCTAAGCATTAAATCCAGAGACCTGACCTCTTTTGTATCTTTGTAGTTCTAAGAATGTGTGTTTGTGTGTACATATGCCAGTGTGTAGGCCTACATATGTTTGTGCTCAAATGTTCAGTAGACATGTATGAGTGTAGAGCAGCTCCTTGGTTAGATCTGAGATAATCCTCCTTCAAAATACCTTTTCCAGCTGAATGCGTCTCTCTTCTTCACAGCTCAGCTTGTCAAAGAAACCTGTCTGCACATCAGTGCTCACAGCTGGGTGCCTCTTTACATATGAGCTGGGATATTCTTCCAAGCTGCAATAACTAAAGCCTATATGTCTTTATTGTTTCAGAGTCACACTTGTCTCATTACTGATTAGCGAAGACAGAAAATGCCTTTGAGTGTTTGCAACTGCTTACAGAAAAAGAGCTTTAACACAACACAACCTCCTTTAATGTACTAAATGGCAAAAGTAGTCATCGGTGCCCTCCCTTTGTACCTAAAATGCTCTTAATGTGTAGACAGAACTATAGATCTCATTAAATCTCAACACATTTATTTAATGGTTATGCTCTCATAATTGTTATTTTTCATCTTATCCTAAACAATTTTTTGAGATTTATTCCATAAGAACAGTGTTGATGTTGTAAAATTCTTCAATTAGGAAACAGTAAATTCAGTTATAATTACAACTTCAGTTTCAACTATAAAGCAGCTCTAAAGTATAGTGTCATTATTCAGATCAATTCAAATCTGTGTTATTCAATAATGTCAAGTACAGTTAAATTGATAGGATTTACTGAATATTAAGTCTTAATTTAATAATAATATTAATAATAACAACAACAACAACAACAATTCAATCCATAAAAGAGCTATTTGTAAGTATTTGTAAGTATTATTTTTTTTATTAAATATGATAACAGATGTATTTTATATTATCTGCAAAAATCATATGACAGCTTTCATAATTTTGTGGTATAACAACTAAATTGTGGCTGTATGTACTTCACTTAATACTGTATTAAATCAGTACATGCTTAGCTAATATCTAAATATGTTACAAGTTAGATCATAGGTCTTCAACCCTGCTCCTGGGGACCCACTTTCCTGCAGAGTTTCACTCCAACCCTAATCAAACACACCTGAACAAGCTAATCAAGGTCTTGAGGATCACTTGAAAAGTCAGAGGCCAGGGCTGCGTTCAGCCCAACAAAAACGGTGCAAAACGTTTTTTAAACGGAAACGGTGATGCGTTGAACACCCTGTTCTGATGACGCAAGAGTTGCAACTATGGCAGCTGAGAAGGCCATTCTTTGTGTTCTTTTTGAAGAATTTTCGGAGCCTGATGAAATCGGTATAAATACGTGGTTAATACTGGAAAATACGCTCGATGGTACAGTCACTGCCCTTGCCCTCCAGAATAAAAGAGAACATCCCAATCAAATGAAGGTTCCTAATTATCGTGATCCAACCTTTGCCTCGCATTTCAGGATGAAAAGACAAACATTTCAGGTGAAGGATAATCCACTTCTGACCTCCAAGACTGTGTTATGATCTATATGACCTTATTATTTTTATTGTGAGTATTAGGCTTATCATTATTGCTGATCACTGTTGTTGTGCTATGATATTGTAATATTTACCATTATATAATCAGAGGGGTATAGAAAAGTTTATGAAAGTGTCACTCCATAATACAATAGCAAAATATATAAATATGTATAGTATTTTTATGTTACATTAATCAGTATTTAGCACATCTTCCTAATGAAAGGATATGGACCAGAAGACATTGCAATTACTAAATGACATTTAGACAGACTTAAAGAAGTTCCAGATCTATACTTGTGCCCTTGTTATTTCAGTTATTTTGGCTTTAATGTAAATAAACATGTGCAAACAATATACTTGCTCTTGTGAATTTATTTGGATGTTAATTACATTGTGCGAGCTGTCTCTTTAATACCGCATGGTTTACATACATGTTGCTGCTGATTGGGCTGACATGTTTGACACACCCACCAAACAAGAACACCGAACACCGTTTCCAGGAAACATGTCGTTCAAACCGGAAACCGTAGCAAAATGGTGCACACCGGTTTGAGCTTGAACTTGCCCCAGGTGTGCTGAAGCAGGTTGGAAATAAACTTTGCAGGACAGTGGGTCCCCAGGAGAAGGGTTGAAGACCTATGAGTTAGATTAATAATTATTATTAGTAACTCAAACCCCTTTTTGTAAACCTCTCTACCTTACCGTCGATCGCGCACATGTTTGTAGTTTTTCTAACACGTTTTATTCGTGTTTGTACTTCTGGGCCGAATCCTTCGCCAAAGCGCAATGGATTGTGGGCAATTTTAGCCATTAGAGTGTGCACGGATCCACACTTCAAAAATCGACCTGAAATAGTAGACCACTTTATGGTGGCATACTCTTTTCAACATACTATGCTTTGGGACACACTTATTCTAATCTCACATACTATTTAGGATGGATAGTATGAACATTGAGACGCAGGGTGATTTACAGAAATGGAGCAAGCGAAGTTCCCGGATGTGCAATGCTGAATTTTCTGCCGAATTTGAACCACTGAATTTGTGGAAGCACATTTGTTAAATTAAATAAAATGGACTGAAAATTGCCTGTCAAATATTATACATCGTATTTTTAAACAGATTGAATATTTTGGAAGTAAACTCTGGAAGGAGTTTATATGAATTATTGAATTTTTAATTATGAAAATGTATGTGAAATGTTTTGAATTGAAATATTCACAGCTTAAATAAACAACTATAAATTTCAGCCCCCAAAAATGCAAGCCCTGAAAATACAAGGCATTAAAATGCAAGCACTGATAATAGAATGCATTGTTTTTTTCAGTTAGTGCAATTCAGCATGCTTTTTTGTTTCAAAGACATTTGTCATTATTTTTCTTCCATAGTCTACTACCATCTTCCCCCATTCATCACCAGCACAAAGGTCATGGAGAAATTAACGAATATGAATAAAACGGTTATAAATACAGTTATTTAGACTTTTCATGCAAAGGGTGGTGTACTGAACGATGATCTAGGCTGGAAATCAGAGAGCTGTGTGTACAAAACTCACAAGAGAAGATGCATAGATCTGCTAAATGACTGCTTGCATTCAATACTCTTCTCCATTCAGTCATAAAATGCTCTCTCTTTGTCAATCATTTTTGAACTTCTCACTCTGCTAACAACAGCCAGTCACACAGAGCCATGGGTTCACACATGACTGGCTCTCTTAGCCTTGGTTTGGTCTTTGCGTGGCTCTTTATCCCTGGTTTACCTTCTTCTGTCTCCATGGCTTATCTTCACAGGAATGTGGGATAGGCTGTGAGCCACTGCAATAGAACATGCACAAAGCCATTCATTACGATGGCTCTACTGATCATTCTAGTGAAATCTGCTAAAGCTATAGATGTAGTTGCTATGTATGTGCATGTGAGTGTGACCTAGACAGTGAGACAATGTTTCATAGAAAGAGACAATTAAATTAGATGTTGTAAGAAGATTTTGACCATATTTTAAAATCTTGCACAGTTTCTGTTTTCATGATTAATGACAATAAGCAGAATTTGCTGAAAATGTACCCATGCTCAGGTCATCCAAGATGTAGATAGATTTGTTTCTTCATGGGAACAGATTTGGAGAAATTTTGCGTTGCATTGCTCACCAGTGAATCATCTGCAGTAAATGGGTGCCGTCAGAATGAGAGTCCAAATAGTGGATAAAAACATCCCAATAGTCCACAAATAATCTACATGACTCCAGTCGATCAATAAATGTCTTGTAAAGTGGAAAGCTGCATGTTTGTAAGAGATAAATCCATCATCAAAATCCACCAACATATTTGTTTAGAACTTTTTTTGGACTGTTTTCACTTGTAAACGAAGCTTGTTATGTGCATATTTCTCTCCTGATTCAGACGAGAACAGCATGAAAAGCAGGATAGAGGACTCATATTTTGGTCAGAAGCAACAATTTGAAGTTCAAACACATTATTGTTGGATTTGCTTTTTACAAACATGCAGCTTTTCACTTCATAAGTTATTTTCTCTTCACAAGTCACAGTAATTGATGACTAGAGTCGTGTGGATTACTTGTGGGCTACTGTGATGTTTTTATCAGCTGCTTAGACTCTCATTCTGATTGCACCCATTCACTGCAGAGGATCCGTTGGTGAGCAAGTGATCACAAAAAAAAATGTAATTTGCCAAATATCTCCAAATCTGTTCCCGTGAACAAACAAACTCATCTACATCTTGGATGACCTGAGGGTGAGTACATTTTTGTCAAATTTTCATTTTTGGGTGAACTATTCCTTTAAGGTTTAAACTATGAAAAATAGTTAATAAAACAAAAAATATTGTCTCAACAAAATGATACTAGATACTGTAAATACGATATATTGCTATTTTAGTTACTTTGTTGAATGATGTTCAATGCATTTTTTTCAGTGTTATGTTAATGAAAGCCAGTAGTATGCTGAAGCCAGTTAGCTCAAGAATCTCATGGGATATTTAAATTTATGAATTTATTTAAAACTCCTGTGCCTTTTGTTACTATAAATAACCAATGAAATTTCTGAAACCCAAGGGACAATTCCCATGAAATGTTTAAATAACAAATTTATGTTTAATCGTTTTGAGCATAAAGAGAAAAGGGAACTTCTTGGCACGCACAGCAGAAATGCTGAGATCTTCCAAGTAGAATTTCTCCTTCACATCATGGGTGAAATGGTTCACAGGCAGTGAAAGATACAGGCCAGTCTGCCAGGGACAGTTAGTGTTTATGCAAGACAAATGTCTCTAGCTATTCTGTGTATTTCCCTCAATTGTCTCAACTTGTAGAGGGATTTATACTTTGCACTGCTTGGGCAATCCTTTGCCCTACAGGAAAAATCCATACTCTTCTTTTTTTTTGATAAGTAGAATTTACTTGACCGAGAGTGTTTATTTTACCATTTGGTTAGTATAATATTTATAACAGATTTTCTGTCAAATACTAGAAAAAATAGGCAGCTGTTACCATAAGGAACTACATGATTTAACCCTTAAAATTATTTAGTTGGTGTTACCTAATGTATTTTGTTTTAGTGATATAAAATCATATTATTGACCTGAATAAAACTAGCTAATTTAGATATTACCTCATGAATTACATATCTGGCAAAACTTTCAGTGCACTGTAAAAAAAAAAGAAGTAATTTTAATGAAAAAGGTACTGATTAACTGTAAGTTATATTACGATAAAATTATATTGTTCTTTGAAAGACAGTAAATTCAATTTCACTGTAAAATATTGTTTAAAGTTTAATCAAATAAAGTATAATCAAATTTGCTTCTTCTCTGGACTGATTTTCAAAGGAGAGCTATCAAATACATTGTAATTACAAAGAAATGTATATTTACATATGGGCCTAATTTTACATTAAAATATTGTTATACACACACACACACACACACACATACACACACACATTTAATTAGTACATCTCATTGTAAATCCTGATGGTGTTTCTTTCTGTGTGTGTGGGCAACACTGTGTTCTGTCTTTATGCTATTATCACAGTTGCTGGAAAGACAAATTTTGATGAACTTTAAGTAATCTGTTACACCACCTGCGTTATTATCAGTGCATTTGACATAATTTGAAAAAAAAAAAAATGGTAACCTAAAAATGTTATCATGATTTAAGTGTTTTATTCAAGTCTGACTGGTTTTAAGTCAAACATATTATTTAACATGACACAACCAACCTATATTCATTAACTTATGCAAACAAAAGTACATTTTATGGGTTAAATCAGATAGAAAAAAAAGCTGTTTAAAATAACAATTGAAGGTCACCACATTTTTTTCACTTTAAGTTTAACAATGTATTTTTCCCAGTGAAAACTCGGACCTGCAATCAGACTCAATCATTCCAAAGACTGCTTCCTGCTGGAAATTTATGCTGTAAAATGTCATGCAGCAATCGCAACTGTGAACTTAAAGTTAATGTCTGCCCAACGTTTACTTCATATCTTCTGCGGTGGAGTTCATCGGGTTTACCGTCTCGGAGGGGGTGGGGGGGGCGACGAGAGGAACGCTGGTAACACTGACCTAGAAACACATGTGCTTGTGAGCAGGTCTCACATGAAAGCTGAAACCAAATCCGTTTGTGGCTCGGATAGGTGAGAAATGCCGACTACGAGAACGATCTCCTCATGTTCGAATTAAAAAAAAAAACTTCACATTTCAAAAGCTGGACTTGAATCCCACTGGATTCCCGGGCGGATGAAACTGAGGTCTTTATTTATTACGTAGCGCAAATGGTAAGGACGTGATTAAATTCGTTTCGTTGGCCGTGCGCTCGCCTCTTTTGCTTGCATCACACTCTCGGAGGGAGACGGGCCCTCGCCTGGGAGCTGTCCCAGACAACATGGTGCTGAAACCGCAGCGAGAGCGAGTATCCTCCGGCTTTACAGATGATTTTCATTACAACTCGTGTTAGAACTGCACAACGCCTATCGTCGCATGAACCGCAACGCTTTGGATTACCAAGCAGGAGCCACTTCGGTATTTTGCCAACAATTTGATTCTAAGGAAAGGCACTGGATGTGACAAAACGACGGACTGTGGATGGCAAAAATATTTCCTCATCGTCGAAAGCGAATCTGTTTCTTCTCTGGACTGATTTTCGAAAGACATGTCTGACAATACACGGGACAGTGAGCTAAACTGCCTTGGGATTTCTGCAACAAGGGTTGTGTGTTTAAGGAGATAGACTGCCTGCACTAACAAGACGTTGGCACCTTATATCTTTCAGAAGGGGACTTGTGCGGGATGCATTTGTAAACGGTCGGACCTGAAACATGAGATTAACGCCAATGACAATTGCTGGCTAATTGGCAAGATTGTGGCTGAATTTCGTTTCACGCAACACGATTTGCATTCACATTAACACAATTATACTGTAGTCGCTTTTGGATGATGGCTAATAAGCGAGTACGATGTGATATGATATGGATAACAGAAATTGTGTACTGTGTGTGTGTATGGTAGACTTCCAGTTGTTTAATTAAAGACAAACCAAGGCTGCCATTTATTTGGCTCTGCTGACGAATAGCCTGCATTTCTGTTTTCCTGCTTTTGATGAATAGATGCCACTGGCAAGAGTACCTCAGTGTAGCAGATCTTTTGTCAGAACCTGTTCGCGGGAATCCCCGATATTTTTCATTCAGTTCGGGTTATTTGTCCGCAGGTTCGTGTTCGAATGTTCGATTTGAGTATCTTTTAGTATAAGGCCAGTTGCTGCAAACGCCCTCAGTCCCAGTAAACTGTTTAGTCAGGTATCCTAAAATGTGCTTCATGTGGTAACATCCGAATGAACTAGTTTTACTGAGGTACTCAAGATCAGAACAGGGTTACTAAAGGTAACAACTGCACGTTACCCCATTTGACAGCTACTAGTAGGCTACATGTGCTTACAATCGTCAGCTTCTCAATAGAAACACGAGCGCGAGGACTCGCTCATATGATGTAGCTCTCAGAATAACTGTTGAAAATAAACATCTTCTCTATGTTCAAACGGTCGGTGAGGGTGAGCAGAAAGCGGCGTTCTCACGGGACTGAACCGGCAGCACAGTTGTTTTTCCTCGTTGGAAACCAAACAGTAAGTTCTGTTATGTGACCTGCTGGAGTCCAGTAACAGATAGCCTTAGCATTATAGGCCGTTTAAAAGCATAGACCGCCTTTCCATTATTCATAAGACGGGCACATGTTGTTGGCTATCGGTGTCATTGTATGGTGTTGGGGATTGTTAAGTCGCAGACCGATGCTGCGCCGCCAGGGCAAGCAGAAAGGCCGCTGTTGCGTCTTGTTCAGTGACCTGAAGGTTTTCCTACTCAGGCCACCGGCACCGTCGGCATCGCCACCTGCCTTCACACCCATGAACGAACTAAACGCGGAGGGCAATGCGACGAGCAGCGCCACGGAGAGCCACTCTTTAGCCAACGGACATTATCAGCTGGTAGCAGGCGAGGCTTTGGACACACGAGGGCCCGAAGACTGGACTCATAGCGAAGTGGATCCGCCGAGGACTCTGGACTGTTGCAGCTCATCTGAGGATTGCTCTAAGGAGAAGCTGGACGAGAGGTTATCTCTGAACAGCTGCACGGACAGTGGAGTCAGGACTCCGTTATGTCGGATCTGTTTTCAGGGCCCAGAGCAGGTAGGGACTCCACATGCTGCTACACTTTTTTGGGGCTTGCTGAATGAATGTCGATTGTTTATTGCACATATTTGCTCCATATACTACATACTACACTGTGAAAGATTCCATCTATGGCCTTAGTGGTGCCAAAGTGACAACCTGCAGTGACAAGTTCATTGCACTTTTAAGACCACTTTGAAAGTAATTACTAATGAAGAAAATCGAGCTGAAACTCTGAAAACTGAAGAAGAATGACTGCAATTATTGTTTCACATTAAATGGATGAAAACAAAGATTTTGTTACAATATAATAGAACATTTTCACAGACAATTACACTGCCTGGATGTCTCTATACATACAATGGACTCAGAAGTATTTAGACACTTAATCCTAAGCCAAAATATATGTATGAAATTGCATTACATGATAAATGATCAAAACAAGAGACATGTATTTTAAAGAAAGAAGTGCACTTTAAAAAAAAAATCCATTGATATTCAAAATGAGGCAGAAACTATTGCTTAAGTCACACTTAAAACTGTATGAACTCATTTATTTTAAAGACAGAAAGCACAAACACACTTTTCAAGTAACATTTCACTATAAAAGATGTACTGTTCAAAATGTATAATTCAATTGCAGCACATAACGTAATATTAAATCAATAGCATTTATTTTGCAAAAAGATAGCACAAGCACATTTTAAAACAATATCTCATAAAATATTTTTTTATATGATAAAACAGTAGGTAGTACTGTTCAAAACTAATGCAAATGCATTTGAATACTTTCTTTGTGGACACTTAGTTGAAAATGTTCATAGTTAAAGGGATAGTTCACCCGAAAGCAAATATTTCATCCTTATTTAACTATACTGTTCCAAATCTGTATGACTTCCTTTCTTCTGCAGAACAAAAAACAAGATATTTCAAATAACTTTTTTTTTTTTGTCCAATCAGAAAAGTCAGTGGGTTCCAAACAACATTGGATCCCATTGACTTTCATTGAATGGATAAAAAAGCACACACATTTTCAAAATATATTCTTTCTTTTTTTTAATTCCCACACAAGAAAAAGGTCAGATCTGACATAATAAATAACAATAATGTTTAATAACAAACATAAATATAATCACCAAAAGTGCAGTTTGCAAAACCAATGGGAAAAAATGAAAAGTGGAGTTTTGAGAAAAGCACTCAGCTCTAGCAATGAATTTCTTCCCATTACACTTGATATTTTGTTATCCAAATGTGTCTGGATACTGCATGTGAGATTCCACATCATTGCAGCTGTTCTTGAAGTGATTCGTCCCATAAATCTAACTGTTACTCAGCCCCAGTGGTTTTATGACAGTGGCATTTATCCACCGCTAGGTGATTTGTTCTAATGGAATTCACCACATGACTGAAAGGTCAAGGGTTTGAACACAGAACATTGATCTAAGATTGAGCAGAACATTATATGAATGGCATACGGACACCTCTGTTGACCGGTTTGATATTTGCCCTTGTTTCATCTGTTTGTTTCAAGATCATATGCTGTAACATAGTTTTGCATTTTTAGTATTAAAGAGTTTATCGCTCTGTCCTCTCCACAGGCCAATTTAGCCTGTAAATGCATGTGAAATTGTTTTATTTTCTCTTTCTCTCCCCCTCGTTTCCTGTCTCTCTCCTTTTCACTTTCCCCATGCATGTCTATTTCTCTTTCCTCTTTCCATTAATGTGGGCTGTGGCAGAGTTCTGTGGCTGTGGGCTGATGGATGGGCCTGTGAGTGTAATGAGAGCTGTGCAGAGAGCAGATGGGACTGAGGAGATTCTCTTCGCTCTGACTGAGTCCAATCCAGACACACACTCCCTCTCTTTCTCACTCTCCTCTCCACTGCATGCTTTGAATTTCTCCAGATGCCTCTCCCTTTTTCTTTCACTTTCAGAACCCCAAGTAGTAGATAAGGAAGGTCTCCTGTTCCCCTAAACCCAACAGGGAGGGCGAGAAGGATCCTTCTCTTGTGTACACAGAACACGCAGGAACAATTACATGCTTGGGAAACGAAATAATAGTTTTCTCTTTCTTCACTTGTCCTCTTGTTCTCTCTCACCCAAAAAAACACTGAGGAAAAAATGCAGTGGACCTCCTATGGTCTCATTTTAATCAGTGTGAAAACAAGAAATGGATCGTCACAGATGCTGGAGGTGATTTGAGTAGCATAACTCTTTTTCACACCCTGTTGTGAGAAGCTACTTATGTGGACATCATTTCACCTTCATCAGAGAGAATAATTGGGCAACATGTCCATGTTATTGGACATGACACAGACTAAATCATTAATTTAGTGTAGCATTATTAAATTGTATGAAGTGGGCATGTGGCTTCTTGGATGCAAAAGAATATTCCACTCTTTGTGGCGGTGTTCATGTGTGATCATCTCGTAAAATACAATCTTTCTGACATTATTTGAACAAACTGACTGTCAAGTGTGACACTGCAGAAATATAAATTAACAAAACGCCCTGTGACAATGCCAATAAAGTGACATTTCTGGACAAATTTTGCCCAAAGTAGTCTGGTCTCATTTTAACTAGACCAAAGTTAAACATATATATCACTATTTATTATGTTGTTTACTAAATCAAAGAAATCTAAAGGGTATTTGTAGAATAAAACATGTGGTGGGGGGGTGTGGTTAAGTGAGAAATAACTTTTTGTCTTCCATACCAGCCTCTTCTAAATGTTCTCACATTCTTTCCTACTTTTCCATTTGCTCTTTCTCTCTCTTTCAGAATTACTGTTCAGTGCTTTGGTGCTGTAGAATGCTGACGATGTAAAATCCCTGTGTGACCCACATTAATATGTCATTCACATGAAACATGGTCACATCAGTGTTACCAGAAGCAATATAAAAGCTTTAATTTACAGTATTTTGAAAATGCTGTTAATATACAGAAGTGAAAAGCAGCTGAAACTGACATAGTCAGCATGACTCAAATTCCTTTTAAAGAATTGAATGCACAAACAACAGTAAATGTAGAACAGTGTGGCCATGCTGTGCCTTTGTGTCACCCCAATATGAGAGTTATAATGTCTGTGCCAGAATAAACCCATTGCGAGGACTGGCCAATAGGGAACACCAGGACTTGTCTCAGTGGGCCGGTCAACTTGTGGGTCAGTTGTCGAAACCAATTTAAACATACAATCATTAAAAAGGAAGAAAAGTTCTGGTATTCCCATTAAAAGGTTGTTATTGCATATTAGCAGTCTTATTGTGAATGAATCATTTGTACACACACATATATATTTTTCACAATCCAATCAATCGCCAATGAATAAAATCAAGTCTCGCACTTATGTTTGGAAATATGCCAGTTTCATGCCAGTTTCGACTTCAAGCCACATGTTGCTATAATTTAAGTCGTTTCTTTACAATGTAAAACAGCAAAATATAGTCAATAGTTCTAAATATCAACTAGATTCAGTTCCCTTCAGAAGTTTGGAAAACACTAGGCAAAGTGGAGTATTGGACAGTATCACCTTAAATCATTATTTTTATGGAGTAAATGCATTGGAAAAACTTTTAATTATCATTGCAGATTTTCTTTTTGATTAGTATAGACTATAGTACATTCTTTAAAAAAAAACATGCTTCAGATTTTCCATGTAGAGAAAGAATGCTGATGTAAATGTGCTCACGGATGATGACAGTTTGAGCTTGCATAAGAAATATTAAATTTTTTACAACTGTACTCCATTAAAGCTGTACTCTACATAACAATGGCAGTACAGGTTACTGTGAGACATGCCCCTCAGACAACTGTGATGTCTGATTAGTGGATTAAACTTGGACCATGTTTCATTTTTTTTAAGAGTCAGCACACCTTTAAGTAATATCACACTGACAACAGTGTTGATGATCATGTTGAATGCTGTTTCGTGATTCGACTATAGGTAATCACAACCATGCAGTAACAACAGTTGAGTATTCAAGAAGTTGATTTTCGAGAAACTTACCATTTACATGGAATATTGCCAGTTACTTTGTCATGATGTGGGGGAAAACAAGATATCGTTGCCACAAATTAAGAATCTGTTACGATGGCAACAGTTTAATTAAAACAAGGGGGACCAATTATTTATTTATTTATTTTTTCACATGCAGGGCTTTGTATATTTATGCTCTGCCTGCAAAGCTAGTTTTTAAAGTCAGAGCAGAATTACTGTTCAACATCTTTGTTGCTTTCTTCATGAATGAATCAGTGTCTTTGAATGACTTGATTCAGTGAATGTCAATGATTTGCTCTTAAAAAGAGCTACTTGATTTGTTCATGAATGAATCAGTGATTTTGAATGACCTAACTGAGTTAATGATTCAATGACTCACTCTCAAAAACAGCCACTTGATTTGTTTCTGATTGAATTAGTGTTTTTAAATGAATCTGTTGACTAACTTTTAAATACACTGTAAATCCCCATCACTAATGCAAACAAAGACACGTGCTATGATTCAAGCATAGTAAAATATTGTGAAATTTCCCAGACTGGATATTGCCCAAAATCCTACTTTGTCTTGTTTGTTTCCAAACGTTTGGAGGACATTGTTTGCATTGTATGCATGCAGTACCTAATACTGTACATTTGGGGTTGTTTTGTGCCAGTAAACATCTCAGGCTGTTTTTGAGTCCCAGTCAATCCTTCACTGCAGCCACTTTTACTAGCTACCAACACTGCATCCTTCTCTAGCAGTGTGTGTGTTTAATAGAAAATGACCTGGGCTAAAAAGAATCACTTAACATTTGCACTGCAGTATGCTTTTAGAAAGCACATTACACACAGTCCAATGCAAAAAGCATGAGAACTGCACTTCTCTCATTCTCACTGTCTCACTTCTTCACCACCCTTCAGGTATGCTAATGACAGGAAATACTATTTATTTTATCGCCGCTCGGGGCTGTTTACAAGGATTCTCTCTTTCATTTCTCTCCCTCTCACTCTGGCCTAGGCATGCTGTCTCTTTTCCTGTTTCTCTTTTCCTTGTTTTCTGTCCCTTCGTGCCTCTTTAACTCACAAAGTCATGCATAGGTAGTGCAACTTTCTCATTATAAAACACACTGCTCGGTTCTTACTGAGGGCTCGTTTCTTTCTGCTCCCATGAATCGGCTGCTGTGTAATGCTGACCTAACATCCAGCGCAATTAATTGAGGCTGCGCTCACCGCCAAGGGCTGTTAGGGGTTATGTATAAAGGATCAGCCATTCAGATTTTATTGATAGTTCTGCTTTAATACCACAATTAGATAAAGTGGCCTCTTCTCCCACTCTGACGAGTCATACTCTGATCTCCCATCACACATCTCTGCTGCACAACGTATCATTAAAACCACAAACCATCGGTGATTATGTATAATTAATGTAGAAAAAATCAAGTGAATCTGAATTTACTCAGCAAATGGATGTACATTCAATTTCAAAATCTCCACGTCCTGCAGTACATTCAACACAGCAGTGATTGGATAAGTGGGCCAATAACCAGAAGAGTGACTTTAAGACATTTCAAGCAAAATTCCAGCTGTTCTTTTTTTCATTGTAAAACCTTCAGCAGTTTGTTGTGGATGAATGTGAATGCACTGATGCTTTATTGATTTGTTATGCATGAATGTGAATGCATACTCATTAAAACTGGTTTATATTACCAAATTTAAGTTGAGAAATCATTTTTACTTGTGGACTTTGACCTTAACACATACATATCATTTCATGTTTAGAATGTTAAATACACTACTATTCAAATGTTTGGGGTCAGTAAGAATTGTATTTTTAATTTAATACTTTTATTTAGCAAGGACACATTAAATTGATCAAAAGTGATAGTAAATATATTGTAATGTTACAAAAGTTGCTGTAGTTATTTTGCTTTCGCCAACCTAGGGAGGTGAAATAATGTAGTGATGGGTACTCATGTCAACGATGATGTTATGATTTTGGATCTTGTGTCATTTAAGGTGCGGTTATGAATACATAATATAAGAAAGACTGGTGGGATATCTAACTTGTAGAATCTCAATCTACTGTATTATAAACACAAGGAAGACACAAGTATAACAAAAAAAAATTATTAACTAAAGATAGACAAGAGTAATCAACAACAACTAAATGAATGCCATAAATGAAAAAGGAATAAAGTGCATAAGATGCATAAAATGCAAGTGATTAAGTTGGGTGTTGCTATGTCAGAATTACGGTATCTTATGGAAAGATAAACTGTTGCTACTCTGAAACAAATAAGGCGAAGAAACTTATTATGCATCAAATAAATAAGCTATTATTTGTTATCAACTGCAATCAGCTATATAATATCTAATGTAAGTTAGAAAATCATATACTGATAATATAAGATAATGTCACGGTCTCTGGAAGAAGTTTGGTTAAATTATATTTACGTTCTCTTTGGTTGAGTGAGCAGTCCTGTGGCGGTGACTTCTTCCACTGGTTGTGCTGGTAACAAATCAGTGGGGAAAGGAGCAGGAATCCTTTTCAACAGCCTTGAACACGAAGCGCTGTAGGATGCTGATCTCCTGGAGCACCAAAGGGTCCTAAAATCTGGAACGCAGATGTGGCCTTGGAGTAGGTGCAGAAGGTCCTTAGTCTGGAACACGCAGATGAAAGTACCTTGAAGTGAAGGTTGCTTGCCGGATCTTAACCTTGTTGCAAATGTCTGTATGTCTTCTGCCTCTCTGGGCTAGAGGCTCAGAACTTGGTCAATCTGTTGTTGTCTCGCTGGACGAAGACTCTGAATGTAGAGTATTTCTTTCCTTGCAGAAGGCTCAAAACGTGGTCGTATCTGTTACAGTCTCACCTTCACAGGCCAGAGACTCAGAACGTTGAATGTATCTGGTAGTGTCTCACTGGACGTGCCGGAGACGAATGTGTCTGAATGTGTCTGTTGGTGCCTTCCCTGTAGTGGGCCGCAGGCTCCGAACAGGCTGTGTGTGTTAGTGTCTATTCCCTTACCGGACTGAGACTCAGAACTTTGTTGATCTGTTTTTATCTCCTACCACGCAGACCGGAGACTCAGAACATTGGTGGTCTGCTATTGTCTCTCTGGACGGGAAACTCAGAACATTGAATGTATCTGTCAATGTCTCTCTCCTTACAGGACTGAGACTCAGAACAAGGTGTCTTTTGGAAGGGTACGTTAATCCCTTTCCGATGATGAGGAGATTTCAATTTGGCACTTCTCCATTTCCATGCTGTGATTGGCTGTTTCCATCAGAGCAGGGGAACATGGTGTGGCCCATCCTTCTTTCCTCCTGTGGAACTTATTTGCATAGTCCAAACACAAAGTTAGAAAAGTGTCACTAAAGTTTTACAGATGCAATATTCACTATCCACAACCAGAATACCTTTGGCAATGTTAAGAACGCATTAAGTCCAAACATGATGGAAAAAGATTAAACTGTCATTAATGCATTCATTTGTCCATTAACAATGAGTTTGTGTAAGATGTTGCACAACACATCGTTGTCACTGAGAATACGTATTTCTCTGCATAAGTATAAGATGGGTATGTTGTGTCATTTTGAAAGGTTTGAAAACATAGTTATGAATGGATTTGGATGGATCTCTGTAATCTCTCTTTGTTTCACCCACTGCTGCTGTATCCTGGAGGTCCTAAGGAATTTTTATGGCGGTCACAAGCCAAAACCTTAGGGATTAGTCTCTAGATGGGTGATGGGCAGAAACTGCATTTTGACAAATGAGAAGTTCTGTCTTTATGATATTTTACACAAAATATTAAGCACAGCTGTTTTCATCATTGATAATAATAAGAAATATTTCTTGAGCAGCAAATCAGCATATTTGAATGATTTCTGAAGGATCATGTGACACTGAAGTCTGGAGTAATGGCTGCTGAGAATTCAGCTTTGCATCACAGGAATAAATGACATTTTAACATATATTCACATAGAAAGCAGTTATTTAAATTTTAAGAATATTTCACAATATTACTGTTTTCTTGATGAGCAGAAGAGACTTCTTTCAAAAACATTTTTAAAAAATTACCAAGCCCAAACGTTTGAATGGTAGTGTAGGTCTTCTGGCATTTTATCATAGCAGAGATTTGACCATGACGATTTTGTTTTTAATATATTTTAAATGAACATTAAAGGTACAGTTAAATCAACACTTCTTTCATAATGTTGATTATCACATAGTCAATACCTTCCTTTTCTTTACATTCATTGTTTTTATGTTACAGTGAAGCAGTTACACCATGTCTACACCGGACACGACAGTCGTCGTGTCACGCCGCGTCGGAACAGCTAAAGTCTGTCTACACCGGACGCGACAAAACAACTATTGAGAATCATTTGAAATTTGTGTCAATACGTCATAAATAGAACGCGGCAGCAGTTTGCTGTCGGGGATTTGTCGTGTCGCGCCGCATCCAGTGTAGACAGCATCACTGATTATAATGAGTTCTATTGTATTTTGTCGCACCGCGCCGCTCGTGTCCGGTGTAGACACGGTGTTACAATGTTAAGTGAATAAGACTGAGTGAGTAAGCATAGTCACAAGACATAAACAGAATGCATGTTAACATGATTTCACTAATGCCTTCTATGGTTTATATATCCAGCATCCACAATGACAGTGATTTAACAGAAGAATTAATCAATCATAAAGTGCTTTTATAAGATTATGAGCTTCACATTTTTGCTTTTAAATCTTCCCAAAATGGAGCCATCCATTGTAAGTATTTCAATGTAACCTCAATTTTTGCTTAAAAAAAGGGGGACAGCTTGAAATAATTTTTTGTGGTAATGAAACTGCCACAAATGCTGTCAGCTGAACCCAGAATATTCCTTTAAGTAGAATCTCTACAGCTAGCTATACAGACATATAAAGATACATATACTGTTGAAGCAGAGGTGTAGGGCACTCATGACGTATAAGTGGCTGTTGTGCTCATGGGGACCCAAGATCAAGCCTGATCTGGGTCATGTCCCGAACACATTCCCCTCTCTCTCCCTTCACATCTCTCTCAGCTCTCCACTGTCCTATATAATAAGGCAAAAGGCCAGTAATTAAAAAATGCATATACATACTTGTAAAATATTTATAGAATATACACCATCCAAAGTTATTTATGTTTAAACAATAATATAGTAAATATACAATATATTAAAGCACTTAATTATGAATTTTGTGTTTAGTACATTTCAACAAATGTTTATAGTCAGAAGTGGTAATCTTTTCCTGAAATGACACAAACATACACCCACACCTGTAAGTTCAACAGCAACTTCAACATCAGCAGTGATGACCACTGTACCTTTGATAAGTGTACTTTGGATGCATATGATACATCCCGAGTCTGATTCTCACATTCATATGTGAACACATATATGTGGGGAAATATAGAATATATTGACAGATTGATTTATGTATATTTGTAGTATTCTTACAGCTGTGATGGGTATCCAGTAGGTGGCAGTCACCAGGAAGGGAACCCCAAAGTAGACTTGGAAAAGAAAATAGAGAAGAAAACAGGTTAGCCGTTGTGCACATTACGTTTAGCGTGACCGACAGTATTGACGATTCACACGCTTGTTAACCCCTTTCTTCAAGTGTGTTACATATGTGCTTCAGCATACCGGGAAACTTGACTCTTCTTCATGAAGGTAGACAGCTGTACTGATTGTGCGAGATATCAACCTATCATTACAGGCCTGTATCATTAATTTTATGGAAGTATAAACAGCTTCAAAACACATGAGGAAATGAATGGCAGTAGCTGCAATAGCAGGAGTGCCGAGACTGTCAGGATGGATAGAAACACATTACAGAAGTTGGAGTTTAAATGTTCACACACTGCCAAAGTGTCAGAGATAGTGAGGGCTGACAGAGAGGAAGTAAGAGGTGGAACCTTGACAAGGAGAGGATGTGGAAACACTTCTACTATTTTATTGTAGAGGATAAATGTTTCTGATTTTAATCTTAAATCTTGATGTTAATGTCGAATAGTGATAGACAGATATACTTTACATATAACCATTTTGAGATTATCGCATATCTGCTTGGCCGATTAAGTGTTCCCTTTGTCACTCACTTCCAAAAACTTATTATATGGTTATACTAATACTACACCTCAAGACACTGTTTAGATTATGTATTTCAAGACATTTGTCAGGTTTTGTCCTTAAAACGCTCTTGTGGGTGTGAATTACTTGAGTCTGTGTGTCTCTCAACAGTGTTCGGCAACAGCGTCTCTACTAATAGTTTAACTTCTTCAAGAACAGCGCTGTTACCGCCTCGCTAATGAGAAATGTCATGTAGCTTTTCAGCTTCGAAACAATTTTATTGATAAAGTTGCAGGGCAGCGCTTACAACAAGTTTCTGTCGGCGTGTTTCCATGTGTGTATGCTTTCCGTCAATAACAAAACATAATTTCAATTTATAGTGATATGGAACTGTATTGGCCAGCCTGCAACTATGTTAAACTTGCATCTCCTGAAAAAATTATTGCACATCTTAGTATGTTGCTGCAATGTTTATTTCAGCAATTTTGTATTGTGTCAAATGTAAAGGCATCTATATTTTAAGACTCATTTCTAACAACAACAAAAAAGTAATAGTAAGGCGATGTGTTGTTTAAAAAATTAAATTATTTAATGGTAACATTTTACAATCTCAGTTCTAACATTAATGCATTAACTAACATGAACCAACAATAAGTAATCACAGTGCATTAATTAATATTAACAGATACAACTTTTAATCTTAAAAATGTATTAATAAATGTTGAGATTAACATAACTAAGATGAATAAATGCTGTAGAAGTATTGTTCATTGTTATTGTAAAGTGTCACCGTAAAGTTGTTGTAAAGTGCTTATTGTAAAGTGTCACCGATTTAATTTATGTTGTCATTTTACTAAAGCCAAAGTAAATGACTGAAATATTATCCAGAAAATTATATTAATTCAAAATAATTATTAAGAATTAAACAGTGATTTTATTTACAATAAACATCAACCTTTCTTTCATCATTTTTTTTAAATACAAAAATTTTACTAAAGTTTTCCATGGACTCCCTTGAGGCCACGCTCTAGATATTTCAAATCAGTCATTGACAAAACCCCACTAATTTTGAATGATTTTGATTTTGAATGGTGAGAAATACATATTTTTCTGATATGGTGATAAAACTACATGATGGCATGGTGCACAGTACAGAGTTAAAAGGCGGGTAGTTTGCAGAGTTGGGTATAACGCGTTACACAGTAACTGTTACTGTAATCTAATTACTTTTTCTGGTAACGCAGTAATGTAGCGCATTACATTTTAAATGTGTGTCATTTGATTACAGTTACTAAAGTCAATATAATTACGTTACTTATGTTACAAATGTAGTGTTAAGAAAAAAATATTTATATGCCTTTTAAAATCACGTTTTGCGTGGGGTCGACGGAGGCGCCGACGCGATCACTTGCATTTTTTCCTGATAACAGCGAAAATAACTTAAAATGCTCTGCCATTTTTGATCGTACATATAAGTGTAATACATCATTTGAATCTGTGAAGGGTCTACTTTTATTTGTGTACACTCACAATATCAACAAAAGATTGTGCTTTTGTAAAAGAAAAAAAATATACAGGGTGCGCTTTCAGCTGTCTCAGTCTCCGCGAACTTCTTTCTGAAACGCGTCACTAAAATTAGCCAAAACCCAGCGAATACTGGACACACAGACATGAGAAACATATCTATGGAAAGCTTGAAGTGTCTACTTTTAAATGAAGTAAGTCTTATCTAAAGCAAATGTTCTCTGATGAAGTAATCTGTATAAAACCAATGCGAGGTCCAGTCTTTCCCGTCTGAGCTCATTATCTGTAATGTCATCACGTCCACAAGCAGCGCGCGCTATTCATACGGTAATCATCCATGTGAGACGCGCGAGCCTGTAAACGCCCACATCACCTCCGTAAACAAAGAAGCAAGATTCATTTTTAGCATTCAAATATGCACTGTATGTTCAGTACAGTTCATCAATACTGTTTTCAAGTGTTATCAGAACTGTTTGCAATTTATTAAGGTTTTTTCTGTCTTTAATGCTCACACAGTTAGACACAGCCAGCATACATACACTCAGCAAGCAATGTTGTATATAAAACACTGTATAGGAACATTTAAAGATACATTTTTCAATGTTAGGCAGGTTTATACTAAGAATGTTAAGTTTTAGAAATGGATTAAATATTTAAGTCAAGTTGCTGTTTTCATACCTTTGTAATATTTTTCAGTCAATATTAAATTACTTTCAGAAAGAATTTTCACTTTGAAGTGTTTTTTTTTTTTTTAGGTTTGATATATTTTCAAAGTAACTTGAAAGTAAAGTAATTAGTAATCGGATTAATTTTTACAAGCAGTAATCAGTACTGTAATCAAATTACAATTTTCAAGTAGTAATCAGTAATTTGTAATTATTACTTTTTTTGAGTAACTTACCCAACACTGGTAGTTTGCTTCTAGTCCTGCTTTCTGAAAAATTACACTTTTTTGTCAAATTATACCTGGATCATTTGCCACACTGAATTGCAGTAGGTGTTACAGTATGAGCAGGGAAGTGATGTGTGAGTGAATGTGTGGGCACGCATGTGTGTGTTATGAGCCAATTTGTGCCTGTACAGGAGATTAAGAATAGATGAACATCTCAAATTTGCATCAGTTGTCAGAGGGAGTAAATAAATCAAGTAGATCCCACTAGTAGATTTCACTGGTACAAGCAGTGGATGAGCACTAGTGTGTTGCAACCCAGAAATGGGTTGTAGGTCTGTTCTGATGCAGACAGCAGTGAAAGAGCAATGCTACAGGCAAATAAGAAAATGCAAGATAAAGATGATAAAGAATGGCAAAATAAATAGTTTCATCAATTTTTAAACAGGAGGAAAATAACACTTCACAAGTTGACGTCAAAGAGTATGCGACTTTGTCAAAAAAAAATAGCCAGTTTACCTTTTAGACTTTGGCATATCCAGTTGTTTTTGTATTGTGTCAGCACTTGTTATCCAAATGTTAAATCTTGGTCCTGAAGCAAGATCCACTGCCCAAAACCATCATGGGTTGTGAGTAGGGTTGGGAATCGAAATTCGATTCCGATTCCAGAATCGGATACTTAAGGTCAGGAATTGGATACTTGTTGTCAAATTAAAATTTCGATTCCGCCTATCGATTCCTATGCGCTTTTTTTCTTTTGAAAGTATTTTGACACTTCAAATTAAGATTTATCGATTACATTGTTACGCCAGTAGGTGGCGAAAATGGGCTGTTAAAATGTATTTGTCTTTGAATCATACAAGAGATTCGTTCTAGAACGCTAATTCATCCAGTAATGAAACAAGTACATCTTGAGTGAGTCATTGAATCATTTATTCA
Organism: Sinocyclocheilus anshuiensis; assembly: GCF_001515605.1. NCBI lineage: Eukaryota > Metazoa > Chordata > Actinopteri > Cypriniformes > Cyprinidae > Sinocyclocheilus > Sinocyclocheilus anshuiensis. The sequence continues at coordinate 122,247 of NW_015546049.1, read as the reverse complement.
TAAATTACATGCCTGTTGTAGCCTGTTGATTTTTGTTCATGGTATTCAGTTCCAATAAATGGTTTGCAAAAAAAGAGACACAGTATAAATGTTTGATATCATTATTTAATTACATTGGAATCGAAAAGAATCGGAATCGATAAGCAGAAACGGAATCGGAATCGGAATTGATAAAATTCAAACAATACCCAACCCTATAGTTGTGAGCAATCCACTGCAAGGGCAATAAAATAATCAAATAGTGAGAAAGGATAAAAATCTATTCGACTAATCAATATTTTATGTATTCATTTATTAAATAAATGAAAGTTTATTCAAAGCTCTGAAAGTACAAAAAATGTTTGCTGTGTTCCCTTTTGTTTCTGTAAGTAAACGGACTTTAAAATGCACTTTAAAACAGTGATAAAGGTCAGTCTGGGTGAACACAAAGACACAAATGTTTTGATCAGGTCCTCTTCACATTTACACCAGCCTTGAATATTCTGGCCCAAGTCTAGACTGGAAAACAGTCTGGTTTTAATAAAGAGGTCTGCAGACATACTGATATGACCTTACACACCTGTTCTCTTCAACAAGTTTCTAGCAGGGGCCAGCAAAAGCTTGCAAAAGAACAAACATTTTCAGAGGAATTATTCAATTTTAACAATCTCATTGTAAATTGTTAAAAGAATAGTTCAACCAAAAATGCTAATTTGCTGAAAATGTACTCACCCTGAGGCGAACCATGTTGATGAGTTTGTTTCTTCATGAAAACAGATTTGAAGAAATTTAGCATCACATCACTTACTGAATAATGCATCATCTGCAGTGAATGGGTGCCGTCAGAATGAGAGTCCAAACAACCGATAAAAACGTCACAATAATCCACAAGTAATGCACACAACTCCAGTCCATCAATTAATGTCTTGTGAAGTGAAAATATGTGTGTCTATAAGAAACAAATCCATCATTAAGACGATTTTTTAACAGTCCATAATCCCTAATAACACTTCCTCCACAAAATCAGGGCTTTGTTTCTTACAAACACACAGCTTAGAGGGCTCCAGACAGTGACCAAAAACATTAATTTGCGAGTGAAGTTTTTGCTGAGTTCGCCACTGGCGACTAGAGAAATGTACGTTATGATTTTAAAATTTGCATGTAATGACTTTTTTTCTGATTGTTTTGCGATCACATCTTTTGTTATGTTGATGTAATAAACTGAGACGATGCGCAACAAAGTTTTAGTGGAAAAAAGACATTCAAACAGTCCTCATCTCTGCGGTTCTGGTGGCAGGAGAGAGCGGAGATGCGTGAAGTAAAAGTGCAGAAAAGCAGTGTCTATTTAGTGCACAACTTCAACAAACTACAAAAGGTAAAGCTGTCAGCTGTGTGGACTTTAGCAATATTGTTAACAGTTCTCATTTATAATCGATACTGATATGGCTTCTTGTTATGAAGATCTTTAGTCTAAATCAGGGCTGGCCAAACTCGGTCTTGGAGGGCCGGTGTCCTGCAGAGTTTAGCTCCAACTTGCCTCAACACACCTGACTGGAAGTTTCTATGCCTAGTAAGAGCTTGATTAGCTGGTTCAGGTGTGTTTAATTAGGGTTGGAGCTAAACTCTGCAGGACACCGGCCCTCCAGGACCGAGTTTGGACAGACCTGGTCTAAATGCTATGTGTTCTGTTAATGCGTGAAGTTCATATTATTTGTAGCGCACTTGCTGTCCAATAATCGCAGTAAGCTTTGTGCTCTGTATACCTTTTAATAAACAATGTATCAGCTTTCAAATTTTGCCAAATTCATAACGAAATGTAAACAATAAATACGTTTTGGCGCTCTTTAACGTGGCATGAGCTATCGCTTTAGCGCCTCAGTTCAGGTGGCACGTGAACCCATCATATCTTTCTCTTTACTTCTATAGTACCATAAAAATGAATGGACATAAAAATGTATTTTATAAGATACAGTACATCTTACTGAAATGTCTCATGTAATCGCTCATTCAGTGTTTCAAACTGCGGAAAACGAATAAAGCTTTTAAACAACGCCACGTAACAATACATTTTCCTCATAACCACTGGGTGTCCAAGCTCATCAGTCAGCTAGAAAAAATAACTATAAAGAGGAGCATTTTGCTAAATTTATGCACTATATTGCATATTCATATTTTTACTTAACCTGGTGACATGATAAGAAAGAATGCAAGGAGCTAAAGGTAAAATTCAACAGCTCCTATGTAATTACTAATGAAGAAAAACAGGCTGGATGTGTGCAAAACATAGGCCTATGACAACATTTATAGGATGCATTGATTTAGGAGCCCAAACTACACTCAAGGGCCAAGTGATGCAGATATAGTTATGGTCTGTGATATTGGCACAGATTATTTGTAATAATCAATTCTTTGTGACTGAATATTGTTCTGAAGTTGGAAAAGACATTTAGTCCCCACTTTAAATTAACCTTAGTACCCAGGGCATCTACAAGATGGATTAAAATACTGATAAAGACAAGAAAAGATGAGACATAAACACATGACAGTATGGCTGAAATGTTAGTGTAAAAAAAAACAAAAAAAAACGTTTATTCTGTGGCACCTAAAAAAATATTTTGCCACCTAATTTTGTTTCTTATAGGAGCCAATGGCTCCTTAATTGATTTTTTTGTCTGGAGCCCTGGCTTATCACTTACAATAAATTAACTGAACAAATGAGATACGTTTTACCTTTTAATCGGGGACAACACAAGCAAACTCTTCTGTTCATTCTCATCATCGATTTCTCTTTTTTTGAATGACACTGTCCTCATCCACAGGAGTTGGCAATCTGCTGTCTCATCTAATTTTTTGAGAATGAGTATTTGTCTACAGCTGAATCATTTGCATTGGATAAGATGCAATCAAATATGTGGACCTAAATGTATTTGAGAAAACTAGTGTATCTGAACTATTGTCAGAAAAGTCTTGAACATGCTCACTCCAGTCTGGATCTCAGCGTGCTGTTGAACTCACCGCTGAGTTCTCTGATGTATCGAGCAGCACAAAAATTTCATCAATATCAATTGAAGGGCCATAAAAAATGATTGACTTTCTGCTAGGTGTTTCTGCACCTTACAAGCGAATCTGTAGTGTTATAAGCGAATTTTGTTTACTTGAAAATAATAACTCTGTCTCATATGTTGGCTGCATATGTCATTGAGAATGTGTCATTTCAGAAAAGTAACCATTATAAAACTAACTGTTATTCCTTGTGAGGTGTACATTTTTGTAATTTCTTTCTTACTTTGGAATATAATTGTTATTTTCTTAAATGAGGCAGCCTCAATGACATATGCGGCCAACAAATGCAATCCAAAATACAATCTCAGAAGACACCACAGCACCTGCTGATGCATTTAAAGGGGTCCTATTATGCTTTTTCACTTTTTCAACTCTAGTTAGTCTGTAATGTTGCTGTTTGAGCATAAAAAGATCTGCAAAGTTACAAAGCTCAAAGTCCACTCCAAAAGGAGATATTTTATTTAACAGAAATCACTTTTCAAAAACTACAACGAATGACTCGTTTGGACTACAACGCATAGTTTCCGGGATTTGTGATATCACAAATATCGACGAATGGGTCGAGACCTGGTTGAGCTGCACTAGAGAAGACAACGAGTGTTATCACTATGTCGGAGACACGCTAGCTTTCCCAAGGCAGACGAACTTAGAGTGGTTACAATCAACCGGGTTTAAATCGTGCTCAAACTGATTTGATTTTGATGCAATATTTACACTGAAGCTCGCAGGCGGCTATGGTAAGGGGCATGACATTTTCCGACCAGGCGCCGAGTGCTGCCAATCACAACACACACTGGCCCAGCTAACCAATCACAGCACATTTCGTATTTCAGAAGGCGGGCCTTCATTTGATACAGGAACTATTCGAGCCGTTCATGCCAGACTGGGGAGAGAGGTGTTGTAATAATGTACAATATGTGAAAAATCGAATGTTTTTCGAACAACCTAGTATGAGAGCCTGTTCTAGTACACCCCCAAAACAAAATCAAGACTTTGTAAAAGAGCATAATAGGACCCCTTCAAGTCACTTACAGTGAATTCAAGTTACATTTGATCAGTTTATGTGTTTATGGAAGTTGAACCCATGACCTTAGCATTGCCATTAGTGCCAAGATCACTTAGAAAAGCTACATTAAAATCTTAAATTAGGTTGACACAAAACAAAACAAACTTTTACACTACATTTTACTTATTCAAAAGCCATGCAACACACTTATGTAAGGAACAGACAAAAAATTAGTAAGAATTACTTTCGCCTTTAGTCGTGATTTGTGTCAATACGAGTAAAACTGTAAAGTGCAGCAGTTTGTACCTGGAGCAACATATTTCAGGTTTTACATTCTCACATTTTTCCCATGAGACCAGATAAACAGCTGCTTAAATGTGAGCCAGATCAGGACTGAGTTTTCAGCAGTTTGTGAATGAGCGTTGTAACTGTCACAGGTAAAGATGTATTTTCTTTCTAAATATTTAAGTCATTTACTTTGTGGAAAACGTATTTTGTTCACAAATGTTGTGTAATATATTATGAATGTTCATTTGTAAGTTGTATTCGAGTATTGCAAAACTGGGTAACATTGACACCTACAGGTGAACGATGTGTGATGTTAGTTGAATTTGTCATGTGATATAGCTAGCCATGTGAATGTCAGAACAAACTGAGAGCTTTTTGATCAAGAAGATAATTAGAAAAAATGCCTACTGTAATGCCAAGCCAGCAGATGGAGCCCTCACCCGAGTACTGACTGTGTTCCACTCCCTCTGCTTCCTCTACACTCATTTCCTGTTTGGTTGCTTTATAGCCAGAGACTGTGCTCATGCTCATTGCGAAGTATTGCCAGTTAACCTGCCTTACCAAGCGTTTTCTCTTTATATTCTGATTGCCTGTTCAGTGTATGATTCTGCCTGTTTACCCACCTAACGATTACCTGGATTATCCCCTTTGCTTAGTTTGCCTGATCAGACGGATGTATGTGTTTGGACCTTTTGCCTGCCTGCTCATTTTAGCCTTCTGGATTGCCCCTGTAAGTGTTGTTATATTGGACTGTTATTCTGGTTTCGACCTTCTGCCTGCCCTGACATTCCTGTTCACTGAAATTGTCCTCAATAAACTCCCGCACATGGATTCAGACTCAGCTTCAGCGTCCTCATTACAGAATACTTCGCCTCCAATGAATCCAGCGGAAGTTTCTAACCTGCAAACGGCATTTGCCTACCAAAGTGAGATATTAAAGGGCTACCGGGAACAACTCATAAACCTTCAAGCAGTTAACGAACACCTGACTCATTACATCCAATCGCTCCCCACACCAGTGCCGAAAATGGTAAGCTTTGCTCTACCTGATAAGTTTGATGGAACCGCCGAACAGTGTAGAGGCTTTGTTCGCCAAGTAAGGATCTATTTGGATCATCAAGGGGATAGATTTGAGTCTGAGGGGAAGAAATGTGCATTTCTGATGACTTTGCTGACGGGTAGAGCGATCGACTGGGCGGCAGCCGTTTGGGAGACAGATACAAGATTCAAAACCTCTGTAGATTATTTAATTCAACAGCTTCGTGAGGTGTTTGAATATCCCGCGGGGGGCAGGAGTATTTCTACTCAGATTTTAAATATCTCACAAGGTAATCACACCGCTGCTGAGTATGCGGTGGAATTCAGAACGATCGCCGCTCAAAGTGGATTTAATGACACTTCTCTTAAAGCGATCTTTCAGCAAAGCCTGAACCTCGAACTGCAATCTGAACTTGTTTGTAAAGGAGAGGGTCTATCTTTTTCTGACTTTGTAACGCTAACCATTAAGATTGATAACCTGATGAGACAAGCCCCAAAAAGAAGAAGATTTAGAGGATTCCAAAATGAGCCACTAAGTCCATCTCAGCTGTTACCCCCAACCGAAAGCAACGAACCCATGCAACTCGGTACCTCAAGATTATCTGAGGAGGAAAGAACAAAGCGTCGGCAGCTTCATTTATGCTATTACTGTGGTGAGGCAGGCCACCGCAGCCCTGGATGTCCACACAAGCCCCAAGCAGCTTCGAGGGTGAATATTGAACATTTTTCACTGTTAAGTAATAAGTCATTCATACTACCCGTCACAATTAAGACTGGAAATGTCTCTCTTGAATTCACAGCGATGATCGACTCGGGAGCTGCCCTGAACTTAATAAACAAAAGCATTGTTGACAAGTATAATTTTCCCACTCAACCTTGCACTCCCCCGATCAAGATCAAAGCAATTGACGACACACTCCTTGGAGAGGGAATTACTCAACAAACAAGAACTCTCTCCCTCCATGTTGGTTTATTTCATCAAGAGTCCATTACCCTGTACGTTGTCGACTCCCCTAAACATGAAATCATCCTCGGATACCCCTGGCTAGTGAATATTGAAAATTTTTCATTGTTAAGTAATAAGTCATTCATACTACCCGTCACAATTAAGACTGAAAATGTCTCTCTTGAGTTCACAGCGATGATCGACTCAGGAGCTGCCCTGAACTTAATAAACAAAAGCGTTGTTGACAAGTGTAATTTTCCCACTCAACCTTGCACTCCCCCGATCAAGATTAAAGCAATTGACGACACACTCCTTGGAGAGGGAATTACTCAACAAACAAGAACTCTCTCCCTCCATGTTGGTTTATTCCATCAAGAGTCCATTACCCTGTATGTTGTTGACTCCCCTAAACATGAAATCATCCTCGGATACCCCTGGCTATCGGTTCATGACCCTGACATCTCCTGACATCATGGTGAGCTAACCCAGTGGTCCAGGTTTTGTATTAAACACTGTTTTACTACACGGCCCCAACCATGTCTCGCAACCAGCATCGAAAGCCCAGCGACCCACAAAATTATGAACATCCCCTCTTGTTACAATGACCTGTCAGAGGCGTTCAGCAAGACCAAGGCCACACGTTTGCCACCCCACCGACTGTGGGATTGCGCAATAGACTTACTTCCTAATGCCATGCCACCCAAGAGTAAGGTCTACCCGCTATCCAGAGTTGAAAGCCAGGCCATGGAGGAATACGTCGAGGAAGCCCTGAGCTCAGGTTTCATCCGTCCTTCCACATCACCAGCCGCCGCAGGGTTTTTCTTCGTCGAAAAGAAGGATGGAGGATTAAGACCCTGCATTGATTACAGAGGACTCAACAACGTAACCGTTAAATTTTGCTATCTACTCCCATTAGTTCCATCCGCCCTTGAACAACTCCATGAAGCCACCATTTACACCAAGCTTGACCTAAGAAGTGCATACAATCTGATTAGGATCAAAGAGGGAGATGAATGGAAAACTGCCTTCCTCACCACTATGGTGCAATATGAATATCAGGTCAAGCCTTATGGAATTGCTAACTCACCCGCTGTCTTCCAATCCTTCATTAATTAAATCTTCAGAGACCTGCTCAACTAGTATGTAGTAGCCTACATTGATGATATCTTGATTTACTCTAGATCTGAAGAGGAACACATCAACCACGTCAGAACTGTTCTCACTAGATTATTGGAGAACCAACTCTATGTCAAGGCTGAAAAATGTGAATTCCATGTAAGACAGACGACATTCCTGGGCTACCATATTAGTCACGAGGGAGTAAAGATGGACGAGACGAAATTGAATGGCCACAACCAACCATATAGACGTTTCATTCGAAATTACAGCATGGTTTCCTCCCCTTTGACATCTCTCCTGAGGGGCAAGCCCTCAAAACTAAGATGGACGGAAGAGGCTAACAATGCTTTTCATACCCTGAAGGAAAGATTCACCACAGCACCCGTCTTGAAACATCCTGACCCCAATCTTCCATTCATGGTCGAGGTAGACGCCTCAGATTGTAGAATCGGAGCTGTACTCTCCCAACGTCATGGCCAACCAGGCAGGCTGTTTCCATGTGCATTTTTCTCACGAAAGCTAACAGCAGCTGAACGTAACTATGACGTAGGAAACAAGGAACTTCTCTCAATGAAAGCAGCCATTGAGGAATGGAGACACTGGCTAGAAGGAGCAGTTCATCCTTTTCAAGTCATCACGGATCATAGGAATCTTGAATATATAAAAAGTGCCAAACGTCTCAACCCACGCCAAGCTCGATGGTCTTTGTTTTTCACCCGTTTCCAATTTACAGTCACATACAGACCAGGTAGTAAGAACAGCAAGGCAGATGCATTGTCCAGACGCTATGATCCCCCTACTAAAAGTCTCACACCAGAACCCATTCTTCCTCCCTCCGTCATCATTGCTCCAGTTACCTGGGACATCATGGAGGAATTACAGCGAGAACAAGAACTCGACCCGACACCTAATAACTGTCCCCCAAACAAGCAGTATGTACCTCACAACCTACGGCAACGAATCATGCAGTGGGTCCACACCTCCATAAGTACGGGCCACCCAGGGATATCTCTTCGTCTGATCCAAAATTCATTTTGGTGGTCTTCTATGACCAGAGACGTTACTACATATGTGAAGTCATGTCAAGTCTATGCCCAGTCCAAAACCCCTAAGGAACTACTATCTGGCCTCCTCAAATCACTACCAATCCCACAACGTCCTTGGTCCCATCTCTCCATTGACTTTGTAACTGATCTGCCTCCTTCTAATGGTTACACGGCCATTCTCGTCATTATCGACCGGTTCTCCAAGTCTTGTCGCCTAGTACCATTAAAGGGACTACCCACCGCTATGGAGACCGCTCAAGCTATGTTCCACCATGTTTTCCGTATCTATGGCCTCCCAGAGGATATAGTCAGTGATCGGGGCTCCCAAGTCTGGAAAGCTTTCTGCCAGCATCTGGATATCAACATTAGCCTAACTTCAGGTTATCACCCTCAATCGAACGGCCAAGTTGAACGTTTAAACCAGGAGATCGGCCAATACTTACGGACTTACTGCAGTCGAGAGCAACATCGTTGGTCGGAGTTCCTACCCTGGGCAGAATATGCCCAAAACTCACTCACTCACACATCCACAGGCCTAACCCCCTTCCAGTGCGTCCTTGGGTTTCAACCTCCCTTGTTCCCGTGGTCCGGGGAACCCTCCTCAGTCCCGGCGGTGGACGAATGGATTCGTCGTAGTGAGAGGGTGTGGGACGGTGCACATGTCCGCCTCCAGCGAGCCGTGAGAAGATGGTGGTCTTCTATGACCAGAGACGTTACTACATATGTGAAGTCATGTCAAGTCTATGCCCAGTCCAAAACCCCTAAGGAACTACCATCTGGCCTCCTCCAATCACTACCAATCCCACAACGCCCTTGGTCCCATCTCTCCATTGACTTTGTAACTGATCTGCCTCCTTCTAATGGTTACATTGCCATTCTCGTCATTATCGACCGTTTGTCCAAGTCTTGTCGCCTAGTACCATTGAAGGGACTACCCACCGCTATGGAGTCCGCTCAAGCACTGTTCCACCATGTCTTCCGTGTATATGGCCTTCCAGAGGATATAGTCAGTGATCGTGGCCCCCCAATTCACTTCCCAAGTCTGGAAAGCTTTCTGCAAGCATCTGGATATCAACATTAGCCTAACTTCAGGTTATCACCCTCAATCGAACGGCCAAGTTGAGTGATTAAACCAGGAGATCGGCCGATACTTACGGACCTACCTTTCACGTCTTCTGTCCTCGTGGTAGTATTGAGCAGTGCTCCCCTTTTTATCAAAGGGTTACCTGGAATGAGCAACGCTATTCCTCTGAATTCGGAGTTCTCCTCTCACATGGGAAGTTTGAGTTCTCTGTTTCTCCAGAGCACCTGGAACCAGCAGCATCAGGCGATTTAGGCCCTTCCTCTACCTCCCTGATGCGCTGAGTGTTTGGCTAGCTTGCAGTACGCTTACCCTTCTGATTTTACAATCACGCTGTAGGTCGAGCCCCCTCTCGTTGAGAGCTGGGTTTGTGCTCCCTCAGCCAAGGTAAACTACTGCTAGCCGTTCCAGCATTGGAACATGCTGTAGGTCGAGCCCCCTTCTCGATTGAGAACTGGGTGTGTTGCTCCCTCAGCTAAATAACTGCTAGCTGTTCCACCATTGGAACATGCTGTAGGTCGAGCCCCCTTCTCGATTGAGAACTGGGTGTGTTGCTCCCTCAGCTAAATAACTGCTAGCTGTTCCACCATTGGAACATGCTGTAGGTCGAGCTCCCTCTCGATTGAGAGCTGGATGTTTGCTCCCTCAGCTACAGATTTACTGCTAGCTACTCCAGCATTATATCCGTAGATTGACTTGATGATTTCTCAAACATAGCGTTTTGGGTAACTTAAATGATTTTAGCAAATGGCTGCAATATAACAAAGAGTGAAAAATTTAACGGGGTCTGAATACTTTCCGTACCCACTGTATCTTACAAAACAGCATGGATTCGCTACAGGAGGCCTTTATTCACCTCCCGGAGCCGTGTGCGGGACGTTTTATTATGGATGCGCGCACTTTATTTCACGTCTTCTGAACTGTTGACAACCAACACCCGCTTACCCCCATTGAAAGGCTTGGAGGGGCCAGGACAATTTTTAATATAACTCAGATTGGATTCGTCTGAAAGAAGAAAGTCACATACACCTAGGATGCTTTGAGGGTGAGTAAAACACAGGCTAATTTTAATTTTTGGGTGAACTAACCCTTTAAACGTTAAGACATCAGTTGAAGTGTGATTCTTTTAATCAGAAGAAAACCTTCAGGAGCCGTTATAAGCGTCATGTTAAAGAGTTGGACAAAGCCCTGCGCATGTAGAGCTAAATGAGTTTGTCAGTTCAGTGAGGGACATCAAGCCGACTGCTGGGAACGCCGCTCATTAGCGCTGCTCCTCAGAGCTCCAGTGATCTGTGTTTTCATACCCTGCACAACTTGAAGGGAATTTGAGTTGCCATCCTGATCTCTCCCTAAATATCTCCTTCTGAGAACGCTGTGGGCAAATAATTCATACTTTATGCTAATGGAAATTCAGTACCCCTTATAGATGCTAAACTGAAGCAATATAAAACAGACAGTGCACCGAATCTGATCAGCGCAGGAAGGTAATTTCTATCAGTGCCATAGGGATCAGTTTGACGCAGCTCCAAACAGTGAGCAAGTCCCGGCGCACTGTTGCCAGGGACCAAACAGATGCTTTTATCTGATCATCCCTCATTATGGTGTGTGTATGTGTATGTGTTTGTAAGGCCAAATGATAGATGCCGTCATTGTGTCTGGTTCCTATTTACAAAGCAATGGAATTTGCTATGATGAATGTTCACTCTTGCGCAATTAATTCTGTCATTTTGACAGTACCGGACGGATGTATAGATATTCTTCATACTGGTTAAATTAGCTCAAAATAAACACGTCACCCACACATATCTCACTAGAGGCACGTTTGAAATGTGTGCTGTTTTGAAATATTGTAAATACTGCTGTGAGGCTTCTGTGAAGATGTTTTGACATGCAGCACTTGAAATGTTTAAGCCTGCAGTGGACGTGCGATTTCGAGGCAGTAGGTTTGTTGTCTCAGTTTATGCATGATTCACATGGAGTGCAAAGCAGTAATCAATCAAATTATGTCCCTTTGCTGCTGAAAAGAGATTCTGGAGTTTTTATTATCTATTGAAGTCAAACTGGGGACAGTTTTTTTACAAGACAAGCTACACTGTTAAACCATCTTTCCCAAATCAATGTCCCGTGGGTACGGTTTTTGTGAAGGTCACTAGGACATGTCCCAAGTAACTCTTAAGTGGTCCTCATTAATAATTTGTACAACTAATGGATGGGTCAATGATGTGACATTCATGTTTTGGACTGGATCTATTAATTTATTTGAAAATACATTAATAATGCAATTAATGCCTACAATGGCTTGAATATACCTCTTCTATGATGAGCATGTTTCTGAAGTCTTTTGATATTTTTAGGGGGCATAAAGCCTAAATTGTTAGGACGATACAACACTGTCCTGCCATAATAATGAGGATGTCATAACTGCTTCACTGCTAATTATTATTTGAAAAACTTGTCAGGAAATATCAGCTAATTTGACCTTTTTGTAAAAAGGCAAGGTTAGTTTAGGTTGTGAAATGTCACCTTGTAAGACTCTCCAAAAATGTAATATTTATGAATTTATAATTCATTTTATTTGTTGAAAAAAAAAAGATTAACTTTATAAATATTTTAAATACATTTTAAATAGCGATTGTGTAAAAAAGTCTATTTTCCGTTGTCTATTTTCAGTAGTGTAGATGTGTGAAGCACAACTCACACAGAAGTTGGTCAACTCGGCAAATTGACTAACTTTTGTGCAAGGGGAGCTTTTTTTGAACACCTAATGGCATGGATTTCCTTTTAAAAAGACTGGATTTTGTAAATGTGACCGCCCCTGAAAGTCACAATGAAATGGAAGTAGTGACAGATCTTCCATCCTGTGATGGAAATTATGGGATTATTGAAAAAGAAAAAAACAAAGGGTGAGGACTTGTTTCTGTGCATTGGTTGTTGGTTGATTTTGAGATGAACACAAATTTGCAGTGGCGGGGTTTAAGAAAATTAAATGATTGGAGTCCTGAAAAAAGAAAGAAAGAAAGAAACATATGCACAAATGAAGATCAATAACATGCATTTAAAAAAATTCAATTTGTGCTGACTCAAAGATATGGAAAGATATTCCGCAATGGGATAAAAAAAAATGGAAAATTGCGACTTTTTATCTCACAAACTTTCTTCTCGCAAAAAGACAAAAAGTCAGAATTGCAAAATATAAAGTCAGAATTTGTGAGAAATAAACTTGCAATCCTGAATTGTAAAAAAAAAGGTCAAAATTGTGACGTTAAACCTTGCAATTACCAGTTTTTTATGTTTTAATCCCATGGTGGAAACAAGCATTCGTACGCATTTATTCAAAGAGGAAGGAAAATATATTGTTGCATCTTATTTTATTTATCAACAAGCTTGGTGTTCATGTACAGGGGTTTCGGGATTATTTGAAAAATCGGGGAAGATTAGCTACTGCTAATGTGAGCATGTGTTGTGTCCTGCAGGGGGAGCTGCTGAGCCCGTGTCGCTGTAGTGGTTCTGTTCGCTGCACTCATGAGCCCTGTCTTATTAAGTGGATTAGTGAGAGAGGATCCTGGAGCTGTGAACTCTGCTACTACAAATACCAGGTCATCGCCATCAGCACCAAGAACCCGCTACAGGTAACTCACGGCCTGCCTGGGCTTATGTGGACTTAGTACAAAAGTGCAAAAGTATTATTTATTATTTTATTTCATATACTTCATTCTCCTACTCAAAATACCTAAAAGAGAGGGGTCTAATGCCCCAGTCACACAGATAGGATAGAGTGGGTTAGAGCTTAGTCTGACATTATTATGAATTTTTAGATGTTAGAACATTTGAGCTCTGAGGATCATATTATTCCTGGTTGGCTCATTTTGAGTCAAACAAGACCAATTCAGTGATTTGTTTACTTGAGACTTGATCAGCCCGGATCATTGGATAAGTCTGTTGTGAACTGGGGCAATCGGATCAGTTGAATTCACAAATAAATCATTAAATGTGATTTATGAATCAGTTCATTGAAAGAAATTCAATGAATGATTTGTTCACCAATCAGACATTGTTTATCAGGGCTCAGAGCATGTCTCAAATTCTTTACTTCAAAATAACAATCCATTTTTTTTTATGTAGTGGAGGTACCCATATGCAAATGTTAAATATGTACATACAATTTCCATGTATGAAATATATTGTCATATGAAGTAAAAACACATGAAACCTGTTAGAAACTTGAACAATTTCATATATATATATATATATATATATATATATGTGTGTGTGTGTGTGTGTGTGTGTGTGTGTGTATAAAACAAATTAATTAGATTAAAGCATTAAAGCAACAGCCCTAATATATATATAAACAAACATGTTTCATTTCTGTACACCACATGGCCAAAAGTGTGTGGACACCTGAACACGACACCCACATGTATTTGTTGAGCAAAACCATGGGCATTTAATTTCAAAACCATGGGCATTAAGGCATCAGTCCTTTCTTCCACTCTTCTGGCAAGGCTAGACGGCGGAACGCAGCTGCGGGAACATTGCGCTCATTCAGACACCTGAGCATCAGTGAGGTCAGACATTGATTTTATATGATGGGGCATGGCTCACAGTCATCCCAAAGGTGTTCAGTGAGTTTCAGCTTTTGTGAAGGCCAGCCAAGTTCTTCTGTACTAGAGTCAGTAAATCTTTTCCTCATGGATCCCGCTTTCTGCAGAGAGCATTGTTTTGTATGGAAAGAAAATAGTAAGTCCCATTTTTTGGATATTGGACTGAATCAGAAAACACATTCATTTGAACCATGTATTCATTTGAACCATGTACCATGTTACCATGTATGAAATATGAATATGGTAGTCATTGAGCACCATGATATAGCTATACGAACACTGTGCATTGCCGTGTTAATTTCGTTGACGAATAATTTTCGTCATAATGTTCGTCAACGACATTTTTTTCACTGACAACAACGAGACGATGACGAACTAAAACTCTTTTTGAATGACAAAAACTATGACGAAAATATATGGACATTTTCGTCAACTAATAAAAACGAGACAAAAATGTTAGGGAGGGACGATTTGGGAAGAGATTCATTCAATTTCAGAACGAATCTGCTGCGTGGTTAGGAGGTTAGATACGTACATGAACCAACGGGACATAAGCTAAAATACACTTGCTGCACGTCGCATAAAACGTTCAAAAATGTCAATATGTTGGAGTAAGAGAAGAGCAGACATATAGATAAATCTGACGACGCAGCGCAGACACTGAAGCATACACACGGAAAGCGCGTCTCGCAGCGCGCGAGTACTCTTTTGCATTGCATGAATGGAGAATTACACACAAAATGATGTCGAATGGTCATTTTTTTAACGAGTATTCACGTAAACACAGTTGATTACGTCTTAAGTGAACGTAAACAGTAGGGAGAACATGTATCAGGACATTGCATCCGTGCATCCGGTTTTAAAGGTACAGCAGCCTAATTTAGTTGCTATTGTCAGAGTCATTGATGTTAATCAAGCAACAAAAGAAACACAGAAAATCACGCACTGCTCTTGACTGAAACACTTTAGTAGCCCTAAAGATTAATCTAAATTTATTTATAGAAATAAATGTCTGCTTGAAAGAATTAAGAATATGGTAAACAAGCTGCTATAAAGAATGCATAATAGCCTGTATAACCATTGGTATTTTATTAAAACGAAGACCATGTTCTTGTTCCTTATGAGAAGTGGTTTTATTTAATTTTAACATGAAGGCATATTGTGTGTCACAGCAGTTAAATCAGTGTCTATCATGATAAAACCTTAATATCAAAACTATATAATGAGTTTGGAAATTTTTGAGAAATGCTTAATAAATGCACTGTAACTAAACCCATTAGATTTTAGCCGACTAAATTTACTGTAGATTTAGTCGACTAAAATCTTATGACATTTAGTCGACTAAAACTAGACTAAAATTAAAAACAATTCAGATGACTAAAATATGACAAACTAAATGCCATTTTAGTCAAAAGACTATGACTAACACTAAATCAAAATTTGCTGTCAAAATGAACACTGGTGCATTGTACCACCACAATACTGAGAGCAGTAGCACTGTGTTTATCTGATTCCTTTCATACTGTGTTAGCTCAAGTAGTTTATATGCTTGTCTGGGTTCAAAGCTTCTGCTCTCACTGATTTTACTTTCTGTCTTTTTTGTTTTCTTTTGATCTGACCTTTAGATGATAAATAGGCTATTTTTTCTTTGTTTTAGTTATTTTAAAGAGAACTTTGGTCTCTATATTGCCATCTGTGGTTGAAACATAAAATTACAAATTACTCACAGAGTTGTTTTACATTAGTTGTGCTTTTCTATGGTTGATTTGCCTATGATTAGATCTGTCATTCTGCATCAAGATCAGCTAGAAGAATGTCTACAGGGCATATGTGAAAAAATATGTAGCGTGAGCAAGTAGCCAGACCATTTTTTGTTTATGGATATGAAGTAAACCTGAAATGTAAAAACCGCCCAAATTGCTCAAAATATAAGTCATTTTTGTACGTTTACCATAGTGAATTGGGGTAAGGCAAGAACAGAGTTTTGAAAACTGATCTTTTTAAGTACTTAATCAATAATGGAATTGTATTCATTTTTACATCAAA